>NC_041388.1:503638917-503953099 GCF_002162155.2 Triticum dicoccoides | reverse complement strand
CACATGTATATATATATATATATATACAATTAGCTAGCTATATACAATTCCTCTTAATTGGTGCCTTCGGAGCCAGTGGCCTTAGCCTAATTGGTGCCTTCGGAGCACGATGACAATTGGAAGTGGTTCATGGGGGCGGTAGTGGGTAATAGTATTCTCCGTTCGTATCGATGACCTGGTCGAGCAAAAATCCCGCTATTTCCTCTTGAATTGCTTGTATGCTCTTCGTTGGTAGGAGCTTGTCTTGCACCTCTCTGAACTATTAAGAATGAGATCAATATGCATGTGTATTAGTTGTGTGACTAGATATCGATAATGGTGTAAAAATTGTGAATAGTGTTCTGACAAACGTACCCACTCCTGTCTTTGAGATCTGCTCCTTTCGGACGCCATCATGCGAATGTTCTCGCAAATGTAGTATCCACACAGATTATTCCCCGGCGCCTGCTTCAGGGCCTTTACGAGAATGGAATTTGATCAGATAATAATTAATCAAGCATGATAATTAAAGAGATGGCAGCTAGCTATCTAGTACTACTTAATTACTTACCTTGGGTCGATACCATTTTAGGTTTTGTTTCCATTGGCCTGGAGTGACGTTGATGAACTTTGCCCAAGCCCTGCCCGCCGACAAAGAAAATGAATAAAGGGGTTATTAAATAGTTGTTATCAGGAAATGATGAACTAATTAAATAGGCCAAGATATAGTTAATAATGATTGAAATTACCTATTTACTATCCCCTTCACGATGGTGTAGTCACTTCGTTTCTTAAGTAGTGAGTCTAGTACTTCAACTGTTCCTTCATCAACTTTAATGATTAACAAGATCCAGTGAAAATTGCATGCACACACGTTTGCATGTCTTAATTAAGCGGGCATATATATGTAAGCAAAAACATGTAGCTAGCTAGTAAGCAAAAACAGAATTTGTAGTACAAGACAGTGTGACTCACATGAAGTTGTAAGGAAGTAGTATATCTTCATTGTATTTGAGGCGCTTGAAGAACTCTAGCATGCTTTCCTCTACACTTGCTTGATAATATGTATCTAAGTTCCCTATGTATTCATTAATGGTATTTGGGTCAATGAACCCAATGCCATAGCGTGCACCTTTTTTAATTTCATACATCTTCATCCTGCATAATACCACAGAAGAGAATATAGTGAAGATAATTACAGGTAATGATTGATCAAAATGATCACTACAGCTAGCTTGAGACTTAAATTACATAAACAAATCACTTACAGACAATAGCAACTGACGATAGATTTGTCGAGTGCGTCTTGATTGTATAACTGAAATAGTTCTGAATACTCAACGGACACAGCTTTCTCATGGAAGTAATGATCCTTCTTGACATTCACCATGAGGGACTCTCGATTGGAACTCTTGGTAATGTTCATGTACCATTGATGCAATTCATACATTCTCGTTGGGATCTTCTTGACCTCGTCTGGCTCGACCAAAGGTTGGCTCCGGACATATTTCCGATTTGTCTCCTCCTCTCTAAGCGGAGACATAGGCTCGATATTGAGGAGTTGTCCAACAGTGATCAAGAACCTTTCAGCCTGCTCAATATGCTCCTCGGTTATTACCACATCGCCCAGCCCGGGAATGTTAATGGTTTGCCCACAATAATATTGGGCACGCGTACTCTCATGTGTTGTTGGCACAACAAGCGGGGGGGGGGGGGTTGATTGCGCCGCATGTTCTCCCAGCTGGGGAACGGTTTTACCGCTCCTTTTGCTAGCTGATTTGCTCGAGCTCGAGCTCGCCTCATTCAGTAGACGTGCTCAATTTAACTTCCTGAGGTGGCGCTCATAGTCTGTTTCAACAGGCTTGGGAGCTGGTGCTCTAGCCATACAAATGAAGTGGTCAATCTTTTCCTCAGGCACTTCCTCCCTTGGCGACGGTGGCGGTTTTGGTGCAAAAAGGGCTTCCACATGGGCCTTCACTATGTCTGCATTTTCCTCCTCGGACTTGTCGTAAGGCCTCTACGGAAGAGGCGCGAGGCTTGGACCATATTGAAATCGCTTGCCTCCGCCCGTACCTCCCGTACTACCTCTACTTGTACTGCTACGCACCATAGCTGTAGCGGCTCTCTTCCGTGATTGCTGAGGCGGCGGAGATGGCTGACGTGGCTGAGTTGGAGGAGGAGGAGTGGCCTGAAGCTGTGCCAGACTTGGAGGAGGAGTGGCCTGAAGTTGTGCCGGACTTGGAGGATGAGTGGTCTGACGCTGTGTCGGACTTGGAGGTGGAGTGGCCTGACGCTTTGCCGGACTTGGAGGAGGAGGAGTGGCCTGACGTGTTGGTGGACTTGGAGGAGCGGGAGTCTGCTGACTCAATGGCGGACTTCGATGAGGAGTCGGCTGACGCGGTGTCGGTGGCCTTCGAAAGATGATGCAATCCTTTCTCCATAGGATGATACGATGTTTGGCCTCTCCCAGTGTGTGCTCCTCGTCACCTTCAGGAATGTCAAGCTCTAGCCCCGAATATTGGTCCACCACCTCATCAACCAAGACACGAGCATAGCCCACTGGAATCGGGTTGCAATGAAGGTTGCCTGGGGGGATTTGTAAAAGCAACGGTGTCCGCCACCTTCATGGATATGTTCTTCTTATGAAGTGTAGCTCGCAGTTAGTGTTCTCCATGATGTCATCCACGGGGTATCTATCCAGCAATGCGTCGCCCGGGGCGGAACCCATGCTACTTCTCGGCATGGATGGGACGGTGCTATCCAATGTTGGATCATCCACTAGCTGCTGAGACCCCCTTTGCTGGCTAAGTGAGTCAATCTGCTCCTGCTGCCGCTGGAATTTGACTGCCAAGTCCGCGTGCACTGATTCTAGGCCTTGAAGGCGTTCATAATCTTGCTTCCTCTGCTCCTCCTCCATCTTCCTCTTCTTCTCCTCCGCAATCTTCCTTCTCGCACGTTTTCTGTAGTCGGCGTTCCAGTCCGAAAACCCCTCATACCAGGGAATAACGCCCTTGCCTCATGTTCTTCCTAGGTGTTCAGGATTTCCCAGGGCACGCGTAAGCTCGTCGTTCTCTCTGTTGGGCTCGAACACCCCCGATCGACACTACAAAAAAAATACACTTCCGTGATGGTACGTGTTTGTCACAGTAGGTCGTGTTTTCTATAATGCATGTACATCCATGACGATTTTATGACAGAACCAAGATAGTCATACCTGTGCTATCATAGAAGTGTTCCATGACATTACCAAAATTATCATCACGGAAGTGTCCACTTCCATGACGATAAATCGCGCGTCATAGAAGTGCTTTCGTCAAGGGTGACTGACACGGGGCATCCACCGTAACGGAACGCCGTTAAGCTATCAAGTCGGATTTTGGATCCGATAACGCGTTAACAGCCCCGACCAATGGGGATTTTCCACGTGTAAAATCATCATTGGCTGGAGGAGACACGTGTCAGGTCCGCATTGGCACAGGTGTCACTCATCCAATGGGAGAGACGCGCCTATGATATGTTGACACGTGGACCGGCCCATGAAGTTTAAATGGGCCGGACCAACTGAAGGCCCACAAGATTTTACGGACTATAATGGGTCGGCCCAGCTAAAGGCCCACAAGATTTTGCGGACCATAATGGGTTGGCCCAACTAAAGGCCCACAAGATTTTGCGGGCCATAATGGGCCGGCCCAGGTAAAGGCCCACAAGATTTTTGTGTGCCATAATGGGCCGGCCCAGGTAAAGGCCCACAAGATTCTTGCGGATCATAATGGGCCGGCCCAGCTAAAGGCCCATGATATTTCAACGACATTAATGGGCCGGCCCAGCTATAGGCCCACAAGATTTTGAGGACCCTAGTAGGCCGGCCCATTAACTGGCTGCCATGTTTTGGGCCAAATGCTGGCCCATTTTGATCCGGTCCATTAATGGCCTGCCACGCTCCGGGCCTAATAGTGGCCCATATGAGACCCGGCCCATTAAAAGCCTACCATGTTCTGGGCCAAATTACGGCCCAGATCAGGTCCGGCCCTTTAAGAGGCTTTGGGCTCAATTATTGGCCATATCAGATTCGGCCCGTCAACTGGACACTATGCTTATGGGCCCACTTTCTAAAGGCCCACTTAGTAATTCAGCCTGATATTAGTTTTGGCCTATTAAGGGCCCGTTTACCATTTCGGCCCTATATTAATTTCGGCCTGTTAAAAGCCCGTCATATAGTTGGGCTTAACTATGGCCCGGTTTGCATCCCGCCTGCTCGCAGCCGATATCTGATTGGGCCAAACAAGGACCGAGAAAATTTTGGCCTGTTGAAAGCCCGTGATTTGATTCACACAATCATGGGTCGGGGTTCATTTCGGGCTGCTGCCGGCCCGTGAGCTGTTCGGCACATTTCAGGCCCAACCTACATCATGATTGCATGACGGCCCAATTATGTACCGTAATTTTACGGTTTGGCCGGTTTACTGCGAAGACAGGACATATATACAATAAAATAACTGCATCATCGAGAATAATAAAAAACCTAGAATATACAATAAATAAATTACGGCATATTACATCCACTGGGCATCAAAGTTCGCCACTATGATAATAAAGCACAAGTAGACATCAGATTATATACACTGGGCATCAAAGATCGCCACTAGTGCAAATAAACACGCCGACAAAATAATATACAAAACCTGCAACACTTCAATAGAGTTCAGGAAAGGTTAGCCCTGCTGGGGAGCTGCAGTGCAAGCAGCTGAGCAAGATGATGAGACTGCGCTTGTTCAACACTTATATCTTCCTCACTCTGAAAGATAAACAAGCAGACAGATGACAGGTTTTGCACATAAAAGTATTAGTGCTGACAATTCATCACATTTCTTACTGATGAATAAAGTGACACAGTTTAAAATTGCATTAACACAATATGGTATTGTTCAGGTCAAGACATGGCAAGAAATGACATTGTGAAGGAGTTGGCAGCTTCACGACACCACTGGATTACAGATCAACAACTCATAAGTATCAATGGTTAGTGTGCTGTCAATTTATACCATTTCAGATTGGCAAATAAAGAGATGGTTTAAATAATAGTAGAATGATATGACATTGTTCATAGTTAAGAGTTTGCAGAATATGACATTGTGCTATAGTTTAATTTACATGGTATGAAGAAGGAACTTGGTTGTACAACTGAAAACTTAAATTGAGAAAGGACAAACTTTTGTTTATGAACTACATAATAAACTTAAAACAAGCAATTTGATGCAAACACCAAAAATAAACAGTTGTTGCAGTCATGCCTAACCAAATATATACAACAAAGTTTGAAGGCTTGAGATGGACAAACTTACATTATTGGTGAAGACAGGCTCTATAAAGGCCTTGTCCATGCTGATGGGGGGCAATTCAAGAAGTTTACCATAGAATCTTCTTCAAAAGCATTGCATTTATTCTACATTTTGTTAAGAGTAAATATAGATGTGATAATATACGAAAAAATGGAGAATATTTAAGATAAGATGAAGAGTGATGCTACATAACCAAGTAGCTATAAATGTAAGTGCAGCGATACAAGCAAAAGGTACAACCAAGAGCAATGCAAAGCTAAACTTCTTTAGTACCAACCTTATGGTAAGAGTAAATATAGATCTGAAGTGTAGAAAATGGAGGGCAAAGGAAAATAAGCTGCAGAGTGATGGTACATGAACAACTACCTATCATTATAAGTACACTGATAAAGGACAACATGTACTTACAAGAACAATGCAGAGCTAAAAAAACATTGGCATTGGATATATTCTACACTAATATAACCATTCATACAGATCAGATAATTTGGAGTGAACAATTGATAAGCAAGCTATCATGCATACTACTGTCACATAATGAACTAGGTATGTATGCAAGTACAGTGATACAGGAAAACAGGTACTAACAAGAGCAAAGCAGCGGTCAGCATATTTGCGATATCCTGTCGTTCTTGTCAAACCGAAATTCTTCTTCGAGCAGATTTCCTGCAAAAAAGATCCGTAAGGCACATGCGGAAAAGTAGAAGTTCAAATTGTCATGTGATTTCATAGACAATACCTCATCCTAGGAACGAGACCAGTGCATAACAAGGTTTTTCCATTCAATGTCTTCTAAATTTAGCACAGGAGACTTCACCGGAAATTCTTTTATAGACTTTCCATCAAAGTGTGATTTCCTCAGGTAACACCGATACTGTTGCAATGCTTCCTTGAAAAGCACAAGCAAGCTTTGATCGTCATGACTATCCAGATTGACCCTCTCCTAGTTACAACAATGCAATGTAAATCATTGATGTGTTCAATCAGCAGAAAACATGAAAATAATAACCATGAATAATAGCACTTACAGGTAAGTTGGACAAGAAGATGTGAAAATGGTGTTTCTCTTCACAATAATCTTCCCATGATGGGAATATATGCACATAGTCCCTAACAACATTGAAAGAATTGTCTTTTAAACTAGGAATAAATGGAATGGGGTTCCAATCTACAAGAATTGGTCGTCTCTGTAGTTGGGATAGGTCTTCGGCCGGTGGACTTGCTGTACTTTTTGCTGGAGTAGGATTTTTCTGTGGTAGAGCTGGTGCTATGGCAAATGAAGTCGGTATACCTTTTGCTGGAGTGCAGGTCCTGTGTGGTGGGGCTAGTGGTGTGGCCAGTGAAGTATGGGTACAGTCTACTGGAGTCGGTCCTACGTTTTGTGTCACTGGTTGTACATCCAATATAAGTGGGGTGTTGTCTGATTTCTCCGGCACCACCACATTTTTCAAGGACTTTGCTGGTGCTCCTTCAGGTTCAGCAATCATCCTCTTCCTTTTTGATGTCTGATGCACAAGAACAATATTTGACTGGAAAAACATGGTATGATGACAGATGGAATATGTATTGATAATGGATGGGCATGGCATCTCGACATATATGATGAGTAAACTAAGCAGATGGCGCTGCAACAAAGTAGAAGAAATGCAAGACAACATATGCAAGATACCCGCAATCAATAAAACATTGCCAAATTAGAACATGCACCTTGATGGGTGAATAGGACAGGTCATCTACCTTTGAATCCTCGAGGTTAGAATAGTCATTAAGATCATATTCTGAACAAGAATCAACAGGTGGGGAGCGTATGAGTTTCATTGCATCCAGAATGGCACTCAATGCCTTGGTGCCATTTTTGTAAGTCATTGCAGTGTTTAGCTCCAAGAGTGGACTGCTGCTAGTGCGACACAAAGTAGCTACACAGATCATGTGTAGATATAACGGGAAAACCTTAAGCATCAGAGTAAAATCGACAAAGTGGAACTTGCTGGAATATATGTGCTAGTATTGTCGGTACGGCTAGAAAGGCTTCAGATACCAGCTCTCTTCAAGTGAAGGTGCGGTACTGTTAATATCAGTGTAACTCTCAAACGCGACACAGCTCCCCTCGCTTTTTTGCTATTCTTATAGGATTCAAGTGGGCAGGCCACTACAAATCCTATTCCTATGTTTACAAGATCCTACGAATCAAAGAGGCTCAAAGTGTCCATCACAACCGACCATATAGACCTCTACACTACAAATGTCCCTGCTCACCTTCAGTACAAGGAACATACTATACTACTATCATACTCCCTCCATTCAAAAATATAAGTCTTGGTAGAGATTTCCACTATGGATCACATACAAATGTATCCAAATACATTTTAGAGTGTAGATTCACTCATTTTGCTCCATATGTAGTCCATGGTGGAATCTATACAAAGACTTGTATTTAGGAACAGAGAGAGTACATATTAAAGAAGAACGGAAGAGGAACATTGTAAAGAAGAGCAAGCAGATTTTGGATAATAAAATGTTGGTTGTGCAGTGCCCACACATGATGAACCAGAGCGCATTAAGAATGCAACTCCCAGCTGTCTCTCGACCATTTCAGGCGGTTGGATGAAGATCCTACGTCTCCTAACCCTTCTTCTTCCTCGTCTCTGATTCTTCCCATACAGAACACCGCACGGGCCGCCGGCTGGACCACCGGCCCCCACCGCCTGTGTTCCTCAGCCACCCCCACCCCCGCCCAACCCCCACCCACGTTGAGTTTTCTTTGTTCGGCGAGGCCCCACAACCACCCGAGCCCCTTCGATCGCACGGGCGAACTCCGGCAAGCTCTGAAAAATCGACTGACCCAATCTTGAAATTTAGTCTACTGTGATTTAACTAGTGTGGAATATAAAAGGGGAAAACCATAAGCATTGGGAGTATAGTGTTGTTCGTGCCATGGCAGATCTAAAGGTGCAAACCGGACAAAGGCAACTTCGCAACCAAGACAAGAAATCAGAGTAAAGCAGTGGTGATCTATTTTCTTGCTGCGATAAATAACTTGAGCAGATACGAAAGAGTACCGCCTCTGGTGCGGCGCCGTGTACGCATCTGCTAAGAATTTGACGGTGCTACGGTAGCGATGGCTGTCGGCGGCGTGAAAGTAGATGTAGGAGGGTAGACGGTGGCGGTGGGGCGCGGTGGACGAGACGGTTGTAGGAGCGGCGCCGGCAAGGTGGACGACAGCGGGGATGAAGTGAGAGGACGGGATGCAAGGATCCCAATCCGAAGCCGTGGATGAGAGAGGTCGATCTCTTGTAATGGACGGCGGCGTCGGGGTATCAGCTCCGGCATGGTGGAGGAGGACAACGGTGGATGGGGTGGTGGACGGCGGTGGACGGAGGAGGGTGGGGTGGAGAGTGGTGTGCTCATGGAGTACTGGTAGAGAGGAAGGGGGAAAAGGGAGGTAGAGAGGAAGGGGGGAACCATGTATTCAGGGTGTGTTGTCTCAAATGTGAGGAAATTTACAAACTTCGCCTCCATTTCAAATTTCTACTACATCACAGCAACATTAGTCGGTTGGGGATAGGACGGTAATCTCGCATACACCGAATATTTGCCGACGAGAGTTTGTTTTTGGCGCCCACCGTGTATGAATATGAATCAGGGAGGGAGTCGATTTCGGCCGAGGACACACTGTGTTGCGCCCACCGTGTATGAATCCGGGTGAGAGGCGGTTACGTCACGTTTGGGTCAAATTACAAACCTACCCCTATTGAAACCTTTAGAAATCTAGCACATAGGCTTTGCGTGGCAGGGATAGGCAGTAGTGATTTCCATCTCGCAGATTTTGGTTTCGGGCGGTTACTGCGACTTTCCCCGCTTCGTTCAAATTTTGCAGAGTGCATGATTACCATGCCAACTCAATTCGAATCCCGTTTGTATTCTTTTTTTTCGGGCGGGATCCATTTTCAATTGGAATTACGTTCTATCTACACCATTTTTTATATATACTTTCAAAAGCACAACACCATTATACATAAATATGGTTTACAAATGGCATGATCTCAGATTCATAAGGTTGTATCCATCAATTTGGATTTTCAAATATTTGAAACCACTTTATGTTGAAATCCAATGTATGCATTCGTCGCTAACTGTCTCCAATTAATGTGTGTTTCATGCTGGTTTTTTTTACTTCTCAAACATGTATAATGTGTTTGACACACGCAACATATAGTGTAATCCCGTTTAGACATTAATTGCATATAAACCATGCATTGTTTGTAATTGAAGAATCTATGGATCACCAATATTGATAAACTATATAACATTACACGTGTGCCCAAATTCAAATGAATATGCATGTTTGATACACCAATTTGCATTATGATATTATCCATGTCGTGATCTCCAGTTTAAATATTTGAATCCCCTTTAATCCACATATTCGTCTCATATAGCTATCACTCATGCTTATATAGGACTATCTCTCCGGACCTATACGCGTTCATCGTCTCTCAAGTATCTCTCGTGCTACCTGTATGTCGACAATGATCTTTTATCTTCATAACACACCGGCGGTACTCTCTCCCTCGACCTTCATCACTCTATCTCTCTCTAAGTATATCTCGCTCCCTACTATGTGTCTCTAACTATGATTCTCCATGTGGAATCTCTTTCTCTCACACAAACACAAAACTTTGTCTCCCGCGGTCTCATTTCTCTCTACTATTCCCATGTGTGCCACTCGCACACCCCTCATACAGAGATGTCTTTCGCTCCTTAGATATGAGAACCTAAGACTCTTCCTCTTCAATATCTCTTTCTCACACACAAACACAAACTCTGTCTCCCAGGGTCTCATATTTCTCCATTGTTCTCTTGTATGTCGCTCACACACACCCTCTCTCCCTAGAGATATCTTGCGTTCCCTCGTATGTCTCTCTAGCTATCACTCTCGTTGTGAAATATCGTTCTCTATCACAGACACAAAACTCCGTCTCTATGGATCTCATTTCTCTCTGATATCTGTTTGTATGTGACTCACATGCACCCTCTCTCTATCTCTCTCACACCCACACACATAACCCATCCTTCTGATCCACTCGACTCCTATCTCTAACGCACACTAGCTAGCATCTTTATCTTTCTATTTATCTGTTTCTCCATCAACCTTCTTTCTCGCCCTCACTCTTGATTCCTATCACGCACACTACATATGTTTCTCTCTACATGCAGTCAAGTGCCCTCTCACACACATATATAACTTCACCCTTTGAACCACCCGACGATCATCTCCAACACCCAAACTAGCGGATGTCCCTCTAGCTAGCATATCCATCTCTGTATCTATCTGTAGCTTCTCCATCAACATTTCTTTCTCGCACGAAGTATTGCTTCCTATCACCCACACTATATATGTCTCTCCATGCATATGCATTTATAGGTTGGTCTCTTTTGCACAATCGTTGCGCCTCACTCCCTCTGCTCACCATAGATGCATGCTCTATCCCACACCACTATCTCTCAAAGACAAAAACACATGCTCAATTGTCGGGCCTTCTTCCCTGCATTCTCACATGCATGCATATTGTCATACCGATCCGTCTCTCCCATGTCGTTGATCTTATGACTTATGTCTTCTTTCTTTTATCTCGATCATGCGCGCGCGCACACACACACATCCCACGTATACATGTATACCTCTCACACATGCACGTTCAAGGTCTCTATGTCTCCATACATAGTTAATTACCCTCAATCCTAACGCCACATCGAATCATTCTCCTCTTTTGTGCACATAACTTCTGCCTGGATGGGTAAAACACACACTCACACTTAACAATCTCCTTCTAGCTACCCGCCCCCGCCTCTCACTCTTCCCCTATATCCCCGAAACCAATAAGACCATCCCTTTGTTTAATTCCCGCCTACATGCACCATCGATATATAGTAGTCTTCCTCGGTGTCTCTCGAACAAACACATTCTCTCGATGTCGACTCCTCTCATGCGCACACACCTTCTCTTCCCTCTCTACGGGCATTTTCTCTCTCGCACCCCATCGTTAGTGGCCTCTGCCATACACATCACCTCTCTATGATGAAGCCATGCACACTTAAATTACATCCGCCACAGAGGACCCCGCGACACACACACACACGCACCCCCCCACACACACTAAGACTACATCTCTCTCTCTCTCACACACACACACACACAAACATACACACACACGCATGCACGCACCCCCACACACACACTAAGACTCCATCTCTCTCTCTCTCACACACACACAAACTAAGACTCCATCTGTCTCTCTCTCACACACACACACACACTAAGACTCCATCTCACACACACATGCTCTAGGTGGAGCATTTGTTCCTACCACCCTTCATCCAACCTTACCCGTATGATAAACAATCACCTTTGTTTACTTGCATAACATGGACAAATTCCACTTTACTTTAGTAGTCAGCAAACTTATCATCTGTACCCTTCTAAAAAACGAGTTGGCGGTGATGGTGTGCCTGCCATCTTGTAATACAGACCGTATGATCTATATCTGAGGATAAAAAACAAACTATGATAATTTTACAAAATATACCCGCACCTCTCTCCACATCATTATCTCCCGCAACCTCATTGCTCAGCAATTAAAAAAGGAATAAGTCTTTGGAACAATCTAGCATGCATGGTGGCCGCTGCCGCCTGCCGGCGCCGTCCATCCCCATGCCTCCGCCCATTCCGACCACCAGTCACCACCACGCTCCACTCCTCCTCGCCTTATCTCTCATCTTTCATTTTTTTCGATGACATTCTCGAGATACCAGTTTTCCGATAAAATTCTCGAGATATCAGTAGTTTTTACACATGGGATTACTCCTGCATGGGTCAATCACAACAGGTGTTTTGTAAAAAAATGCATATTGATGTTCCCTGCAATGCATGAGAATCTTGCTTGTAATTATATAACGCAAATCATGAGCAGGAAGTGACATTTTTTTGACACAACCACATTAACATGGCCACGTAAATCACTAGCTAAAGTAAATACCATTATACTTATATCCCGATGCAAAAGGTTGAGTACATGTCCGAAGAGTAGAGTCGCACACACGCACTCTGTCTCTCAGAATCTCTCTCACACACACCAGTTACGTGACGCCCACTTAAGTAGACACATATGTTACAATTTGTGCACCCGCGAGTACACGTGATGCTGCGCATTTATTTAAGCCAGAAGGCGAACCCAAACAGTAGCTGCATTCATTCCCCTCCCGCCGCCTTTTCTCTGGTCACGGTTGCCCGGTAGCCATGGGCCGGCCGAAGGTAACAACATATGCCATACTCCCGCCGGAGCGGCGCTTTAATATGGAAATTTTAGTGGTCATGCATGCATCTTTTTGTGCTAGAACTCCTATATAAGGGTTGACCGGTCGCTTCCCGCGAACGTGCGCGGGCGGTGGAAGAGGAAGGAGAAGGGAAGCGGGCTGTGGAGTAACGTTTTTTTACCACAATTGCTTAGGAAACTGAGTGCAATAATTGAGTAGTTTTGCAAACTACCAGTACTACACCTAAAACGGTTCAAAACCTATACTCCCTTGCCAGCGTGCTCTTCTCGCGTGAAACGGCCAGCGTCGCCCTAGAGCGTCAGTGCTGCATTAATGCCCGGCCAGAGCGGAGGCGACCTCTCATTGACGCCAGCTTTGAAGTGGCGCGACAGCCGAGAGAGCGCTGCTTCTCGATGCACGCGACTGCTCCGCGTCAAGACTGGCCATAGGCCCTATTTGGATCCATGGGTTAGAGTTAGTTTGAGCTAGTTCGGGCTCAAATAGCCCTAAACTATCCAAGCATGAGGGTTTGAATTGGAGCAAGTTGCACCAAACCCACCAAAAAAAACTATCCCACCCAAGAGGTGCTAACTGGAGATAGTTCTCATTGGGACCACTGAAAAATCACTTTTCTCTCTCCATGAAGTGCATTTATTGTTAATCTAACCCTGTCACCCAAACACCTCTTTGCCTACAGTTAGTTCAGGGTTAGTCATGAGTTAGTCTAACCTCTAGCTAAGTTAGAGTATCAAACAGGAGCAGTATAGGACATGCAAGTTGCTCAAAGCATACAGGCAAATTCGTACGTGAAAGGATTTTTTTCTTTTTGAAAACGGAACATGAAAGGAATTTTTTTAGATTGCTCTTGGCATGTCGCTAACATGTGATAGTTAACTGACCTCAATAGACGGCAGAAATGCCAGCCCACCGCACTTTGATAGAGACGAGGAGGGAGAAGCGATACAAGCTGCTGGATTACTAGAGATAGGTGTCGCACGGAAGCCAAGAAATATGGTGATAGCTTCGGTTAGCCATGTACTAGTATGATGTAACTACACTGGGCTGCCATGTTTCGTACTCTTCCAGTCCACTGTGGAGATGATTGGTTAATTTTATATCGATGAATAATATTGAGTATTATGAGTGCAGACACTCCACCACGAGGTTCCTTACTCCTTCTCGGTCGTCGGAATCTATGTTCTTCCACTCTATTTTTTACGTGAGCTTTGTTCATCCTTTTGCCAACACACGAGACATCTAGCATTAAGGTGCACGTGTTATGCAAGGATTGTTCCATCTATATGAAGAACACGTGGGACTGGAACTACGAGACAGACATGTACCCAGGAGTGGACGTACGAACCTGAGTAATGTAGCGCAGTAAGTGAAGTAGAAAGGCACAAATGGTATGAACATGCGTGGCATATAGGGTGTGTTTGGTTGCATTCTCGTCTCAGCATAGTTCTTCCCTCTTCATGCATGCTCAACTCAACACCCCTCTTCATGCATGCTCTCTTCATGCATTCTTCTAGTGTATTTGTGCTAAACTAGTGTGGACTCATGCACCCTCCATACACTCTACCAAATACCCAAAAGTAGGTCGAGAAGGGAACTCTTGGGTGGCATTTGTCTCTTACTACTTACTACCACTAAATGTTGTACGTGCAATGCACGGTGATGTTATGGAGTACGTGCCTAAGTACTGTACTACTACTATATTAGTTGGAGGCACATATTAACTTTTATATTTGTTTATGTGTATGCCCCGAGACCTTCCAACTAGACGTGTCTTTCTCTCCAGGTTGCACTTTGTATCATTCATACCACTAAGTACTACTACGTGTGGTCTCCGACCCAGAAGTGGAAGAAGTGGAGACGCTCTACCATGCTATTTTATTAGGCTGGGCTCTACCACGCTGTTCATGTCCCACTCCTTTCGTTGACGTGTGGGACATCCAGCACGTGCCGTGTTTGGCACCCTTCGTCGTAAGAGTTGAAATGCTAGCATTCATCAGAAATAAAAAATACTAATTATAAATCGGCAGTGATACTATTTTTTTGCGAACCAATCAGCAGTGATACTATACCATGCGGTTTCCTTGCTCCTCGATATCGGAAAGAATACTTCCGTTCGCCAACATGTGGGACGTCGACCATCCTGGTCCACTTGCCATGCACGCGTAACTCCAAGGGAGAGTCACCCAGGTCGTCATGCCGCAGTAACAATGACTAATGAGCCGTCAAATCATAGGCCCACTTCCCACTTTGAAGTTGCTAGGACGAAGGAACCATCATGACTTCGTTGAATTCCGCTTCTTGAAGAAAACTACTGTACCAGCAGTACTGCTAGCTACAGTAGTTACTCCAACAGAGGCCTCCTTTCGTTCATAGGATAGGAATATGAAAATCATAGGAAGTGAGATGACATGCATCTCAATTCCTATAGAGAAAGAGATGCCATTTGATGCTTAGGATAGGAATTTTTTCATTTAGTCTAGGCTAATGTACTGGTAATTTGATCTAAAAACTACAGTAGTAACTAGTAGTATTGGTACATGCTCGTACTCAGACACAGACACACACACTAACTACTAGTACTACTACTTCTCACATGCTGGCCAAACGCCATCGTTCTCCTTCCCGGCTTTGTCGGCGACACCCCACCGTGCTTGGATCTCTGCCGACCTCTCCGCAGAAGCGCGTGCGTCCTTTTCTTTCTTGCGGTGGCGGGCCTCTCTTTTCTTGAGTGCTTTCTGACTTTTCCGCTCCCTTTGTGCAGCTTTGGCCGCCTCTTGCTCTACCTCCCATTCGGCCTTGGCATCTTCAAATTCCTCCCACATAGTTGTGAGGTCACGAGCGGTAATGAACTCGGCACGGCGGGATGCCATCGCTTCCCTACCATTTTGTGTGCGGTCGTGGGCGGTGAGGAACTCGGCGCGGCGGGATGCCATCGCTGCCTTACCGGTTAGTGTGCGGCACGGTGGCATGAACGATGCTTGGTGAGAGCTCTGGGGTGGAGTGGCTGGACAATCGTATAGTGCATTGGTTTGTCAAGAGCTCAATGACAGAAGACGAAGCAAATTTGGATTCCCCTTCAATCCTAGTCATTTATTACCGAGTAAAATGCATTGGCGGTCATCGAACTTGTCTTGATAGCTCACTTTGATCATTGTATACGAGATATGGTGATTATACGGTCACTGGCTCAGCGTATAGCTCTGTATTTGTCTGGTTGACCAGTCAAACAGTCCGCATGCGCCTCATCAGCTCGTGTTCTTTATCTATCTATGCGGGCCTACTTGTCAATGGAGAAAGAAATACTGTAAAAACCAAAATTATGCGTATGTGGGGAATCAAACCACGGACTCATCGCTTCAACGCACCCTCGTCAGCCAAATGAAAATGAAATACTTCGCGTCAGACACTCACGCTCACGCTGTCAAAGCATGCTAATGCATGCACGTCGCCCTCTAAATCAAAGTCCTGCTCATGGCGCAACGCAAACGGCGAGCCCATCACCTGCGCGCACCGGTGGTGCATGACATTACTGTTTAGACGTTTGATGGAGGCCTACGCAAACTCCGAGCATGTATTCACCTAGCTCAACACCACCGGTCATACTCGGACCGCCTTTCTCATGTATATCGTCCATCACAACGACAATCTATAAAATAGCCTAAGCTAGAGAGGGTACTATGCTAGTATGGTACGGAGTATGTACTATCGTGAGCGACCGATCTTAGTGCCACTGCACACCGAAACCCCTTCCATCGCTAGCACGCGCTTTCCGCCTGAAACGGTCACCGTCTCTCCAGAATGTCAATGCCGCATTCACCGGACTTAAATGCAGGTGCAATTGGTGTGTCACTGACATGCGGGCCAGATGCCCGTTGGGCCCACATGTCAGTAACCCAAACACATCTGCAGTTAAGTCACTGAAGCAGCGTCCGCATTCACGCCCGACGAACCTACTCCGGCGCCAGTTGTCCATCCGTCTGCCGTGGCTCATTGCCATTCGCCCACTATATTAACTTGAGCCCCAGCTCCCAGCCATAGCCAAAGACCCACAATTATTCTCCTCCGGTCCCTTCCTTCTATCGGCACCACTTCAACCATGGCCTCCAGGCGCTCCGAAGCTCTCTTGGACGTACTGTCGCAGGAGCAGACGAGGGACATCAGCGGCTCCGCTCTGGGCGCGCTCCAAAGCTCTCTTCGACGTACTGTCGCAGGAGCAAACGAAGGAGATCGCCGCCACCCCCCGGCCGCCCTCCGCCTCCACGACCACGAAGCCAGCGTGCATGCACGGGCGCAGCCAGCAGCAAGGAAGAGTACTACACGGTAGGTCGCCGCCGCTCTGGTCCCGGGAAGGCCACCGCTACTCCACTCAGTCGACACCAAACTTGGTGGGGTAAACATCGGCGGCCGATTAGCCGCTTGAAGGCGACGTGGAGGCGGAAATCTTCATAACCTTGTGCTCCGAAGGAGGAGGTTATCGAGGCGGATGAGGAGTAAGCAAAGGTAATGGCCAGCTTTCTCGGGTTCATGGCCGGACATGGTGGTCGGGTACCGGCGATCGTTTAGATTAGGTTACAGTAGGTTTTAGTACGGTTTGTGCGAAATATGTAATGAATTTCGTCCAGTTTGTAGGAAAAGTTTTCGGAATGTAATGAATTTCATCCGGTTAATTTGAAATTTTCTTTGTTTGCCCGAATTTCGTCCGGTTAGTTCATATAGTTGTCGAAAGGTATGCGGGCAGCATCGGATGGCATCCATCAGTGTCCTCGGACAGATGCCGGTGTAAATTTGTGGGCCAGCACTGGAGATACCCTAACTATCATGCTATAATCGCTAACAATCCTCCATTATTTGGCAGGGAATAGTTATCCCTCGATCAAAATCAGATCCGCGGTGTTTCGGACTCCTCCCGCGTAAGTGTGTAAACTCTTGCTTACATAAAAATGGAGCAAGTGGACAGCACTATGGCACGTCATACCACTCGAACTAGCCCGCCTAACGAGCGGGAAAGCACCGCCCTCGTCATTTTGTTCTGGATTTCTATCGATCGATCGCGCGAAAATGTTACGCTTCGCAAGTTCTAAAAGAAAAGGCGGCACACTTACGACTCGTACGCGTCGCAACCCTGACAGTCCGGGTCGCACGCCGCTCACCAGAGGGGACACGCGTTGTCTTGCAATTTCACTGACACGTGGGACCGTAATTGAATAAACCGTCGATAGCCGAAATCTAATCGCTCGGCGAGCGTCCGCTGAGAAGAGGGAAACGGGGGAGGGTGAAGAGATCGCCCGCCTGCCGCACACAGACTCCAAGAAATATATGGTGATAATGTGAGGTGGGCCATGCTGGAGTCAGGACCGCTTCCAGAGCCCGCTCTCACTGCCCTGGCCCCTCAAGACGCCAGCTGCCCGCCGCATGCATGCATAGCAAGTAGTACTCCTTATGTGGAGGAGAGAGAGGCAAGGAGTGGGCTCTGCAAGAGTCTGTCTCTACACGTGCTCCTAGGTATAAAAAAATAATTCTAAAAAAGGCATAAAAACAATTGTGTCTTAAAAAGAAAGGTAAAAACATTTGGGAGGTAATAGATAGAGAGAAAAAATGAGAAAAAGTTGTAACCTGGGCATTACATGAGGAAGGAGGGATTGGTGCACATGCCAAGTTCACTGGGCTGCCGTGTTTCACACTCCTCCGTCGTAACAGTGGAGACAATAGCTTTCATCAAAAATAAACAACGAATACTCATTTCTCGTCCTCTATATCGAAAAGAATACTTTCATTCGCTGACATGTGGGACGTCGACCATCCTGGTCTACCTGCCATGCACAAAATTATCCTAGTCTACCCCGGTCGTATCACAGGCCCAACCTTTCCCACTGTAAGATGTTCGGACGAAGGAACCATCATGACTTCGTTGAATTCCGCTTCTTCAAGAAAACTTACTGTACCCGCAATACCGCTACCACACGCGAAGACTGGACGGCACTGTACCACGTCATATCACTGAAACCCACTAGGCCAAACTAGCCCGCCTAGGTCATCTATTTTGGAACAGAGGGAGTACGTCTCTGCACTGCTATGATTTTGTGTTGCATGTTCTCTATACTTTTGCTACGATTTTCCTACCCTATGAACCAAATGAGGCCTGAATGTATGTCGACTATTGTCTGATCGATCGCTAAGCCTACAATTTTAGGAGCTAGGGCTATTGGTCGATCGATGAGGGATAAGTATAAGCAGACCATGATCTCATCAGCCCCGACATTTCTCTTCAGTGAGTGTTTTGCAGGTACTATAGCTCACACAATAGCTAGCCTACTAACACCAAGAATCATCAAACAAGCCCTGCTGATATGATAAACAGTTCAAACTTACATAGATGCATGCCATATATTACATCAAAAGCTGGTGAGGATACATCTATTTCCATAACTCGGAGAGGGTTCACATGATTCACTATCAAACAAAAGTAGCAAGATCCGCCCACACAAGACAGTGAACTAGCCCTAAGATGGTTTGATAACACGCATCGTTCTGGTAATTAAACACAGGGCAATGCAAACTACCCTGAAGGATTAGCGCGACCAACTATTTCTTGTCATCGATCTCTCGGGTAATGACCACAGCACGGACAGTGGCATGGGAATCGATTTCTAGGGCGATGTCCACAGGACTGACCGCGACATCGGAACCGATCTCTGGGCGATGTCCACAGGATGGACAGCAGCATCGGAATCGATCTCCGGGGCGATGCCAACATGACAGGCCACGACATCGGAATCATCAAGGACATCCACCGGCACCTGCACAACCCTAACATATTAGCAAGCACATTGCAAATAATCAAAAATCACAACTATGGTAATAAGCCATTATTTTTTACCTTGTGCAGCTCACCGAGGGATCTCATTCGTCCGGGGGCCATCTCCTCGTCCTCGATGGGGGCCATCACCTTGCTAGGGGAATACTGCTTCTCAACGATGACTATCTCCTCAAAATCGGTCTTGAGCCTCACATAGGTGGTAATCAGAGTTCCTCGGGTAGGCACGGTGGGGCCCTTGCTGTTCTTCGAACTTCCTTCGAGGAGTTCGTCCGCCAACGTCCTCAACTCTTTGGCTAGTGCTTGTTTCTTGGAGTTCTTCATATCCATGGATTGGCCCGCCAACATGGTCAACTCGTTGGTCGGTGCTTGCTTCCTGGAGATCGCTGTCTCCAGTGGGTTGTCCGCCAGCAACTCTTTGCCTAGTGCTCCAGGATCCATCAATGAACTGGCAAACAAAAAGCAATCGAAAGGAAACCACAATCACAATTAAAACGGGAAAAGAATAGGATGTGAGAATCGGTCGGTGCTTCGTAAAAAGAAGATTCTTGGAATCAAAATATAGCAGCATAACTGATTCGCCCACCTTTCCTTCGTCGGTACAGAAGAAAAATGGCAGAAGTGAGTAGCCTGGAGTGAGGTTTTCTTCAAGAAAGGGAAGAAAGGGCTTGAACAAGCATTCCAGTGAAATGATGGTAGCTTCGTCCAGTCCAACTTGGAGGCCACCTTACCACTGCTGGTAAAGGTGTGGGTTTTGTGATATGACAGGTCATGACGGCCACACCGGGGTTACAGGTGAGTCTCGACCGTAGCACCTCGCTGTGATTTGGTGGATGGCACGCGGGGACGGATGCTTTGAAATGTCCCGCATGTAGATAGAGCGGCTAGTCATATAGGAGTGCTCAATATTGTGCACCGCGACCAAGGCGGAGAGTAAAACAAGAGAACTACATAATTAATGCATGCGTCTAATTAGGGTAGTTTTGTAAAGTATGTGATATATTCCTCCAATCGCAAAATGCCTTGGTTCATGAGATTTGAGATTTGAGCCCTATAAACCAGAAGGGAGGGAGTATTGCACACGGTGTAGTCTAGTCACTTGTTGAAATCTCTAGAAAGGCAAATACTCCTTTCCGGTTTACAGGGCTATACTACTCCCTCCGTCTAGGTGTGTAAGTCATCTTACGAAAACCAAATAGTCCCAAAACACTTAGGCATGGTGCATTAACTTCTACCTTGTTTCTTGTTTCTTGACATGTCAACCAATAAGAGATGAGAGGTGTGCATGCTTTTAATGACTTGCAATGGCTAGTTCATTGCATGCAATGCTATTAATTAGCAAATAAACATTGGTGACCCGATGAGGAAACGGTGCTAAGCGCGTGGACCTATGCAGAATGAGTATCAACCAATGGATAATGGAGTTTAATTGTTAAACAATAGCAATTTTGTCTCATGCAAGAGCCTGGCTAGTACTCCAAGGAACCGCACCACGCCAGCATTCGCAACTGCCACATTTGGGTTGCGCTTGGCTCTTCGCCTCTTCGAGAAGACGAACAATGATGTTACTCCTACTTCTATAGTATCGAATCCACCGCTGCATGTCCGTCCACCTCATGCGGGAGGGATAGCGTGTAGCGAAAGCTTCTACTTACTACTCATGCCTTTGCGTCTATGATAGGTGGGCCCAAGAGGTGGTTGGCCCTCCTGTCATGCAGCTAAAGGTAGGTGCAGTTAAGGCACCAGATCTCAGTCCGCGAGGGAGAGGGCGTTGTAGTAATCAAATTTCTCGGTCTTGTACGGTTGATGCGACACATCAAAGAACTGCACTCGATATAAGTCTTTTTACACATTTCAAATGGGCTACTTCGTATGTAGGAGTAGACATATTCTGCTTCATATGTAGTCACTTGTTGCAATCTCTAAAAAGACTTATATTTGGAAACGGAGGGAGTACAACGCATGCATGCATGTCGTGACTTTCCTTTTGATACTTGCATGTGTTGATTTGATGCACCTTGCCAAATTTTGACTATAAATTTAACTAACCAAATTTTCATGCATGTCACAAAAAGTTAGGGGGCTGTTTGGATTGTGACTATGTTTGTCTTATGTTGCCACATTATTTTTCCCACACTTGCCACACTTGCCTAACCTGAGTTGCTCAAATTGTTAGACACACTTTGGCTTGCCTAAGGGAATCTTGCCACAATTTTTGTGTCTATGACATGTGGGGTTCACTACTAATAAAAAAATTCTTGTCTTAGGTGTGGCTAATAAAAAGACTTATATTTAGGAACGGAGGGAGTAGAAAATATAAATAAGAATGCATGTTGGGGCAACCCACGTTTCTGCTAATTTTAGCCGTGGGCTTGCTCACAGTTTTTATGAGGGGGTGGTTGTTCATTTAATGGAGGGACTTGTAGTACCAGACTTGAATGATTCAAAGTGCGACCTGGCACACTATAACACCACTTGGAACAAGCGGGTAGCTATCTCAAAAAACAAGCCGGCTGCACCGTTATCTCTGGCCGAGCGCCGGCGCGGGAGGTCCTCCGATCCCTTCGCTGTTGCCTGTGGGCGGATCCGGCCTTCCGCCGCCCACCTATCCACATCCCGACGACCTTCAAGTATATCTTTGTTCGAAACCGCCTTAGCTCTACTTCCCCAGCTCGCTACATCGCTGCATGTGCATCATTTTCTACCTCTCAGCCCCTCTCGATTGGATGGTCCAACGTCACATTTTTTTCTTCTATTGTTAGAGGTAAAGCTACTTCATGGAGTCGAATCTTGTAGTACTTGGTTCAAATAAGAAATAAAGTGGGGGTGGGGAATTTAGTATGTACATCGGACTTGGTACAAATAGGAAGGAAAGGGGGTGAAAGTAGTACAGACTGGTCATCCAACCGGTCTCTTGGTCGAAAAGGGAAATATAGGGGTAATGTTGTACACAGTGGTATGACCAGGACTAGATTTGCTATCCACACATAGGAGTAGGTGGCTAGAGTGAACAAAAATGGGACCAACCCAGATATGTTTCTTGGATGTTTGTTTCTTGGGGCAACAAACTATGAATCACCACTTTATGCCCCTATTTACACACATGGTGCTGGACTGCTTGTGCACCCACTATTCTTAATCTAATATCCCTGGTAAAAATGAAGCCATGCCACTGTTATAAGTCATGACAAGTTTAGCCAAATGTTTTTGCCTGTAATTGTTTGAGACTCTGACTGTTTCGTCTGTGCCTTTTTGTGCAAACAGGGATATCCAATTCACCTGGTTGCTGTTGTGACCTTTTGGTGCACTGCACAAAACTCTTCTTAAAAGAAGTGACTTTTGTGCTGTTTAACTGGAATGTCAGAATGGAACAGTTGGTTCATTTTGGTGGAACTGCACAAAGGGAGATCTGTGTTCCAATCCCCATCATCCATATTTGCACCATAACCTTCCTTTAGGTAAGAATGATATTTAATTCATGTGTTCATCTTTATTTTCCGACTGCCATGAGAAAATAATGTTGTTTTTTACTGGTACACTTGTACTCCCTCACTGACAAAACCAATTCTGAATTAGAAGGCCAATCATGTACTTGGTTTCACCAACTGGTGAGGAGAAAGAGAAACAGACTAGGAAGAGGAAGAAGAAGAATAAACAGTGCCAAGGCGATCTTGCTGAAGCCAGAGGCCTCAGTCGAGGCCATTCAAGGGCTCCGGTAACGACTACCTTACATGTGAGATGATCCTCAAGGGATCCCTTCCACTTCTGCTGTCTCACTTAATTAATTAGGAGTACTTAAGTACCACTAATTTATTACTGCCTAATTTTCCTGTTGGAGTTAAAAAAATCTTTAGTAGGACCCTATGCTGAATCATGTACGTATGTATGTTTGTCTATGGAGGTGAATCATGTGGTGGAGCAGGAAGGGAATATTATTAGTGTCATGACATAATAGTGCTATTGTTTTGCATGTCAATTTATTGCCATTGGTTCAATGAGGCAATGTTTTGCGTATTGTCCATCATGAATTTGATGCTACTATTTGAGTAATATGCTAATGTCTTCCTATCCTTTCTCACTAAGCTAATGAAGGTTTCACCTTGTTCCTACTTGTGCAAACAGGGATCATGTTGTGCCAATCATACATTTTAGTGGAACTACACAAGACAATACAATGAACTGTATCCCAGCCAGTGCTTTAACTCTGCTGGAAGTTCTTGATAATCTTTCGATATAATCTCAGCACTGGTAAACAAGAGTGATTTCAACCATACAATTGAAGTGCACAAAAATATATACTATTGTGTGATTCCAGTGGGTGCTTTATCATCTCTTATGAGACTACATGAATAAGCTTTTTTTACTCAGGTTGGTACGGGCCTAAGGCCTTCATCCATATTAGTTTGCTGTCATCTCTATTTGTATTGTTCTACTGTCATGAGAAACTCCTTTATCTTTGCACGTTAAAGTTTTGCAACCTATGATAAATGGTAATGCTTTGAGTGTTGAGTTGAGCTAATTGGCACTGATTAAATAAACTAATACCTCTCTTTAAGCAAGACTACTATGTTGCTAACTTTACCCATTAAGATAATGAGGGTGCTTCTATTTGTTAGTGTATGTTTCATCAACTAGTCCCACAATTACGGTAATCTCACTCTCTCAATGTATGTTCCAACAGGGATGCTCGATTTTGGTGGAATTGCACAAAAACTTTGGGTGCTTCATTGCCTCGACAGCTTCCGTCCTTTCCTATCAGTCGCTAATCTCCGCTTGCTTTCTTCCTTTGCTGTCAGTCGCTTGGCTTATCTCGGCTTCCAGTCATAGGAAATAGTACTTGATATGCTACCTCACACAGGTTGGTACTGGTCTTTATCCTGATTATTGTGTCTATCATATGTATTGGCAATTTGGTATTGTGCTACTGTTTGCCGATTTCATAAAGGAATAGTTTGGAGCCTGAACTCGCAGGCAAATCATTACATCGGGTGATTTCAGTAGAACTGCACAAAATGATCAGATGGACAGGTAATTCTGCTGCTACTATGTACTCTCAGACAAGCATCGATGTTGACAAGAAGTGCCTATATTCATTCGAGTATCAACCGGCGTCAACCAATTGTCAAACACCAAGTATTAGGAGAGTGAACGCCAAAAATATTGCTTGGTGCATAGCCCAGAAAAACGCAGTCCAGTCTTTGGTCCCAACTTGTGTCTTTTGGTTATCGGCACATATGGTAGCGAACTATATGGCATGGAGTCTAAAGATTCCAGACAAGTTGATTGACGTGTATATTCATCTGGCACTTAATCAGTCTACACGCCAAGGATGCTCCATTTCAGTTGAACTGCACAAAAAATTTGGGCGGTTCATTTTCTCAACCGCCTCCTTTCTCGTCTGCAATGTAGAATTTTGGCGAGATACAGGACCAAGATGAGCCAGTAAACTAGTTGGATGAAAGTAGTGGCCAAGTTGCTCAAACCTCCCTTCGCACGAAGCCACTATTTGAGGATAAACCTACAAGCAAAGTTCAGATTGTCTGTGCTGCCTCTTATGTACTCGAAAGTTTACTCGTACAAGAACTAATTTTAGCAAGAAGTACCTCTGATTGAACACCATTTACCACTCTGTACCCTAGGTAATTAAAGTTCGTCTATGGATCATATTGGTTGTGATCTCAATCATTTGGATGCATAAACATACTGAACATGTGTGTATCTGAATCTTTTTGTGAATTATGTATGAATATTGTTGTGTGATCTATCAATCATTTGGATGCATAGATATGCTGAGCTTGTGTATATATGAATCTTTTGAGTTGTTGATAGTGAATGTTGGCTCTGAATATGAACATGTCCTGTGAACCTGAGTTTGATATGAATGTTTACCTTTTCTGTTGTATTTGTGTGTGAACTTGTTAGTATGCCTACTATGGGGTATAAAACGCAGGTCTCTTATAAAAGTAATGTTGTGTCCAATTTATGTTTTCCCTTCTAACCACATTATATATACTAGCAAAAGGGCCTGTGCGTTGCAACGGGAAAAAATATGGCACACACTTACATTCTATTCGTCTTTACCGGGTCTGTCATTACATGTGCTCTGGTGTAATAACATCATAAATTACCAAACTGCCTTAGGAGTTTTTGTCTCAGACACCACAGTGAGAATGATTGACAATATGAGCATCACCAGCCTAAAGAAAGTTTTTGCTGTTATGACCGGCATGGCCAAGAGGATATATGATGCGCACTGACATCCAACAACAACATTTCTGATGGTTTTGGTTTTTTTTCTAAACCAGTGCTATATTTGATTATTTGGCACAAAAAAGTTGTAATTCTTTCACTCCAACTACGGCCAACATGGCTCGTCATTCTTCCAAAAGATGTCGCTTATGATATTTTTCAGAAAAAGGAGTGCATTATCTCCTTGCTGTCGTCCAACTGAAGGAAACTAAATGTGAAAATTTAAGTGTATATAGACCGACCCACTCGGAGTGCATACAAAAATATTTTTATCCAAGGCGTCAGTGCCAACACTGTACCTCCAATGTCCATCTGCATCTACACGGCTAGGTCTAATCTTAAGCAAGGATTAAACTACCAAGCAAACTGAGATAATAGCATGTAGCCGACCCCGGGCAGCAGGTGGTCAGGGATCATCAGCAGAGAAACACGAAGTCGGCTGACGACCGCCGAGCATGGCCAGGCCCATCTCGCTCTCGTGGCTGTCGTGGTGGCTCCCGGGCCTCTTCGTGGCTCCTCCACTCCGAGTCCACAGCCCGACCTCGGCATTCCGCCTCCATCCTCCTCCGCCCTCTGTCCCGCGTGCTCTGCTACCTATTGAGGTTGCGTTGGATTTCCCCGAAGAGGAAAGGATGATGCAGCAGAGTAGCATAAGTATTTCCCTCAGTTTTTGAGAACCAAGGTATCAATCCAGTAGGAGGCTACGCTCAAGTCCCTTGTACCTGCACAAAACGATAGCTACTCGCAACCAACGCGATTAGGGGTTGTCAATCCCTTCATGGTCAGTTACGAGAGTGAGATCTGATAGATATAATATTTTTGGTATTTTTGGTATAAAGATGCAAAGTGAAAAGTAAAAGGTAAAGTAAAAGCAAAGCAAGATTAAAGTGATGGAGATTGATATGATGAGAATAGACCCGGGGGCCATAGGTTTCACTAGAGGCTTCTCTCAAGAGCATAAGTATTCTACGGTGGGCGAACAAATTACTGTTGAGCAATTGACAGAATTGAGCATAGTTATGAGAATATCTAGGCATGATCATGTATATAGGAATCACGTCCGTGACAAGTAGATCGAAACGATTCTGCATCTACTACTATTACTCCACTCATCGACCGCTATCCAGCATGCATCTAGAGTATTAAGTTAAAAATAGAGTGACGCTTTAAGCAAGATGACATGATGTAGAGAGATAAATTCATGCAATATGAAATAAACCCCATCTTTTTATCCTCGATGGCAACGATGCAATACGTGCCATGCTGCCCCTTCTGTCACTGGGAAAGGACACAGCAAGATCGAACCCAAAGCTAAGCACTTCTCCCATGGCAAGAACTACCAATCTAGTTGGCCAAACCAAACGGATAATTCGAAGAGACTTGCAAAGATAACCAATCATGCATAAAAGAATTCAGAGAAGATTCAAATATTATTCATAGATAGACTTGATCATAAACCCACAATTCATCGATCTCAACAAACACACCGCAAAAAGAAGATTACATCGAATAGATCTCCATGAGAGAGGGGGAGAACTTTGTATTGAGATCCAAAAAGAGAGAAGAAGCCATCTAGCTACTAACTATGGACCCGAAGGTCTGAGGTAAACTACTCACACTTCATCGGAGAGGCTATGATGATGTAGAAGCCCTCCGTGATGACCGCCCTCTTCCGGCGGAGCTCCGAAACAGGCCCCAAGATGGGATCTCATGGATACAGAAAGTTGTGGCAGTGGAATTAGGTTTTTGGCTCCTGTTCTAATCGTTTGGGGGTACGTAGGTATATATAGGAGGAAGGATTATGTCGGTGGAGCACCGAGGGGCCCACGAGGCAGGGGACGCGCCCTAGGGGGGCGCCCCCCACCCTCGTGACCGCCTCTTTTGTTCCTTGGAGCAGGGTCCAAGTCTCTTGGATCACATTCAGTGAGAAAATCACGTTCCCGAAGGTTTTATTATATTTGGACTCTGTTTGATATTCCGTTTCTTCGAAACACTGAAATAGGCAAAAAACAGCAATTCTGGGCTGGGCCTCCGGTTAATAGGTTAGTCCCAAAAATAATATAAAAGTGGAAAATAAAGCCCAATATAGTCCAAAACAGAAGATAATATAGCATGGAGCAATCAAAAATTATAGATACGTTGGAGACGTATCAGGCATCCCCAAGCTTAATTCGTGCTCGTCCTCGAGTAGGTAAATGATAAAAAGAGAATTTTTGATGCGGAGAGCTACTTGGCATAATTTCAATGCAAATCTTCTTAATTGTGATATGAATATTCAGATTAGAAAGATTCAAGACAAAAGTTTATATTGACATAAAAATAATAATACTTCAAGCATACTAACAAAGCAATTATGTCTTCTCAAAATAACATAGCCAAAGAAAGTTATCCCTACAAAATCATATAGTCTAGCTATGCTCTATGTTCACCACACAAAATATTTAAATCATGCACAACCCCGATGACAAGCCAAGCAATTGTTTCATACTCTAACTTTTTCAAAACTTTTTAATCTTCACGCAATACACGAGCGTGAGCCATGGACCTAGCACTATTGGTGGAATGGAATGGTGGTTGCGGAGAAGACAAAACAAGGGGAAGATAGTCTCACATCAACTAGGCGTATCAACGGGCTATGAAGATGCCCATCGATAGATATCAATGTGAGTGAGTAGGGATTGCCATGCAATAGATGCACTAGAGCTATAAGTATATGAAAGCTCAAAAAGAAACTAAGTGGGTGTGCATCCAACTCGCTTGCTCACAAAGACCTAGGGCATTTTTGAGGAAGCCCATCATTGGAATATACAAGCCAAGTTCTATAATGAAATATTCCCAGTAGTATATGAAAGTGATAACATGAGAGACTCTCTATTATGAAGATCATGGTGCTACTTTGAAGCACAACTGTGGTAAAAGGATAGTAACATTATCCCTTCTCTCTTTTTCTCTCATTTTTTATTTGGGCCTTTTCTTTTTTTATGGCCTCTTTTTTTATTTGGGCTTCTTTGGCCTCTTTTATTTATTTTTCGTCCGGAGTCTCATCCCGACTTGTGGGGGAATCATAGTCTCCATCATCCTTTCCTCACTGGGACAATGCTCTAATAATGATGATCATCGCACTTTTATTTTTCTTACAACTCAACAATTACAGCTCGATACTTAGAACAAAATATAACTCTATATGAATGCCTCCGGTGGTGTACCGGGATATGCAATGAATCAAGAGTGACATGTATGAAACAATTATGGACGGTGGCTTTGCCACAAATATGATGTCAACTACATGATCATGCTAGCAATATGACAATGATGGAGCGTGTCATAATAAACGGAATGGTGGAAAGTTGCATGGCAATATATCTCGGAATGGCTATGGAAATGTCATGATAGGTAGGTATGGTGGCTGTTTTGAGGAAGGTATATGGTGGGTGTATGATACCGGTGAAAGGTGCGCGGTATTAGAGAGGCTAGCAAAGGTGGAAGGGTGAGAGTGCGTATAATCCATGGACTCAACATTAGTCATAAAGAACTCATATACTTATTGCAAAAATATACAAGTTATCACAGCAAAGTATTACCTGCATGCTCCTAGGGGGATAGATTGGTAGGAAAAGACCATCGCTCCTCCCCAACCTCCACTCATAAGGAAGACAGTCAATAAATAAATCATGCTCCGACTTCATCACATAACGGTTCACTATACGTGCATGCTACGGGAATCACAAGCTTCAACACAAGTATTTCTCAAATTCACAACTACTCAACTAGCCTGACTTTAATATTATCACCTCCATATCTCAAAACAATTATCAAGCATCCAACTTTTCTTAGTATTCAACACACTCAAAAGAAAGTTTCACAAATCTTGAATACCAAGCATGTTATTATTAAGCAAATTACCATGCTATTAAGACTCTCAAAATAATTTAAGTGAAGCATGAGAGATCAATAGTTTCTTTAAAACGAATCCACCACCGTGCTCTAAAAATCTAAGTGAAGCACATAGAGCAAAATTATAACGCTCAAAAGATATAAGTGAAGCACATAGAGCAAAACTACTTAGCTCAAAAGATATAAGTGAATTACATAGAGTATTCTATCAAATTCTAATTCATATATGGCTCTATCAAAAGGTGTGTGTAGCAAGGATGATTGTGGCACACTAAAAACCAAAGACACAATAATACAAGACGCTCCAAGCAAAACACATATCATGTTGGTGAATAAAAATATAGCTCCAAGTAAATTACTGATGGAAGTGGACGAAAAGGGGGGATGCCTTCCGGGGCATCCCCAAGCTTTGGCTTTTAGGTGTCCTTAGATTATCTTGAAGGTACCATGGGCATCCCCAAGATTAGGCTCTTGCCACTCCTTGTTCCATAATCGATCACAAGAATTCACCCAAAACTTGAAAACTTCACAACACAAAACTTAAAGTAGAAAACTCGTGAGCTCCGTTAGCGAAAGAAAACAAAAGACCACTTCAAGGTACTGTAATTAACTCATTCTTTATTTATATTTGTGTTAAACCTACTGTATTCCAACATCTCTATGGATTATAAACTATTTTACTAACCATAGATTCATCAAAATAAGCAAACAACACACGAAAAACAGAATCTGTCAAAAACAGAACAGTCTGTAGTAATCTGTAGCTAGCGCAAGATATGGAACCCCAAAAATTCTAAAATAAATTTCTGGACGTGAGAAATTTGTCTATTAATCATCTGAAAAAAGAATTAACTAAATATCACTCCCCAAATAAAAATGACATCAGTTCTCGTGAGCGCTAAAGTTTCTGTTTTTTACAGCAAGTTCAACAAGACTTTCCCCAAGTCTTCCCAACGATTCTACTTGGCACAAACATTAATTAAACACAAAAAACACAACCAAAACAGAGGCTGGGTAATTTCTTTATTACTAAACAGGAGCAAAAGCAAGGAATAAAAATAAAATTGGGTTGCCTCCCAATAAGCGCTATCGTTTAACGCCCCTAGCTAGGCATAAAAGCGAAGATAGATCTACGTATTGCCATCTTTGGTAGGCAATCCATAAGTGGCTCTCATGATAGTTTCATATGGCAATTTTAATTTCTTTCTTGGAAAGTGTTCCATGCCCTTTTTTAATGGAAATTGAAATCTAATATTCCCTTCCTTCATATCAATAATCGCACCAACCGTTCTAAGGAAAGGTCTACCAAGAATAATAGGGCAAGGAGGATTGCAATCTATATCAAGAACAATGAAATCTACGGGCACATAATTCCTATTTGCAACAATAATAACATCATTAATCCTTCCCATAGGTTTCTTAATAGTAGAATCTGCAAGATGCAAGTTTAGAGAGCAGTCATCAAAATCGCGGAAATCTAGCAAATCACACAAAGTTTTGGGGATAGTGGAGACACTAGCACCCAAATCACACAAAGCATAAAACTCATAATCTTTAATTTTAATTTTAATAGTTGGGTCCCACTCATCATAAAGTTTTCTAGGGATAGAAACTTTCAACTCAAGTTTTTCTTCATAAGATTGCATCAAGGCATCAACGATATGTTCGGTAAAGGCTTTATTTTGACTATAAGCATGTGGAGAATTTAGCACGGATTGTAACAAGGAAATACAATCAATTAAAGAGCAACTTTCATAATTAAATTCCTTGAAATCCAATATAGTGGGTTTATCAACATCTAGATTTTTATTTCTTTTAATCCCACTTTCATCAATTTCATTATCAAGATCTAAATACTCCGAATTTTTAGAACGCCTTCTAGGTAAAGGAAGATCATATTCAGTTTCATCAAGATTCATATTGCAAAACAAAGATTTATTAGGAGACACATCAATAACTTTTAGATCATCATCTTGATTTTCATAGGAATTGGAAGAACACACTTTAATAAAGGCATCTTTGGAAGCACGCATCCTAGCGGTTCTTTCCTTGCACTCATCAATGGAAATTCTCATAGATTTGAGAGACTCATTGATATCATGCTTAGGAGGAATAGATCTAAGCTTTAAAGAATCAACCTCAAGAGAAATTCTATCAACGTTTCTACCCAAATCATCAACTTTAAGAAATTTCTCTTCAAGCAAAGCATTAAAATTCTTTTGTGAATTCATAAAATCTTTAACACTATTCTCAAATTCAGACGGCATCTTATTATAATTTCCATAAGAGTTGTTGTAGGAATTCCCATAATTATTAGAAGGATTACTAGGATATGGCCTAGGATTAAAATTCCCTCTATAAGCGTTGTTACCAAAATTATTCCTACCAACAAAATTCACATCCATAGATTCATTGCTATTCTCAATCAAAGTAGACAAAGGCATATCACTATGATCAGAAGAAACACTCTTAGCAGCAAATAATTTCATAAGTTCATCCATCTTTCCACTCAACACATTGATTTCTTCTATCGCATGCACTTTTTTATTAGAAGATCTTTCAGTATGCCATTGAGAATAATTAACCATAATATTATCTAGGAGTTTAGTAGCATCTCCTAAAGTGATTTCCATAAAAGTATCTCCCACAGCCGAATCTAAAAGATTTCTAGAAGCAAAATTCAATCCGGCATAAATTTTTTGTATAATCATCCACAAATTCAAACCATGAGTAGGGCAATTACGTATCATTAATTTCATTCTCTCCCAAGCTTGTGCAACATGTTCATGATCAAGTTGTTTCAAGTTCATAATATCGTTTCTAAGAGAGATGATCTTAGCGGGAGGGAAATACTTAGAGATAAAATCATCTTTGCACTTGTTCCAAGAATCAATACTAGTTTTAGGCAAAGATGAAAACCAAGCTTTAGCATGATCTCTAAGCGAAAGGAAATAGCTTCAATTTAACGACATCATTATCGACATCTTTTTTCTTTTGCATATCACATAAATCAACGAAGCTATTCAGATGAGTAGCGGCATCTTCACTAGGAAGGCCGGTGAATTGATCTTTTATAACAAGATTCAACAAAGCAGCATTGATTTCACAAGATTCAGTATTGGCAAGAGGAGCAATCAGAGTGCTATGGAAATCATTATTATTGGTATTGGTGAAGTCACACAATTTGGTAGTATCTTGAGGCATCGCGACAAACAAGCAAACAAACTAGCACACGAGCAAACAAGAGCAAACGGGCAAAAGAGAGGCGGAGAGGGAGAAGGAGATTGGGAAAGAGAGGGCGAATAAAACGGCAAGGGTGAAGTGGGGGAGAGGAAAACGAGAGGCAAATGGCAAATAAAGTAATGCGAGAGATAGGGATTGTGATGGGTACTTGGTATGTTGACTTTTTGCGTAGACTCCCAGGCAACGGCGCCAGAAATTTTTCTTGCTACCTCTTGAGCTTGCGTTGGATTTCCCCGAAGAGGAAAGGATGATGCAGCAGAGTAGCATAAGTATTTCCCTCAGTTTTTGAGAACCAAGGTATCAATCCAGTAGGAGGATACGCTCAAGTCCCTTGTACCTGCACAAAACGATAGCTACTCGCAACCAACGCGATTAGGGGTTGTCAATCCCTTCACGGTCAGTTACGAGAGTGAGATCTGATAGACATAATATTTTTGGTATTTTTGGTATAAAGATGAAAAGTAAAAAGTAAAAGGTAAAGTAAAAGCAAAGCAAGATTAAAGTGATGGAGATTGATATGATGAGAATAGACCCGGGGGCCATAGGTTTCACTAGAGGCTTCTCTCAAGAGCATAAGTATTCTACGGTGGGTGAACAAATTACTGTTGAGCAATTGACAGAATTGAGCATAGTTATGAGAATATCTAGGAATGATCATGTATATAGGAATCACGTCCGTGACAAGTAGATCGAAACGATTCTGCATCCACTACTATTACTCCACTCATCGACCGCTATCCAGCATGCATCTAGAGTATTAAGTTAAAAATAGAGTGACACTTTAAGCAAGATGACATGATGTAGAGAGATAAATTCATGCAATATGAAATAAACCCCATCTTTTTATCCTCGATGGCAACGATGCAATACGTGCCATGCTGCCCCTTCTGTCACTGGGAAAGGACACAGCAAGATCGAACCCAAAGCTAAGCACTTCTCCCATGGCAAGAACTACCAATCTAGTTGGCCAAACCAAACGGATAATTCGAAGAGACTTGCAAAGATAACCAATCATGCATAAAAGAATTCAGAGAAGATTCAAATATTATTCATAGATAGACTTGATCATAAACCCACAATTCATCGATCTCAACAAACACACCGCAAAAATAAGATTACATCGAATAGATCTCCATGAGAGAGGGGGAGAACTTTGTATTGAGATCCAAAAAGAGAGAAGAAGCCATCTAGCTACTAACTATGGACCCGAAGGTCTGAGGTAAACTACTCACACTTCATCGGAGAGGCTATGATGATGTAGAAGCCCTCCGTGATGACGGCCCTCTTCCGGCGGAGCTCCGAAACAGGCCCCAAGATGGGATCTCATGGATACAGAAAGTTGCGGCGGTGGAATTAGGTTTTTGGCTCCTGTTCTAATCGTTTGGGGGTACGTAGGTATATATAGGAGGAAGGATTATGTCGGTGGAGCACCGAGGGGCCCACGAGGCAGGGGGCGCGCCCTAGGGGGGCGCCCCCCACCCTCGTGACCGCCTCTTTTGTTCGTTGGAGTAGGGTCCAAGTCTCTTGGATCACATACAGTGAGAAAATCACGTTCCCGAAGGTTTTATTCCATTTGGACTCCGTTTGATATTCCGTTTCTTCGAAACACTGAAATAGGCAAAAAACAGCAATTCTGGGCTGGGCCTCCGGTTAATAGGTTAGTCCCAAAAATAATATAAAAGTGGAAAAATAAAGCCCAATATAGTCCAAAAGAGTAGATAATATAGCATGGAGCAATCAAAAATTATAGATAAGTTGGAGACGTATCAGGCATCCCCAAGCTTAATTCGTGCTCGTCCTCGATTAGGTAAATGATAAAAAGAGAATTTTTGACGCGGAGAGCTACTTGGCATAATTTCAATGCAAATCTTCTTAATTGTGATATGAATATTCAGATTAGAAAGATTCAAGACAAAAGTTTATATTGACATAAAAATAATAATACTTCAAGCATACTAACAAAGCAATTATGTCTTCTCAAAATAACATAGCCAAAGAAAGTTATCCCTACAAAATCATATAGTCTAGCTATGCTCTATCTTCACCAAACAAAATATTTAAATCATGCACAACCCCGATGACAAGCCAAGCAATTGTTTCATACTCTAACTTTTTCAAAACTTTTTAATCTTCACGCAATACATGAGCATGAGCCATGGACCTAGCACTATAGGTGGAATAGAATGGTGGTTGTGGAGAAGACAAAACAAGGGGAAGATAGTCTCAAATCAACTAGGCGTATCAACGGGCTATGGAGATGCCCATCGATAGATATCAATGTGAGTGAGTAGGGATTGCCATGCAATAGATGCACTAGAGCTATAAGTATATGAAAGCTCAAAAAGAAACTAAGTGGGTGTGCATCCAACTCGCTTGCTCACGAAGACCTAGGGCATTTTTGAGGAAGCCCATCATTGGAATATACAAGCCAAGTTCTATAATGAAATATTCCCACTAGTATATGAAAGTGATAACATGAGAGACTCTCTATTATGAAGATCATGGTGCTACTTTGAAGCACAACTGTGGTAAAAGGATAGTAACATTATCCCTTCTCTCTTTTTCTCTCATTTTTTATTTGGGCCTTTTCTTTTTTATGGCCTCTTTTTTTTATTTGGGCTTCTTTGGCCTCTTTTATTTATTTTTCGTCCGGAGTCTCATCCTGACTTGTGGGGGAATCATAGTCTCCATCATCCTTTCCTCACTGGGACAATGCTCTAATAATGATGATCATCGCACTTTTATTTTTCTTACAACTCAACAATTACAACTCGATACTTAGAACAAAATATGACTCTATATGAATGCCTCCGGCGGTGTACCGGGATATGCAATGAATCAAGAGTGACATGTATGAAACAATTATGAATGGTGGCTTTGCCACAAATACGATGTCAACTACATGATCATGCTAGCAATATGACAATGATGGAGCATGTCATAATAAACGGAATGGTGGAAAGTTGCATGGCAATATATCTCGGAATGGCTATGGAAATGTCATGATAGGTAGGTATGGTGGCTGTTTTGAGGAAGGTATATGGTGGGTGTATGATACCGGTGAAAGGTGCGCGGTATTAGAGAGGCTAGCAAAGGTGGAAGGGTGAGAGTGCGTATAATCCATGGACTCAACATTAGTCATAAAGAACTCATATACTGATTGCAAAAATCTACAAGTCATCAAAGCAAAGTATTACGTGCATGCTCCTAGGGGGATAGATTGGTAGGAAAAGACCATCGCTCGTCCCCAACCGCCACTCATAAGGAATACAATCAATAAATAAATCATGCTCCGACTTCATCACATAACGGTTCACCATACGTGCATGCTACGGGAATCACAAGCTTCAACACAAGTATTTCTCAAATTCACAACTACTCAACTAGCCTGAGTTTAATATTATCACCTCCATATCTCAAAACAATTATCGAGCATCCAACTTTTCTTAGTATTCAACACACTCAAAAGAAAGTTTCACAAATCTTGAATACCAAGCATGTTATTATTAAGCAAATTACCATGCTATTAAGACTCTGAAAATAATTTAGTGAAGAATGAGAGATCAATAGTTTCTTTAAAACGAATCCACCACCGTGCTCTAAAAATCTAAGTGAAGCACATAGAGCAAAATTATAACGCTCAAAAGATATAAGTGAAGCACATAGAGCAAAACTACTTAGCTCAAAAGATATAAGTGAATTACATAGAGTATTCTATCAAATTCTAATTCATATATGGCTCTCTCAAAAGGTGTGTGCAGCAAGGATGATTGTGGCACACTAAAAACCAAATACACAATAATACAAGACGCTCCAAGCAAAACACATATCATGTTGGTGAATAAAAATATAGCTCCAAGTAAATTACCGATGGAAGTGGACGAAAAGGGGGGATGCCTTCCGGGGCATCCCCAAGCTTTGGCTTTTAGGTGTCCTTAGATTATCTTGAGGGTACCATGGGCATCCCCAAGATTAGGCTCTTGCCACTCCTTGTTCCATAATCGATCACAAGAATTCACCCAAAACTTGAAAACTTCACAACACAAAACTTAAAGTAGAAAACTCATGAGCTCCGTTAGCGAAAGAAAACAAAAGACCACTTCAAGGTACTGTAATTAACTCATTCTTTATTTATATTTGTGTTAAACCTACTGTATTCCAACATCTCTATGGATTATAAACTATTTTACTAACCATAGATTCATCAAAATAAGCGAACAACACACGAAAAACAGAATCTGTCAAAAACAGAACAGTCTGTAGTAATCTGTAGCTAGCGCAAGATCTGGAACCCCAAAAATTCTAAAATAAATTTCTGGACGTGAGGAATTTGTCTATTAATCATCTGAAAAACTAATTAACTAAATATCACTCCCCAAATTAAAATGACATCAGTTCTCGTGAGCGCTAAAGTTTCTGTTTTTTACAGCAAGTTCAACAAGACTTTCCCCAAGTCTTCCCAACGATTCTACTTGGCACAAACATTAATTAAACACAAAAAACACAACCAAAACAGAGGCTGGGTAATTTCTTTATTACTAAACAGGAGAAAAAGCAAGGAATAAAAATAAAATTGGGTTGCCTCCCAATAAGCGCTATCGTTTAACGCCCCTAGCTAGGCATAAAAGCGAAGATAGATCTACGTATTGCCATCTTTGGTAGGCAATCCATAAGTGGATCTCATGATAGTTTCATATGGCAATTTTAATTTCTTTCTTGGAAAGTGTTCCATGCCCTTTTTTAATGGAAATTGAAATCTAATATTCCCTTCCTTCATATCAATAATCGCACCAACCGTTCTAAGGAAAGGTCTACCAAGAATAATAGGGCAAGAAGGATTGCAACCTATATCAAGAACAATGAAATCTACGGGCACATAATTCCTATTTGCAACAATAAGAACATCATTAATCCTTCCCATAGGTTTCTTAATAGTAGAATCTACAAGATGCAAGTTTAGAGAGCAGTCATCAAAATCGCGGAAATCTAGCAAATCACACAAAGTTTTGGGGATAGTGGAGACACTAGCAACCAAATCACACAAAGCATAAAACTCATGATCTTTAATTTTAATTTTAATAGTTGGGTCCCACTCATCATAAAGTTTTCTAGGGATAGAAACTTTCAACTCAAGTTTTTCTTCATAAGATTGCATCAAGGCATCAACGATATGTTCGGTAAAGGCTTTATTTTGACTATAAGCATGTGGAGAATTTAGCACGGATTGTAACAAGGAAATACAATCAATTAAAGAGCAACTTTCATAATTCAATTCCTTGAAATCCAATATAGTGGGTTTAGCAACATCTAGATTTTTATTTCTTTTAATCCCACTTTCATCAATTTCATTATCAAGATCTAAATACTCCGAATTTTTAGAACGCCTTCTAGGTAAAGGAAGATCATATTCAGTTTCATCAAGATTCATATTGCAAAACAAAGATTTAATAGGAGACACATCAATAACTTTTAGATCTTCATCATGATTTTCATAGGAATTGGAAGAACACTCTTTAATAAAGGCATCTTTGGAAGCACGCATCCTAGCGGTTCTTTCCTTGCACTCATCAATGGAAATTCTCATAGCTTTGAGAGACTCATCGATATCATGCTTAGGAGGAATAGATCTAAGCTTTAAAGAATCAACCTCAAGAGAAATTCTATCAACATTTCTAGCCAAATCATCCACTTTAAGAAATTTCTCTTCAAGCAAAGCATTAAAATTCTTTTGTGAATTCATAAACTCTTTAACACTATTCTCAAATTCAGACGGCATCTTATTATAATTTCCATAAGAGTTGTTGTAGGAATTCCCATAATTATTAGAAGGATTACTAGGATATGGCCTAGGATTAAAATTCCCTCTATAAGCGTTGTTACCAAAATTATTCCTACCAACAAAATTCACATCCATAGATTCATTGTTATTCTCAATCAAAGTAGACAAAGGCATATCATTAGGATCAGAAGAAACACTCTTAGCAGCAAATAATTTCATAAGTTCATCCATCTTTCCACTCAACACATTGATTTCTTCTATCGCATGCACTTTTTTATTAGAAGATCTTTCAGTATGCCATTGAGAATAATTAACCATAATATTATCTAGGAGTTTAGTAGCATATCCTAAAGTGATTTCCATAAAAGTACCTCCCGCAGCCGAATCTAAAAGATTTCTAGAAGCAAAATTCAATCCGGCATAAAATTTTTGTATAATCATCCACAAATTCAAACCATGAGTAGGGCAATTACGTATCATTAATTTTATTCTCTCCCAAGCTTGTGCAACATGTTCATGATCAAGTTATTTAAAGTTCATAATATCGTTTCTAAGAGAGATGATCTTAGCGGGAGGGAAATACTTAGAGATAAAATCATCTTTGCACTTGTTCCAAGAATCAATACTATTTTTAGGCAAAGACGAAAACCAAGCTTTAGCACGATCTCTAAGCGAAAAAGGAAATAGCTTCAATTTAACGACATCATTATCGACATCTTTTTTCTTTTGCATATCACATAAATCAACAAAGATATTCAGATGAGTAGCGGCATCTTCACTAGGAAGGCCGGTGAATTGATCTTTCATAACAAGATTCAACAAAGCAGCATTGATTTAACAAGATTTAGTATTGGCAAGAGGAGCAATCGGAGTGCTATGGAAATCATTATTATTGGTATTGGTGAAGTCACACAATTTGGTAGTATCTTGAGACATCGCGACAAACAAGCAAACAAACTAGCACACGAGCAAACAAGAGCAAACGGACAAAAGAGAGGCGGAGAGGGAGAAGGGGATTGGGAAAGAGAGGGCGAATAAAACGGCAAGGGTGAAGTGGGGGAGAGGAAAACGGGAGGCAAATGGCAAATAATGTAATGCGAGAGATAGGGATTGTGATGGGTACTTGGTATGTTGACTTTTTGCGTAGACTCCCAGGCAACGGCGCCAGAAATTTTTCTTGCTACCTCTTGAGCTTGCGTTGGATTTCCCCGAAGAGGAAAGGATGATGCAGCAGAGTAGCATAAGTATTTCCCTCAATTTTTGAGAACCAAGGTATCAATCCAGTAGGAGGCTACGCTCAAGTCCCTTGTACCTGCACAAAACGATAGCTACTCGCAACCAACGCGATTAGGGGTTGTCAATCCCTTCACGGTCACTTACGAGAGTGAGATCTGATAGATATAATATTTTTGGTATTTTTGGTATAAAGATGCAAAGTAAAAAGGAAAAGGTAAAGTAAAAGCAAAGCAAGATTAAAGTGATGGAGATTGATATGATGAGAATAGACCCGGGGGCCATAGGTTTCACTAGTGGATTCTCTCAAGAGCATAAGTATTCTATGGTGGGTGAACAAATTACTGTTGAGCAATTGACAGAATTGAGCATAGTTATGAGAATATCTAGGCATGATCATGTATATAGGAATCACGTCCGTGACAAGTAGATCGAAATGATTCTGCATCTACTACTATTACTCCACTCATCGACCGCTATCCAGCATGCATCTAGAGTATTAAGTTAAAAATAGAGTGACGCTTTAAGCAAGATGACATGATGTAGAGAGATAAATTCATGCAATATGAAATAAACCCCATATTTTTATCCTCGATGGCAACGATGCAATACGTGCCATACTTCCCCTTCTGTCACTGGGAAAGGACACAGCAAGATCGAACCCAAAGCTAAGCACTTCTCCCATGGCAAGAACTACCAATCTAGTTGGCCAAACCAAACGGATAATTCGAAGAGACTTGCAAAGATAACCAATCATGCATAAAAGAATTCAGAGAAGATTCAAATATTATTCATAGATAGACTTGATCATAAACCCACAATTCATTGATCTCAACAAACAGACCGCAAAAAGAAGATTACATCGAATAGATCTCCACGAGAGAGGGGGAGAACTTTGTATTGAGATCCAAAAGAGAGAGAAGAAGCCATCTAGCTACTAACTATGGACCCGAGGGTCTGAGGTAGACTACTCACACTTCATCGAAGAGGCTATGATGATGTAGAAGCCCTCCATGATGACGGACCTCTTTCGGCGGAGCTCCGGAACAGGCCCCAAGATGGGATCTCGTGGATACAGAAAGTTGCGGCGGTGGAATTAGGTTTTTCGCTCCTGTTCTGATCGTTTGGGGGTACATAGGTATATATAGGAGGAAGGAGTACGTCGGTGGATCACCGAGGGGCCCACGAGGCAGGAGGGCGCCCTAGGGGGGCGCCCCCACCCTCGTGACCGCCTCTTTTGTTCCTTGGAGCAGGGTCCAAGTCTCCTGGATCACTTTTGGTAAGAAAATCACGTTCCCGAAGGTTTTATTCTGTTTGGACTCCGTTTGATATTTCGTTTCTTCGAAACACTGAAATAGGCAAAAAAAACAGCAATTCTGGGTTGGGCCTCCGGTTAATAGGTTAGTCCCAAAATTAATATAAAAGTGGAAAATAAAGCCCAACATAGTCCAAAATAGTAGATAATATAGCATGGAGCAATCAAAAATTATAGATACGTTGGAGACGTATCATGCTCCTCCACACCTCCCTCTCCAAGCCGACGGATCCGACCTTCCCCTCGCTGGATCCGGTCCACCACGAACCTCAAGCCACCCTGCCGCCGCGCTCATGTCCATGTCGTGCGTGGTGTAGAGGTGGCCAGCGTGTGGAACAGGCTGCATCGCAGGCATCTGCGCGCTGCGCCTCCGCTTCTTCACCCCGGCGAGCGCCGGACTGAAAAGCTTCGCGTCGGACTGCCGTTTTGTTGTACAATTTCCCTCCATTCTCATTCTGTGTTTGTTGATTCAAGAGGCTCGTTGTTGATATGCAATTTTCCTAGGTATATAAACTGGTAGACTTTCATGTAAGCAATCGAGGTGGGATTACTCCGAGTACATGTGTGAAAATCAGGTAAGGTACATATACAGAAGCGTGCATGCAGGCCGAAACATGCGTGCATGCCCAATAAGAGAATGTGGACGTGGACCAATTGGATGGACAAAGTTTTTAGTACCGCCTCGCAGCAATTGGACTGACTGTCGATCAAAACTAACGGAAAAAACTGAAAGTGTAAATTCACGGAAAGAAGCGTATTGTGACGGTGAACCCAAAGAGTCAATCCGTGCTTTATTATTAGGGAAAGATTTATATTATTACTATTATTGTATATTTTATAGAGACTTATATATACATTACAAAAACATCCCACATGTTATTAACTTATAAAAGTAAATGTTTAACAGAAGTTGGCAAGAAAAATCCTGGTTGTTTTTGACTCACAGGCAAGGAAATCCTGGTGATTGCGTACAAAAGCTTGCGAAGATTTTAAGGACCAATTTAATAATAATGCGCTCATTTTTATTTTGAGGAATAACTCGTTAATTTCTTAATTATATATATAAAAAATGTGCCTCTCCGGTTTATTCTTTGATATTAATTGCTCCTTCTAACATAACATTATATATATAACGAGCCCACCTAATACGTGTATTTCAAGGAAGTGCAAATGGGCTGGGATTTCTTAGAAAATATAAATGGGCCTGATTGACGCGAAATTATTTGTTCACCCAGCCCAGCAAATGGATTGTACATTCTAGAAAACATGGGTTAAATATATGCCACATTTTTGCAGGATGACATGTGGGCTAATAGGTCGAAGCCTACGCAGGGCATTGTCAACTTGGTCAAAAAATGATTGTGTCATCCACAGCCATTGTATTTATATCCAACGGCCGGCGTGCACCTTCAATCTCTCGTCTTCTTCCTCTAGCGTCGCCGGGACCGCCTGGTCCGGCCTCCGGCGGCTAGCGGCTCTGCTTAGCACGCATCGCTGCGAAGCGCTACCCCACTACCGGCTAGGCTATCCCTCCACCCCTCGACACCTCCTTTTATTCTCCACAGACTACAACCCCACGCCACAACAGAACCAGTTATAGCCCTTCTCCTCCTCTCAATCTGTGACTCCACTGCCGCGTTTTCCCATCTCCGAGTCGTTCCTGTCCGGGGCCTCGCCGTCGTCCACCGCCTCACTGCGTTCGGTGCGGCGTGGTCAACAAACGAGAGTCATCGGAAGAGGACTGTACATGGAGAGCCTGATGGCTGGGACCCACGAGGACCATGGTCGCACGCAAGGAAAGTTCCTCCTTATTAAGCTGAAAAAAATGTTTCCTCCACCTGACAGCTGGGACCCACCGCCTATATCTTTGCACAGAAGGAAGTGCCTCCTTGTTTTGCGAAAATAATTATTCATCCCGTTGACAGCTGGGACCCGTCAGATTTGGTGACTGACTTGTGGGCCTACCAAGCGGACGTGTACGCATGGCTTTGTCAACTTAATCAACAAATGATTCTAGCAGTTGGACCGCTGGATGTTAATCCAACATCCGTGCTCCTTCTTCAATCTCTGTTATTACTCCTGTCTCCCGTGGGCGGCACCGCGGTTGTGCTGCCACGCACCCGAACCAGTGAAGTTTCCCACTCCTCTCCATCTGCGACTCCACTGCCCCGTCTTCCCCATCTCCAGGTCGTTCCAGTCTGGGTGCGCTCGGCACGGTGTGGTCAACGTGGCCAACAACCGAGAGTCATCGAAAGATGACTGTACGTGAGAGGCTGACAGTGGGGACGCACCACGCCCATGGACGCATGCATGCAACGGAACGCGGCGAGGTCAACGTGGTCAAGGAACGACTTCCTTCGGAAGTATACTGTATGTGGAGAGTCTGAGCTGGGTCCACAGCCGCAGCAAGTAAGTGCCTCCTTATTATGTGGAAAATAATGGTTCCTCCAACTGACAGCAGGGACCCACTGCACGGGCCACCGTATTTTGCGAAAAAAATGTGTGCCCCCTGACTGCTGGGACCCACCTGACGGGCCACCGTATTTCGCGAAAAAACGTTCCCCCCGCTGTCAGCTCAGACCCACCGGAAGTGCCTCCTTATTACGCACAAAAAATGAATACTCCCCCGGCTACCTGGGACCCACCTTGGTGGGAGGCTAACTTGTGGGCCTACTAAGTTGACGGGGACGAAGGGCTTTGTCAACTTAGTCAATATGAACGATTCTAGCTCTAGTGACCATACGATGTCCATCCAACGGCCGTAGTGCTTCTTCAACCTCTGGTCTTCTTGCTCCAGCCGCCCAAAGCAGCGCCGGTCGTGCTGCATGCTCCTGCCTCCCGTGGCCGGCTGTGCTGCCGCGGAGGCCTCATCGCCCCTACTATTCCCACCGCTGGCCAGGCCCTGCGGCAACGGCAGCCTCACACCACAGCCGAACCAGTGAACCCTCGTACTCCTCTCCGTGCGGGCTTCCACTACCGCGTCTTCCCCGGTTCCGCGTCGTCCCCTTCCTAGGCCTCGCCGTCATCCACCGCCATGGTGCTCTCCGCGCAGCGTGGTCAATGTGGTCAAGGAACGACTTCCATCGGAAGAGTACTGTACGTGGAGAGGCTGACAGCTGGGTCCACGGCCACAACCCAGTTTTTTTGTGATTTGCCGAGTAAGTCACTTTGTCAGGCCTGTTGGGCTGCAAATCTTTCAAGACGAGGAGAGCTTTCATTCGGCTGGCCGAGAAAATGGCCCATCAATAATGAGAAATGTGTTGTACATTTTTAAAACACATCAAACCGGCAATTAGTTTCAAATATCTTTTTTTCATTTCGAGATTTTAAATTACATTATTTTTTATGCATGGAGAATTTGTTGGATTTTATATTGATATACATTTATTATTAAAATTAGTTTGAATGTGAGTCGAAATTTCGGGATTAAAAATAGTTAGGACCGCACCGAAATATGCAAAATTTCGTATAACTTTTTAACCGTGGCCACAATATGGGCTGTAATGCTAACAAAAAGAATATGGGCTCCAAAAAACCTTAAGAATTAGCAAATGGGCTATAAATTATTAGAAATAATGGTAGATGGGCTGTATGCTGTTTTCCACCGATTTGAGGTTTTCCTAAAAAAAGGTTGACGCACAAGTAGTGACTGTTGGATGTCCATCGAACGGCCGTCGTGCTTCTTCAATCTCCTCTCTTCCTGCTCCAGCCGCTCAAACAACCGCCGGCGGGACTGCCTGCTCCCTCCTCCCCGCGGCCGGCTGTGCTGCCGCACAGGCCTCACCGCCCCACCGTACTCCCATCGCTGGCCTAGCCATCCCTCTACTCACCCCCACCTGCTGTTATTCTCCAGCGACGGCAGACGAACCAGTAAACCCTCGTACAGTCGTATTCCCCTCCGCATGGGAAACAACTGCCGAGTCTTCCCTGCCTCCGTGTCGTTCCCTTCCTAGGCCTCGCCGTCGTCCACCGCCCTGGTGCTCTCGGCGCAGCCTGGTCAACATGGTCAACGACTGACACCCCCTATTATTCTGCGGTGACAGCAGCCTCACACCGCAGCGAACTAGTGAACCCTCGTACTCCTCTACGCGTGGGCATCCACTGCCGCGTCTTCCCCTGCTCCGCGTCGTCCCCTTCCTATGCCTCGCCGTCGTCCACCGCCCTGGTGCTCTCGGTGCGGCGTGGTCAACATGGTCAAGGAACAGCTTCCATCGGACGTGGACTGTACATGGAGAGGCTGACAGCTGGAACCACGGCCGCAGCAAGGAAGTGCCACCTTATTACGTGCAAAATAATTATTCCTCCACCTAATAGTGGGGACCCACCGGACAGGCCACCATATTTCACGAAAAAAACATTTCCCCTGGACTGCTGGGACCCACCAGCTACATCTTCACACGCAAGGAAGTGCGTCCGAAAAAAAAACGATTCGCCCCCTGACTGCTGGGACCCACCAGCTACATCTTTGCATGCAAGGAAGTGTGTCCGAGCAAAAAAACGATTCGCCCCCCTAACTGCTGGGACCCACCAGCTACATCTTCACATGCAAGGAAGTGCCTGACAATCGGGACCCACCTGGTTGAAGCGTACGTAGGGTTGTCATTCTGGTCGCAAACATGTGCGTACATATATACTGGTGGATGTAGAGGTGCGCACGTGTCGTGGTAGAGGCACGCACGTAGCATGTACACATACGTATAGCGGCCAGGGTGCAAGAAAGAAAATACGGCCACGTATGTGTACATATGGGCGGGGTCTCGAACACCTACTCGCGCATACGTACGGCCAAGGCTCGCGTACATGGCTCGGTTGGAACGGAGAAACAACATCATCGTCGTGTTCATGGGGAGGCAACGGAATGCGTCGTGTTCATGGGGAGGCAATGGAATGTGTAGTGTTCATCGGGAGGTAACAGAACGTCTGGGAGCCAACCGGCTGGGTCGGAACGGAATGCGTGGTCATGTTCATCGGGAGGGCTTGGGCGGAATAGGCGATGGAAACAAGTCCTGAACGGGGTCCTGTTGATCGGGAGGGGGTCTGGCGTACCGCAAAACGGAGGAAACGGACCTCCTACGGTCAAAATGGGGGTCCTGTTGATCGGGAGGGGTGTGGCATACCGCAAAACGGACGAAACGGACTTGTGTTGGAGCGCTACGGTCGAAACGGGGGTCCTGTTCATTGGGAGGGGTGTCGCATACCGCAAAACGGGACTCCACAAGATACTGTTCATCTCCACTGTCGACCTCCTCCAGCCTCCACGGGCTACCGTCGACCGCCTCCAGCCTCCACAGGCTCTTGTTCATCCAGCCTCCACCGCGCGCTACTCCACCGGCTACTGTTCAACCACCCCTCCACCGTCTATTGTTCATCCAGCCCTCCACACCACGAGGTCCTGTTCAACCACCCCTCCATGGGCACCCCTCCACCGTCTACTGTTCATTCAGCCCTCCACCACACCACAGGGTCTTGTTCATCCAGAGGCAACTCCAGGGCTCACTGTTCATCCAAACCCCCCGCAACGCTCACTGTTCATCCCAGAGGCAGCTATGATTGGCTTCAGTTAGCAGCAGTAGCGAAGGAATCAGTCGATCGGGTTCAGTTAACAGCCATCGATTGATCGCTCGGGTTTAGTAACGCGTAGCCTGTAGTGCAATCGCTTGGGTTCAGTTAGAGCCCAACGCCTCGCTCGGGTTCCGTTAGAGCCAACGCCTCGCACACACGCGCGTACGTGTACGAGAGAAACGCGCATCGCTCGGCCCCGACCACCCACCGTAACCGGGAACTCCCCGAAATTTTCCTCCCCCTCGCTTCTACCACGGTTTTTTCCGTCATGGACGACCCAAAGAATGTCATGCAGCTGCGTCTCCGGCCCGCCCAGGACGAAAAGCTCATTTTCTATCATGATTTTTCGTCACAGAAGTAGGAGCCCACCACATCTATGATGATACCTGGTTTTGTCACAATTATCGTCATAGAAGTGTCATAGGTATGACAGAAAAAAATTTCGTTCGGCCCAAAATGTCATGGATGTGTCTTTTTTTAGTGCGAGCCTCTTCTATTGCAACAAGTATCTTATCTTCGGCTTTGTTCAGACATGCCTTCTTCGAAACAAAGCCTGTCTTCGGGTCCAACTCCCCCCCATGCGCATAGAACCAAGTCCTGCACCTGGGGGGCCAGCTCAATGTAACTGGAGTGACACCTACATCCTCCATCTCTTTCTCAGACTTATCCCACTTAGGCATTGCCACCATGTAGCCACCTGGCCCTAGCTTATGGAACTTATCCTTTTTTCTGGCATTGGCCTTATTTATTCTCGACCGTTCCTTAGATAATTCTGATTCCTTGAATTTCACGAAATCGTCCCAATGAGCACTTTGCTTCTCTAGTGTTCCCTTGAATACTGGAGTCTTCTTTCCTCCCTTGACGTACTGGTCCCATACACGTTTCTTGTGGTTGTTGAATGCAACCGCCATCTTCCTAAGAGCAGTGTCCTTGACTTTCTCCACATCTGCGTTTGTGAAATGATTTGCTAGGGTGAAATGTTCCATCAGAGTTTCCCAAAGCAGAACTTTTTGTCTGTCGTCGACAAAAGTAAGATCTGGACGTGGCTTTGCTGGCTCTCTCCATTCTTGAAGGGAGATCGGGAGTTGGTCCTTCACAAGAACTCTGCACTGACGAATGAACTTGTCCGCAATCTTCTTAGGCGCTAATGGTTCACCATTAGGTTTGATGGCCTCGATATTGTAATTTACGCCCTCCTTCAACTTTTTGTTCAGGCCTCGTACTGTCCTGCTGCCTGAAGATTTGCTCGATCCGGATGGCTGAAAGAAGAAAGATCGATTCATTAATATATCTTCAAGTCATTTAAAACATGTGATGATCACCAGATGCCTGCTTATATAAATATACCTTGCCGGTCTTTGTTGTTTCAAGATCAACATTTTCTTCGTCATGTTCATAGTTCATGACTTCATCAATTCAGTCGTCACGATCGAATATCATATCACCCTCCCCGGTGTTGTTTAGATATTCGGAGCCGTCATAATCTTCTTCATTCTGATCATCATCTGGCCCGCGAGGATTGCGTATGATATTGAACAGGGCCTCTTCTCCCTCTCTGTCGGTATTGTCCGCCATAGCTTTTATTTAACTAATCCAAAAGAAATATATTCAAATTACAATGCATGGATGCAATCAATTAATAAGGAAAAACTAAATCAATCATAGTACACAATAAGCATAATCAAATATAATCTCGAATACGTCGTCTCGAATAATAGATATAATCTTGAATACATCGTCTCGAATAATATATATAATCTCGAATAAATCATCTCGAAAATTATATATAGAATACATCACTAGCTAGCTTGCTAGCTAATAAAGATTGAATACTAGAAAGTAATCTAGGCCACTCGCGGTTCCTAAGGCGCGGGCGGTAGACAACCAAAGTGAAGGAACCATCACTAGATCATAGCTCGGGTGATCTCCCAAAAGAACCTGCCAGGTATTGGAGAACCTGACGTCCATAGCAGCCATGTAGCGAAGGACGTGCTTGTCCTCCTCCCTGACACGGCGACGTACCACCTCCGGCGGGGCCGGCTCCCTCCACACCGAAAGTGGCCCATGCGAACGCCACCAAAGGAGATCAAGGTCGACGACGGGACCCGGGGCCGGGTTCCTCACCAAGCGTCGCACCCCTGAAGGTAGCACCTCCCAGTGCCAGCCTGGCGGGGCCCAGTCCCGGACATGGGTCCTCTGAAGCAGGACTTCGTCGCGAACGGGTCGACGGCGAGGATGCGGGCCGGGCATCGTCGACAACAAATACTATATGCCGCAAAAGTAAAGTAACATTTTGTAAATGATGGATTGTGATTTCATATATGCAAATTCTAAATTTTATAACTAAAAATATAATAAACTAAAGAAACATTGATCGACCATATCTAAACTAACATTTCTATAACAAATTTTTTCTTTAACATTTCTAACATTTCTATAACATTAATACAGAAAAAACTAACATTTCTATATATAACTAACATTTCTATAACATTAATACAGAAAAACTAAAAACTAAAAACTAAAAACAGAAAACTAAAAACAGAAAACTAAAAACTAAAAACAGAAAAACTAAAAACAAAAATTTTCTATGTGTGTGTATATGTGTGTATGTGTTGTGTGTGCAGGCGACGGTGCGGGGACGGGGACGCCCGCGACGGCGAGCCAAGGCGATCGACGGCGCCGACGGCGCGTGCGGCGGCTTCGATTGGAGGGAGGGGAGGGGGGGACTGAGGCTCATAGCGCGGGCGAGGTCAAGGCGACGACGATGGCGACGGCGACGCGGGCCGGTGCGGGGATGGGGACACGGGCCCGTGCGGGGACGGGGACGGGCCGGCGACGCGGATGGCACAACGGGGGCGGCGCGGAGTCGAAGGGGATGGCGCGACGACGGCGATGACGGGGCAGGACAGGGCGGCAGCGATGAAGCAGAGAGAAGTGGGAGGAAACTGACAAAACTTTCGTAAGTGCTATATATATAGGAGGAGCCTTTAGTACCGGTTCGAGCCACCAACCGGTACAAAAGGTCAAATTTGGCCAGGCCAAGCGGCGGGAAGAGCACACCTTTAGTACCGGGTGGTGGCTGGAACCGGTACTAAAGACCCACCCTTTAGTATCGGTCCCAGCCAACAACCGGTACTAAAGGTGGTGCGCTGGCGCAGGTACGGTGCAGCAAGTTTAGTCCTACCTTGCTAGCCTAGGGGCGCCCGCACTGGTTTATAAGCCCCAATGCGGTAGCTCTCTCAAGCTCCTCTCTTAAGCAAGCCTTCCGGGCCTACATCTGCTGCTATGCCCTGATGGGCCTATTGGGCTAGCGGGCCAGCATCCTGGCCCAATTAGAATTTGGGTTTCTAGTCATATGCAGGCCGCTATGGCCCAGTAGGTGGGCTTTTTTCATTTAGTTTTTTCTTTTCTGCTTTATTTATTTTTGTTTTATTTATTTTTAGTTGTTTTTTGCTGTATTTAGAGTTTCTTTGTGAATATTTTTGCTTTAGGTACAAAAAATTAGAAACTTTCAGTTAGTGCCGGTAATTTTCAAATTTGAATAGTTTAAATTTTGAATTATTTGAAATTTGTGTGAACCATTAGTTTGTGAATAACTTAACTTTAAAAATACATTTTTCAGTGATTCTTTTTTATTATGTTTAATATTAGTTTGTTTTATCATTATGTTCAATTTGGTAATGCTTAGGTTATTTAAAAAATGAAATGCCTTTGTAACAGATGATTTTTTGTCCGAAACCCTCATAGTTCGAAAGAGATTGTCCATTTTGTACACGAAGTGCATCCAGTTTTTGCCGTAACCCTCTCTACTTTTTTGCACATGCTATGTGGGTGAAATTATGATACCATGCCAACTTTCAACCTTTTCGGAGTTCATTTGAAGTGTTTTTCAATTTAGCTGAAAAAAATCAGTAAATGCATGAAACAATTTGTTTGCACATAAAATTACTTCGCGTTTCAAATGCCAAAACACATAACTACCCTAACTATTACAGAGATTCCCTCCTGGGTGTGAAACACAGAAGAAAGTGATGATAGTGAAGCCGATCACATCCCAAATCTTTGGGTGTGAAACTTTTTCTTCGTGTGTGTCCCTTTGCGCCGTAACCATGGAAAATCTTCATCATTTAACGGGATGCTCGGGTCAATATTCACTGTGAATGGAGCAATTTCATCAAACTTTTCATTATCTCCTAACATGTCTGTCTTGTCATCCACTCCCACGATGTTTCTCTTCCCAGAAAGAACTATGTGCCGCTTTGGCTCATCGTATGATGCATTCGCTTCCTTATCTTTTCTTTTTCTCAGCTTGGTAGACATGTCCTTCACATAGAAAACCTGTGCCACCTCATTGGCTAGGACGAATGGTTCATCTGCATACGCAAGATTGTTGAGATCCACTGTTGTCATTCTGTACTGAGGGTCTTTCGTTACCCCGCCTCGTGTCATATTGACCCATTTGCACCGAAACAAAGGGACCTTCAAACCACGTCCATAGTCAAGTTCCCATATGTCCTGTATATAACCATAATATGTTTCCTTTCCCATCTTGGTTGCTGCAGCAAAGCAGACACCGCTGTTTTGGTTGGTGCTCTTCTTATCTTGGGAGATTGTGTAAAATGTATTACCATTTATCTCGTACCCTTTGAAAGTCATTATATTCAAAGATGGTAACTGGGACAGCGATTACAGGTCATCTTCAATAGAGGCGCATGCATGGTATGTGTCTGCAACCAGCTGGCGAAACTCCTGGTTTGTTCACGTGTAATCCAGTCATCATACCGCTCCGGGTGTTTGGAGCGTAGAAAATTCTTGTGTTCGTCCATATACGGAGCCACCAAGGAGGAATTCTGTAGAACTATGTAGTGTGCTTCAGTGAGAGAATGTCTGTCCATACATATTATTTGATCCCCTCCTAGTGTGCCTTTTCCATCCAGTCTGCACTTATGCCGCGATTCAGGAACACCAATCAGCTTAAGGTCAGGAATAAAGTCAATACAAAACTCAATGACCTCATTTTCATGGCCCTTGGAGATGCTTCCTTCTGGCCTAGCACGGTTATGAACATATTTCTTTAAGACTCCCATGAACCTCTCAAAGGGGAACATATTGTGTAGAAATACAGGACCCAAAACGTTAGTCTCTTCGCATAGGTGAACTAGGACGTGCGTCATGATGTTGAAGAAGGATGGTGGGAACACCAACTCGAAACTGACAAGACATTGCACCAAATCATTCTCTAACCTTGGTATGATTTCTGGATCGATTACCTTCTGAGAGATTGCATTGAGGAATGCACATAGCTTCACAATGGCTAATCAAACGTTTTCCGGTAGAAGCCCCCTCCATGCAACCGGAAGCAGTTGCGTCATAATCACGTGGCAGTCATGAGACTTCATGTTCTGGAACTTTTTCTCTGCCATGTTTATTATTCCCTTTATATTCGACGAGAAGCCAGATGGTACCTTAATACTGAGCAAGCATTCAAAAAAGATTTCCTTCTCTTCTTTGGTAAGAGCGTAGATGGCATGACCCTGATGTATGCCGTCTTTTCCGTGCATACATTGCTGGTCCACCCGTGCCTCAGGTGTATCTTTTGTCTTCCCATACATGCCCAAGAAGCCAAGCAGGGTCACGCAAAGATTCTTCGTCACGTGCATCACGTCTATTGAGGAGCGGACCTCTAGGTCTTTCCAATAGGGAAGGTCCCAAAATATAGATTTCTTCTTCCACATGGGTGCGCGTCCGTCAGCGTCATTCGGAACAAGTTGTCCGCCAGGACCCTTTCCAAAGATTACCTTCAAATCCTTGACCATATCATGTACATCAGCACCAGTACAGTGGCGAGGCTTTGTCCGGTGATCCGCCTCACCTTTGAAATGCTTATCTTTCTTTCTTACGGCATGCCCGCTCGGAAGAAATCGACGATGTCCCAGGTACACATTCTTCTTATAATTAGCCAAATATATACTGTCGGTATCGTCCAAACAGTGCGTGCATGCGTGGTATCCCTTGTTTGTTTGTCCTGAAAGGTTTATGAGAGCACCCCAATCATTGATGGTCACGAACAGCAACGACTTTAGGTCAAATTCTTCCCCCATGTGCTCATCCCACGCACGTACACCTGTTCCATTCCACAGCTGTAAGATTTCTTCAACTAATGGCCTTAGGTACACATCAATATCGTTGCCGGGTTGCTTAGGGCCTTGGATGAGCACTGGCATCATAATGAACTTCCGCTTCATACACAACCAAGGAGGAAGGTTATACAAACATAGAGTCACAGGCCAGGTGCTATGGTTGCTGCTCTGCTCCCAAAAAGGATTAATGCCATCTGCGCTTAAACCAAACCATATGTTCCTTGAGTCATCTGCAAACTCCTTCCCGTACTTCCTTTCGATTTTTCTCCACTACGACCCGTCAGCAGGCACTCTCAACTTTCCGTCTTTCTTACGGTCTTCTCTGTGCCATCACATCACCTTGGCATGCTCTTTGTTTTGGAACAAACATTTCAACCATGGTATTATAGGAGCATACCACATCACCTTGGCAGGAATATTCTTCCTGGGCCGCTCGCCCTCGACATCACCAGGGTCATCGCGGCTGATCTTATAGCGCAATGCACTGCATACCTGGCAAGCGCTCAAATCCTCGTACTCACTGCAGTAGAGGATGCAATCAATAGGGCATGCATGTATCTTCTGCACCTCTAACCCTAGAGGGCAGACAACCTTCTTTGCTTTGTACATACTCTCGGGCAATTCGTTGTCCTTTGGAAGCATTTTCTTTATCATTACCAGCAACTTTCCAAATCCCTTGTCAGATACACCATTCTCTACCTTCCATTGCAGCAATTCCAGTGTGGTGCCCAGCTTTTCTTGTCACCTACGCAATTCGGGTACAACAATTTTTTGTGATCCTCTAACATGCGCTGCAACTTCTTCTTATCCAAATCACTTGCGCAATTTCTCTTTGCATCGGCAATGGCCCGACCTAGATCATCAACGGGCTAATCTGATGCATCTTCTTCGGCTTCTTCCCGCATTGCCAGCTCAGCTTCTTCCCGCATTACCAGCTCAGCTTCTTCCCCCATTGTTGTATCATCGTATTCAGGGAACACATGGCCAGGATAGCTGTTGTCGTCCTCTTGTTCTTCATTGTCTTCAATCATAACCCCTCTTTGTCCATGCTTGGTCCAAACATTATAGTGGGGCACGAAATCAGACTTAAACAGGTGGACGTGAATGGTTCTTGACTTAGAGTAATTTAGATCATTCTTATAGCCAGCACATGGACAAGGCATAAAACCATCCGCCCACTTGTTTGCCTCAGCCGCAAGCAGAAAAGTTTGCATGCCATTAATGAACTCAGGAGAGCATCGGTCATCGTGCATCCATTGTCGGCTCATCTTCATTAAACAACACCGAAAAGACCAAATTAATACAAGTTCATACATAAAGTTCATACAACACTTAAATGCAACAAACAAATAACTCTCTAGCTAAAGAATTTAAATGCAACAACAAATGCGATCAAGATCGCAACTAAGGTAACAATTGATCCAACAGCATAATGATACCAAGCCTCACTATGAATGGCATATTTTCTAATCTTTCTAATCTTCAAGCGCATTTTCTCCATCTTAATCTTGTGATCATCGACGACATCAACAACATGCAACTCCAATTCCATCTTCTCCCCCTCAATTCTATTCATTTTTTCCTTCAAATCCTCGTTTTCTCTTTCAACTAAATTTAACCTCTCGACAATAGGGTCGGTTGGAATTTTCGGTTCAACTACCTCCTAAATACAAATATCTATGTCAACTTGATGGGCATAATTTGTCATAAACACGAAATGCAACAAATAGTTTTAAAAGAGAATATAGCACATCCGAATAATAACCCGGATGAGGGCTGACGGGGACGTAACTATATATCCAAATCACACAAACATCAATTTTTTATATAAAACATTCATGAACAAGAGGCTCACCACAAGGTGGTGCCGACGACGGGACGTTGCAGGCAATCAATGGTGGTTACGACGGAGATTTAGAAGGCACTAAGTAAACCACACCTACATATGCAAACTAAGTGTTATTTTTCACCTCAAATTGCATAAAAATCAAATACTAGCACATATATATAATTCCTCCCTAATTACTAAACTCACAAATCAATCACTATATAAAGCATTGCAAGTGCTAATCTAGCAATGAGAGATGAAAGGACAAAGTTGCTAACCTTTGTGATCATTTGAATGGATGGGGGCCTTCAAATCTTGACAAATTTTGGGAAAATGTGTGATGAGCTTGAGAGGAAGAGGGAAAGAACAGAGAGGAGAGGGGGAAGGGGAAGAACAGAGCGAGATCGGGTGGACGAAGGGTGTATGTAGGACGACCTTTAGTATCGGGTCGTGATACCACCCTGTACTAAAGGTGCTGGAGGGGCCCCGGACTGACAACATCCTGCCACCACTCACTTTAGTACCGGTTTATGGCACGAACCGGTGCTAAAGGTTCGCCACGAACCGGTACTAATGATGTCCGCCCACCTAGCTGTTGGAACCGGCACTAATGGACACATTAGTGCCGGCTCAAATTCAAACTGGCTCAAATTCACGGTTTTTCTACTAGTGGTAATCACTGCCTCTTTTCGCCTTGTATTTTCTTCTACGGGCAACATGGAACGACAGGATATCCGTGCTAACATTTAAACTTATTCAGGCTTCGTATGGCCTTTTTATACACTAGTTGAGTTTCCTAGGCATTTAATGTCCATAATTCAAATCTGAACTTCAAATACATGCTCCAGTTCACTAAAATGGCTAGAAAATTTATACATGTGTCCTTGGGTGCATGTATAGTTCCCATGCCAGGAATGGGAACGAATTACAGCCGTACGCGCGTCCTGGCTCATCCTCAAACATTTGGAATCTCGGTTTTTAAATTCCCGTAAATCCTAAACTCACCAGAAAGTCATCAAAGGTGGCATGGTGTCACGTCATGGCACATATATGTCTGGGTAAAAACATTGTCCAATTTGGGCCAAGCTTTATCACAAACCTCTTACAAACCAGAGCTTCTCTCAAAGAAGCCTCGTGGTTCTGATAGGGAAACATGTTCCCCTTGTGGGCGTAATGTAATCACTGCCTCTTTTTGCCTTGTATTTTCTTCCACGGGCAACATGGAACGACATGATATCCGTGCGGAAATTTAAACTTATTCATGGTTCGTTTGGCCTTTTTATATACTAATTGAGTTTCCTAGGCATTTAATGTCCATAATTCAAATCTGAACTACAAATACATGCTCTAGTTCACCAAAATGGCTAGAAAATTATAGATGTGTCCTTGGGTGCATGTTTAGTTCCCATGCGATGAATGGGAAGGAATTACAACCATACCCGCGTCTTGGCTCATCCGCAAACATATGGAATCTTGGTTTTTAAATCCACATAAATCCTAAACTCACCAGAAAGTCATCAAAGGTGGCATGGTGTCACGTCATGGAACATATATGTCGTGGTAAAAACATTGTCCAATCTGGGCCAAGCTTTATTAAAAACCTCTTACAAACCAGAGCTTCCCTCAAAGAAGCCTCGTGGTTCCGATAGGGAAACATGTTCCCCTTGTGGGCGAAACGTAATCACTGCCTCTTTTCGCATTGTATTTTCTTCCATGGGCAACATGGAATGACATGATATCCTTGCTGAAATTTTAACTAATTCAGGGTTCGTTTGACCTTTTTATACACTAATTGAGTTTCCTAGGCATTTAATGTCCATAATTCAAATCTGAACTACAAATACATGCTCTAATTCACTAAAACGGCTAGAAAAATTATAGATTTGTCCTTGGGTGCATGTTTGGTCCCATACCAGGAATGGGAATGAATTACAATCGTACCGGTGTACTGGCTTGTTCTCAAACATTGCGAATATTGGTTTTTAAATCCCCATAAATCCAAAACTCACAAGAAACTCATCAAATGTGGCATGGTGTCACGTCATGGCACATATTTGTCATGGTAAAAATGTTGCCAATTTGGGCCAAGCTTTATTAAAAACCTCTTACAAACCGGAGCCTGTTGTAAGAACCCTCGTGATTTTGGTAGGGAAACGTGTCCCCTTGTGGGCCAAATGATAATCGCTCCCTCTTCTAGCCTCATATTTTCTTCTACACGCAACATAGAACAATGGGAGATTCACGCTGAACTTCGAAATTATTTAGGGTTCGTTTGACATTTTTTATTCATTAATTGAGTTTTCTAGGCATTTAATGTCCATAATTCAAATCCAAACTACAAATACATGCTCCAGTGCACCGAAATGGCTAGAAAAACGTACATGTTTCCTTGGGGCGCATGTTTAGGTCCCATGGAATGAATGGGAGCGAATTCAACCATGTCGCCGTCCTGGCTTGGCCACAAACATTGTGAATCTCGGTTTTTAAATCTCTGTAAATCCAAAACTCACCAGGAAATCATGAAACTTGGCATGGTGTCACTACATGGTACATATAATTGTCCAATTTGGGCGAAGCTATATTACAAGCCTCTTACAAACCGGAGCTTGTCGCAACCCTCGTGGTTCCGGTAGGGAAACATGACTCTCTTGTGGGTGAAATAATAATCGCTGCCTCTTCTCGCCTTGAACTTTGTTTTCGATAGGCAGCATAGAATAACAGGAGTGTTGGGCTGAATTTGAAACTGTTCAGGGTTCGTTTGGTCATTGCATATATTACTAATTACTAAGTTTTCTACGCATTTAATGTAGTCCATAATTCAAATTTGAACTACAAGCACATGCTCCGGTGAAGCAAAATGGGTGGGAAATTGTATATGTGTCATTGGGTGCATGTTTAGGTCTCATTTAAGGAATGGGAATGAATTACGAACTTGTCGTCGTCCTGAAACATTGAGAATCTTGGTTTTTAAATCCCAGTAAATCAAAAAGTCACCCAAAAACATGAAACTTGGCATGGTTTCATGACATGACACATATATGTTGTGGTAAAAATAATCGTCCAGTTTGAGAACAGGCGCATACATTAGTAGCCAACAAAGTCCTTTTTGAAATAAAAAGCTGACACATTAATATCGCAAACGGTTGTATTATATTAACTGTGTCGAAAACCATACTCGGTGGCGTGCGTGCAGTTGTTTGATTAGACGGGACGAGTGCGAGAATTCCACCATGTAGGCTCAACGGGACGCGTGCGAGCATTCCGCCGTGCAGGCCCGACGGGACGCGTGCATCCTGTCCACCTCGCAGGCTCGACGAGACACATGCGAGTAGCAAGGCCGCCCATGCTCACCGGGAAGCGAACTCTTTGACCTCCATGCACCAGCCGCCACCCACCTCGCTCACAACTTCTCCATTAATCAGTTAATTAAAGCACCTAGACGGAGGGTGTTTGCTTGTGATCCTGTGGCAGCATTTGCTTTATTCGTGTTTTTAACTTGTATTCCACCCTAATTTAAATTGCCACACAGGGCAACAGATAATACAACCATAAATAAAATGGCAATGGATAATACGACGACAAATTTACAATGGCGCAGATAATAATTGTCTTACATATTCCGGATAATTTAAAATGCCACATGCGGCAAAGCCCGGAAGATATGAGGGCAAGAGAAGAAGGAAATTGGAGACAACGATCTGGGTCGCTACTGTCTCTACTCGTCGATGGATCATCGAGCGACAAAATCCTCCAACTCCTTCTTCAGTTCCTCACGACTTTGCTTGAAAGCAGCCACAAATTCCTCCGCCTCCTGCTCGCGCTTGATCCGGTGCTTCCTCAAGCCACCCATCAGTTCCTCGATGATCGCTTTCAGCGTCATCTCCGAGGCACTCTCTGCTCATGCAGCATCTTCCAGCCGGCGGCCTCCTTCTCCTTCTCGGCGAGCAACTTGAGGAGCTTCGCATTGTCACCCATGAGTTGCTCGATGAGGCCGGTCACCTTGTATACTAAGGCATCGCTGATCTTGAGCAGCTTCATCAAGCCATCGACCAGCTGCTGCTGTGTAGTGACGCCAACGAGAATGTCGTCGTCGCTGGCGAAGGACTTCAGGAACGCCGGCTCATCGCGATGGCCGATGCTGCGAATGCGCTTGTGGGAGCCCTCGCGTGCTCGTGAGAGCTCATTCGAGGGCTCCGCGGCACGCCGGGACATCTCTGTTGCGTCTACGGCTACGCTGCGGGACCTCTCAAGTGCTTCCGCGGCCTTGATCTTTGCTGCCTAGTTATATGTCCACCCTAAACTCCTCCTACCGGTCAAGGCAGAACGACTTGATAGGAAAGACCAGTTTTGTGGGTGATGAGGAGAGGAACTGTGAAGTAATTTTCGAGTGGGTAAATTTTATAGCCCGGTGCTAAGTGTGAACACATATTAGTTTGATAGGTGTGAATAGATTTGCAATTACTTATTGCGTTGTAATCTACAATGTGACGAGAAACAAGGTCAAAATTTATTGATGGCAGAAGGTTGACCACGTGGTTTCTTGCCGTTGAGGTGGCCACGGCACGCTCTACTCACCGTTGAGGCAAATTTACAATGGCAACGGTTAATAATTCTTAATAATTGTCTTACATATCCAGGATAATTTAAAATGCCACATGCAGCAAGGCCCAGAACACTCACGACCTACATATGCATACAACTATAATAAAATATAAGCTAAAAGGCTGAGCTGGCGGCCTTCCAACGATGGTCTTCTCGAACTGCATGATCAGCATGGAACCCTTCTGGCTGTTCACTCCAAGTGTCCCGACCTGCCTCCGCCTATGGAGCTGGTGGCACTGGGAGGCTCTTGGGGCTGCTAGGCCTCTTCCAGAAGATCTTGACAGCGTGCAATCGCACACATGATAACTCCGTGGAACCGCTCCATTTCCATGTCTATGGCCTGGTAGAAAATTTCGTCCATCACCTGCATACTCAAGATATCACGTTGGTGATGAGATACTTCGTCGGGGACGTCAACTCCGCCAAGGATGCGCTCGAGCCTGGCCACCACATCATCAGGATCCAGGTTGACATGGCCGCCACAGGCAATGATGAAGCCGCAGGCGGCCTGTGTCTTGACTAAATCGCAGAGGTCCTCTGCCCATTCCTTGCGGGGCATCAGGCTCTCGATGATCACTAGTGACGGTGACTCTTTGGGTGGGTCGTCGATCATCCCGCCGAGCATCTCTGGATCTTTTGCACGGTGGACGGCAAACTGCTCATCAAACCTCCTCTACAATATGTTGATTGTGCTCCCAAGGACTGTCACGCCAATATCGCTGCCGATGGGCCATGGTGCCTATACCGGCCGATGAAGCTCTTTCTCCCCGACCTGCTCCGGCTCGTTCTCCACGAAGATGTAACGCGGGTAGGTGTTGACATCGAAGCTTTGGTCATTGCCTAGCATGCTTCGAATAACTAATGGTAGATGGGTGAGGACTAGATCTGCGCAGAGTGTCGCGGAGTTGCGTTGCCGCTTGGGTTATATGCAACAAGCTGTTAGCTGGTGGCGGGAAATGGGTGAAGGAAGAGGCGTGGATTTTACAATTCACCCATGTGGAGCGCAGGAAGTATTCGCTGGAGCGTGGGAAGCATTCGCTGGAGCGCGGAAAGACTAAGTGGAGCACACACACAACTCGAATGCCGTATCCGGTGCCACGTGTTATTTATCACACAAGTGTTAACATAAGGAAACATATGTGTAACTTACTAATCATCACACACGAGTACTCGCACACGCGTCGTGTGCGATACTCCTTGCCACCGCAGGCAACTAGTTTGCATTTTTCAAAGTTTTTGTACACACAGAATTGCACACGAACTAACTGTATTAACCGTATGTGTTGTAATTTCTCATCGCAAACAGTTCATCCAAGTCGGCTATTTGCCACGTTAAGTTGAACCGTTTCTGTTGTGTTCGCTCATCAAAAATAGTTCGTCCGAGTGAACCGTATGCCCTATATCACACACACCTTGATCTGGCTAACCATTTCTGTTGCGCTCCCTAGTAGCAAACAGTTCATCGGAGTGAACTGTATGCCGTATATCGCACACACATTGATATGGCTGCCCATTTCTGTTGTTCTGCCTCATCACAAATAGTTCGAGCAGGTTAACCGTGTGCCCTGAATCGCACATGCAACTAAAATCTGAACCGTGTTTGATGGTGTCGGTGTTCTGGGAACGGGGGTCCCCGGACTTGCCTGCCTGCGGCCCACGACGTGGCTGAGCTAGCAGGTCTGTACGGCCCATCTTCATCGATGAGGTATTCAAGACCCTCGCGAGGGGCCAAGCCTCGCGAGGTGGACGACACAAGACCTCCTCAGGAGCGTCCTCGCCAGGCAGGCTCACGAGGGGCGGAAAGATCAAGGCAAGGCAAACCTTGTGAGGTCCTCGTGACGTGAACCATGACGATCGAGACAAGGCGGGCGACAGCGTGCGCAGTGTCCTTGCATCCTCTTTAGTGCCAAGGGGGCAAGCGCAGGCGCAGAGTACTGAGGCATCAAGCAAAGGTTTCCATATCGGTGCAACGAGACCAAGACCAGCAGGACGGCAAGACGGAGGTCACCATGGAGCCCAAGACGGCGTCACCACCAGAGCCTTTTGAAGGCGAAGACTACTTTTGTCAGGATAAGCTGTACTAGCTATCCTATTTCAAATTGGCCGTTGTTGGCCCCCTTTCCGCTCAATATTTGGGGAGAGGACCAGGGCCTATATAAGTAGAACTAGCCACCACAGTAGGGGGAACGAGAAAAAAGAGGGAGAACTCATTCAGAGGCATCTCACCCACACAAGTTCGCCAAGCACAAGAACACCTCAACCTCAGGAGGTTGTTCTTCCCCTTGTATTGTTCATCATCAGCCCAAGAGGCAATCCACCACCACCACACTGGAGTAGGGTATTACACCACAATGGTGGCCCAAACCAGTATAAATCTTGTGTCTTTGTGTTGCAAGTTCGTGGAGTTCATCTACGAGATCTTAGCGAGCTAGGGCGTGGATCGATAGGGAGAAAACCTTTGCGCGCACCCCCAGTATTCGAACCTCGAGGATTTTTTCGGAACCCGTGATCCGACATTTGGCGCGCCAGGTAGGGGTTGCGCCGAAGCTTCCTTCCGTCGCTCCGCGCCCCGTTGCTCCGTCGTCTCCATGGCAGATGCGCACCACGCTCGCGCTAAGCACCGGGCTGCCCTCGCCACCCGCGTCACTCAGATGGCTCCCATCGGCGGGCCACCTCGTTGTTCCCCGTCGCCTGCCGCCAATGCCGCCATCGGCCCTATGGGGAACGAGCAGCAAGCATCCTCGCTACACCCCTCGGTGCGGCGGGACGGCCGCGCCGCCACTCCCTCGCTGACCCTGGCCGGTTCTTCTTCCCATGCATGTCGCCCTCCCATGGACGCACGGGCAGCACTCCCCATGGCGCACGAGGTCCTGCGCTACTGACCGGTCGACGACCTCTACGAGGACTGGCTTGACCGCATCGCCGAGCTTGTCCGCGCCGTAGGGGGTTCCCTTGTGCCGTCCCTCTCTCCGCCTTGCCCTCTGCCAGCTACGGGCGACATAGCTCATGGAGCGCCTCCACCACCTCCGCCCCAAGACGGCGCCCTGGCGCCAAGGCGCGCGGCTCCACGACGCGACCCGCCGCGTCCTGCACCCGCGCGTGAAGAAAGAAGTTGTCAAGAAATCCCCGACCATAAGAAAACGCTCCGCTGCTCCTCGCGCCACCGCGCCAGGACCGACTGTGGCGGCAAGACCGCGCGCCACCTGTAGCGGCAGGGCACGGACCCCATCAAGACCAAGCTCCACCCCCAAGGCGGGCCCCGGTGACCATAGCCGGCTGCCGTGCTTTCATCCCCGAGCTGCGTAGCGTCGCCTAGCCTGGCAAGTTCAAGCCGGATCTGCCTCCTCGCTACGACGGCAACCCCGTCCCCGCAGAGTTCTTGCAGCTCTATGAGCTGAGCATCGCAGCGGCCAACGGCGACGAGAAATTCATGGCGAACTGGTTTCCCATGGCTCTCAAGGATGGCGCCCGCTCCTAGCTCCTGAACCTGCCACCGGGCTCGATCTCCTCCTGGGACGAGATGCGCAACCGCTTCATCACCAACTTCTAGGGCACTCGAGACCACCCGCCGGCTGTGGGTGACCTGTGCTGCGTCAGGCAGCAACCGGGAGAGACCCTCCAGAAGTACATCCAATGCTTCAACAACGACCGCCTCAAGATCCCCAAGGTGAGGGGCGAGGCCATCATCTCTACGTTCTCTGATGGCATCCGCGACGTCAAGATGAAGGAAGAGCTCGCTATCCACGAGGAGCTATGCACGTCTCTAGAGTTGTTCAACCTAGTGACCAAGTGCGCAAGAGCTGAGGAGGGGCGCCTCTCCCTCCTCGACCTCCCAGCCGCAGACCCGCGGGAGAAGAAAGCCAAGGCCAAGGACGTGAAGCGCAAGGGAGTAGCCGTGCTCACAGCGGAACCAGACACGATGCGTGGCAGAGACCAACCGGAGTCATCCAAGAGCAGCCTTCCGTTCTGCGCCTTCCACAACCTGAATACCCACGACACCAGCGACTGTCAAGAGCTCAGAGCCATTCACGAAGGACGCTTCGGTCGATGCCCCGAGTGCGGCGACCGGGGCTATGGCCGAGGAGGAGGACGTGGTGGTGGATGCTGGGACGACCGTGGCCCGCGCCAGGAGTGGCGCGACCGGCCTCGTGAGGACCGCTGGCAGGATCAGCCTCGCGAGGGCGCCTGGAGGGATCAGCCTCGTGAGGATCGTCCTCAAGGCAACGCCGGACTCCCTCCGCTGCCGCCACCACCAAGAAGGAATGACGAACACCATCAAGACGAGGGGGCTGGGGGCTTCCAGGAACCGCATGTAATCGCCTGCATCTTGGGCGGAGCCCAGGCCCCAGCCTCGCAGCGTATCTTCAAGCAGTTTTGCTCGTGAAGTGAATGAAGGCCTCCCCAAACTCGAAGCCACACGCCCGCTCAGATGGTCCCAGTGCCCCATCACGTTCAACTCGGCGGATCAGCTCAAGTGCGCAGCTACCGTTGGCGCCCTCTTGATGCTTTGCTCCCCAGTCATTAGCAACGTGCAAGTTACCACGACCCTCATCGACGGCGGCGCAAGGCTCAACGTCTTGTCCGTCGACACTTTCGACAACCTCCAAGTGCCATATGACCAGCTTCAGCCTACCAAGCCTTTCTCAGGAGTGACCGACGGTTCCACCACACCGATAGGGCAGGTCCGCCTCCCTGTCACCTTCGGGGAACGCAAGAACTACCGCACCGAGCTCATCGACTTCGACGTCGCGCACATCCGTCTGCCGTACAATGCCATCCTCGGGTATCCATTCCTGGCCAAGTTCATGGCGGTGACCCATCACGGCTACAATGTCCTCAAGATGCCGGGAAGCGGCGGGATTGTAAGTGCATCTAGTGCCACCCCTAGTTGGTTTTGGAGTATTGACGACAAACCTAGTTGAGGGACTAATGTGTTTGTGAGAATTGCAGGATAACACAGGTAGAAGTCCCTCATTGATTCAGTTTTCCTACCAGAGATGACCCCTAAAAATGAATGAAGACATTGAAGTCAAAGGTGGTATGTGAAGACATTCACATTGAAGACTATGACAAGAGAAGACATTGCATGAAGACTATGGAGCGCAAAGACTTAGTTGTTTCGTCATTCTTTTTCTTCTTTGTTGAGTCATAGGAACCACCATACTGTTAAGTGGGGTCCAGGTGAACCAGTCAGAATGACTGAAGTGATGCTTAACCAAAATCCTATGTCTTCGAGTGAAGACTATGAGAGAAAATCTTGTCCAGAGTTGGATAAGTCAGCTTTACTTGTAGCCCAAGTAAAGTTGCCGTGTGTGTTTGAAATCTGATCATTGGAACACGTGTTAGTTCCTTAGTGACCAAGGGTCATTTCGGACAAATCAGGTCGGGTTGCCTAGTGGCTATAAATAGCCCACCCCCTACAACCATAAACGGTTGGCTGCTCAGAGTTAGAGTACGGCTTTTGTCGTTTGAGAGCAACCCACCTCGAAGCCTTTGAGAGAGAATTCCTTGCGAGGATAAAGCCCTAAACACCCAGAGCCAAAGAGTGTTAGGCATCACTTAAGTCTTCCAGTCTGTGTGATCTGAAGACTTATTACACTTGAGGACTGTGAATCCTCCAGCCGGTTAGGCGTCGCGTTCTGAGCATCCAAGAGTCATTGTGGATCGCCGGTGAACGAAGTCTATGAAGGTTTAGAAGTCTACCTTGAAGACTTACCAGAGTGATTGGGCGAGGACTGGGTGTCCTTAGCTCAAGGGGAATAAGGTGAAGATGAGGTCTTCTGAGTTGAATCTCAGCCTCCCTAACCAGACGTACAGTTGTCACAGCAAGTGGAACTGGTCCAACAAATCATTGTCTTCAACGAGTCACTGGTTTCATCCTTCCCTTCCCTTTTCTTACTATTGGTCCTTGTGAAGTCATTGTATGATTGCATTATATTTTGTCTTCACTAAGTGACTACTTGTTCTGATTGGCTTCACAATATCTTCCTACCTGATCTTTACTACCTAGTTCCTATTAGTCATTGTGCTTTCACTTCATTGAATACTTGACTATGGTTTGCCTAGTGTAGTCTACCTTCCGCTGCATGGTAATAGGTTTATTTCTATCGTTTGTCTTCAAAACTTCCATGTTTTGAAGACTTCCATAAAAATCGCCTATTCACCCCCCTCTAGTCGATCACTAGCACTTTCAGTTGGTATCAGAGCAAGGTACTCCCTTGTTCTGTGTAATTCGGTTTAACCACCTGGAGTTTTAGCTATGTCGACTACAGGGATAATCAAGGTCTCCGCTGCTTGCCCTGTCTTCGATGGAACTGAATATCCCTACTGGAAGAATAAGATGCGCATGCATCTTGAAGCCATTGATGTCGACCTATGGTATGTCGTCAAGAATGGCGTTCCCAAGGCTGGTGAAGGTGTCACCGCTGCTGATGTCAAGAAGTTCGTTCAACTGGACTCCACTGCCAACAACAGTATGGCCGTGTGAGTGCTTTGGAAACATCTAAGCTAGTCTGGGACTGACCCTCCAAGGTCAATGAAGGCGTCTCAACCCAGAGAGATCAGAGAATCAGTGTCCTTCGCAACCGCTTCAACCGCTTCAAGAGAAATGACAATGAGAATGTCCAGCTCACGTTTGATCGACTCACTTGTCACATCCCTGGCCTTGCTATGTACTTGGGCTAGCTTGGTTGCTGCATCATGTCTAAATTTCTTTTAAACTTGAAATGGGGATGACAAACCCTAGCACTAAATAAAATGCAATTAGGATCAAAATAAAAATATTTTCAATGAACGCAGAATGCCCTTTAGAGAAGTTCATTATTTTTGTTAAAGGTGAAAACCCCTGCCAACAATGATGCACATATTTCTAGGCCATTCTGGATTTTTGAATTAAATCCTATTGTATTTGACTTTGGGCATTTAAATACTATAAATAATTTAAATGTTCAAATAAATGTTGGAAATTGTTAAGGGTCACTGAAATAATTCAGAAAGCACCCATAATTGTTTCCAGGATTTTATGAAATGGTTTGGTATTATTACTAAATCAAAACAAATAGCAAAAACTAGAAAACAAAAAGTAATAGAAAAGAGAAAGAAAGAGAGAGAGAATCTTACCTGGCGCTCACCTGGTAGCCCAACCGGCCCAGCACTGCAGCTGGCCGGCCCAGCCCACCACTGCATCCCCTCCGTCGTCTTCCTCCCCTCGCCCCGAAGCAGCTGCGTGCCCGGCGTGCAGGCGAGCCGCGCCAGCTCCTCCCTGCCTGCTTGGCTACCCCCTCGTCTCCCTGGTCGCCTCCCACGACGCCACGCAACCCCCCCAACGCTCTCTCACTCTCTCTGGATCTCTCCCCTTCCTCTGTTCTCCCCACCGAGAGCCGCCGCCGATGTCGCTCGCAACCACCGCGGCCACAACCACTTCCTCGCTCCCTCTCCGCATCCCTGAGCTCCGTCCCGACCCCGTGGAGCTACACACACGACGCACGCGACCCCGGGAGGCCAGCAACGTCGCTGTCGCCGTCGTCTTCCACCTCGGGCTCCGGCCACCATCATCGTCGATCCGCCGCACGCAGGACGTCCCCGAGCCCGCTAACCATCCCTACGGCACCGCTGTGAGCTCCGCCACCGTTTTCCCCTCTTCCCCTCTTCGTTTGATTGCCGTAGCCGTCGCCCCCTTGATGACCGACAAGCGCCGCCGCCAAAGCTCGCCGGCGATGACGCTCCGGTGACCATTCGGTCCCGGGCATGCGTCCAACGTTCTCGCCGCACCGCGTAGACACCGTAGGTGTTAACCCCGCATCACCAAGGCCGCTGTGGCCTCGACCTTGAGCTCGCCCGAGCTCCGGCCGCTGCTTCTGTGCTTGCCGCCGTCATCTCCGGCGACTCCGAGGCCTTCCGATCGCTTAGCTAGACGCGGTCGAGCGCGGGCTACCCCCTGGTGGCCTTCGCGCATCCATCCGTCGCCCGCAGCTCAAGTCCGGCGAGTTGCCGCCGCAGTTTAGGTCGTCGCCGGCGATCTCCGGCGGGAGCTGACGTGGCCTCTTCATTAGGAGCTAACCCAGCCAGCTAAACACCCTACAACCGCTGACAGTGGGCCCCACGCCTGGTCGAACCCCAGTCAGCGCTGGGTTTGACCGGGATTAGTTCATGTGTCACTGACGTGTGGACCGCACACGTCAGGTTTGACCTGGACTAGCCCCGTTGACCTGCTGATGTAGTGCTGACGTCATAGTGACGCAATGCTGACGCAATAAGTATTTTCTGGATTTATTTTTATTCAGGAAATTCCAGAAAATGCCTAAAACTTCTAAAATTCATAGTAATTCAACCGTAGCTCCAAATTAAACAAGTTATATATGAAAAATGATCAGAAAAATTCAAGGAATCCATCTGTACCATTTTCATGCATGTTTGAACAATGTTTGTCCTCTGTTTTGGACAAAACAAATAAAGGGCATTTAAATAATCATATATGGAGTTGGAGTTTGAATCATGTATTCAAACCAACTTCATTTAAATCATAGCTAAGTGCATTAGCCCAAAACACATTTATATTGCCATGTCATAGCATGCATCATAATGTGCATTGCATTGATCGTGTTTCTTCTGTGTTTGCCGGTGTTGTTCCCCCTCGATAGACGTTGTACCGACGATGTGATTGTTGACACTGATGAAGACTCAATGCTATCTTCAGAAGTGCCAGGCAAGCAAAACCCCCTTGTTCATTCCGATAAAATCCCACTCTCTCGCTCCTGCTATCTTTTACTGCATTAGGACAACAACGATTCATCTGTTACTTGTTGCGGTAGCTGAACCCCTTTATCCTTTGCATGACCTGTCATTGCCACAGTAAATAGATGAAACCCACTAGCATGAGTAGGAGTTGTTTGAGCCCTGTTGTGCCTACTCATTCATGCTTGTTGTCATGCCTACTACTGATTAGAGTTGAGTCAGGTCTGATTCATCGGGGATGAATCAGAGGTGTGTGAACATGTCCTACCATTGAGAGCTAAGTGTGTGAACACGATTTGGTAAAGGTAGCGGTGAGAGGCCATGTAGGAGTACATGGTGGGTTGTCTCATTGCAGCCGTCCTCAGGAACTGAGTTCTGTGTTTGTGATCCATGATCAGTTACTACCACACATTGGGCTCCGGGCGCTCCAAGCTCTCTCGACTTATTAATCAACTCGATCTCTGTCCAGGAGTTGCAACTAGTTTCTGGTGTTTGTAGGTAGTGTTAGTAGTCTACCAAGTGGCACCCGGTACAGGTGGGCTTGGGACAGACTAGGCACAGTGGCACGGTGTACCAAGCGTAGATCCACCCGTCGAGGTGGGCTTGGGAACCCTGCTCACATCGTTTGGGGCCGTGAGCGACACCCCGGCCGGATCTCCTTGCGGATGGAACCCGAATAGGCGATAAACCTGGACGAGAGACTTGTGTGGTTAGTCAAGTCGTGGCCAACTCCCTCGCCAGGCTTCCGCTTGAAGGTTGCCGAGATACACGAGGTGTACATGGCGGTAAGTGGCGAAAGTGTGTGTGAAGAAGTACACCCCTGCAGGGTTAATATGATCTATTCGAATAGCCGTGTCCACGGTAAAGGACTTCTGGGTTGCCTGTACAGTTCATAGACAAGTGAAAGTGGATACTCTAAAATACGCAAGATAAGCGTGAGTGCTATGGATGGCGTTCTCGTAGGGAGACGGGAGCGGATCCATAGTGGTGTATTGATATGGTGAATATGTGGACTCGTGTGCGCCACCTCAAAAGAGTTACTTGCAAACGTAGTTCAGGATAGCCACCGAGTCAAAGCTGGCTTGCTGCAGTTAAACCCCACCATCCCCTTGTTGATAATGATGCATATGTAGTTAGATCTGATGTAAGTCTTGCTGGGTACATTTGTACTCACGTTGCTTAATTTATGTTTTTGCAGAGAGACTTCGGTCTCACTAGTAGTTCCACGTGGACTTCGATGTTTAGCTTGTTACCTCAGCTACGATCTTGTGCCCTCGGCAGGATCTAGTAGATAGTCAGGCTTCTCAGCCTTTTTCATTTATAGTTGTCTGTACTCAGACATGTTAAGCTTCCGCATGTGCTTTGACTTGTATGCTCTGAGTGTTGGGTCATGAGACCCATGTTTGTAATATCCCGCTCCTCGGAGCCTATTGAATAAATACTTGAGTCGTAGAGTCATGTTGTGATGCCATGTTGTATTTGCACATATCGAGCATATTGTGTGTATGTTATTGAAATGCTTGGTATGTGTGGGATCTGACTATCTAGTTGTTTATCCTTAGTAGCCTCTCTTACCGGGAAATGTCTCCTAGTGTTTCCACTGAGCCATGGTAGCTTGCTACTGCTCTGGAACACTTAGGCTGGCCGGCATGTGTCCTTCTTCGTTCCTGTGTCTGTCCCTTCGGGGAAATGTCACGCGATGAATACCGGAGTCCTGTTAGTCCGCTACAGCCCGGTTCACCGGAGTCCTGCTAGCCCAGTGCTACAGCCTGGATTCACTCGCTGATGACCGACACGTTCGGTGTTGGGTCATGGATGCCTGTCCCTGTAAGTTTGTGCCACTTTGGGTTTACGAATAGCCATGTCAGCCCGGGCTCCTTATCATATGGATGCTAGCGACACTATCATATACGTGTGCCAAAAGACGCAAACGGTCCTGGGCAAAGGTAAGGCGACACCCGTGGGAATACCGTGCGTGAGGCCGCAAAGTGATATGAGGTGTTACATGCTAGATCAATGTGGCATTGAGTCGGGGTCCTGACAGCTTTGGTATCAGAGCTTGACTGCCTGTAGGATTACCAAGCCAAACTGGTCGAAGTTGAGTCTAGAAATTCTTTAGTTATATAAGGGAATTGATTGTGGGATGGAACGTAAGGCTCTTTTTACTCCTTATACCTTATGCCCTTCTGTTCTGAGTCATCTTATCTTTCCTACGGGGTTAAGGAATTAGGATTTCTCTTCTTTCTATTAGGATCACGTGTTACTAATCCGTAGACTTGTAAGATTGTTGGACTTAAGCCTCGTTTCAGTTCCTATTACTTCCGTATGTTAATTGTTGATCTCGAAACCTTCACATTGTGCTTCTGAGTGGTTATGCCACCATTTTTGTGATTGTCTCAAATCTTTTTGAGCATTTACAGCCGTTATGCTGTCCGAGTCATCCCAGGTTTCTAAATAGTCTGATGCCTTTGCAAATCCTTTCTTTCCGTTCTCGATGTCCCTTATGGACAGATTAACCACACTAGACGGTGAGTTGAGGTACTCTATTGCCTCGACATTTATGTTGGAGTTATTATTATGACCCTAGGTGCCTCAAGTGATCATCTAGTAGTCTAGCCATGTTTTGTGATCCCAGTGTGATGATTCTGGCCATCATTCCCAAAAGCATCCCGTGATGCCACTTAGTAGTAGGTATTCTATTCCTGGGTTCTTGAACCCGAGATTCACTCCACCTACTCCATGTTGATAGTATTTGCTAGTTCCCTTAGGATATTAGTAACCTTTGCATTAGTCCTCGATGTTCGTGGTATTTCCTTCTTCCAAATACTATGAACCACTTTATGGCAGAAGTTTGTTGGATCAAAAGATCATAACAGGAGTGCTCTCGATGAGTTCTTCATTCTATATTGTGACTCTGCCTGTTCTACCTTTCGGCATGGGTTATCCGGAGGAAAGATGTTGAATTCGTTCGACATGCTAGTCCATGCATCCACAACTCAGAAAATCATATGTTCCTTGGAGTTGTCCCTCTTTAGTTGTCTTCTGACCCTCGTCTATCAATTGATAGTCAAGAGTATGTGTGCAATCGTTCATCGATACCTATTACTCTTGTGGTCCGTCAAGCCATTCTATTCCGGAATGACTAGGAGAAACAAACTCCAATACCTCATCCATATCTAGGATTGGGTCAAAACAATTGTACTCCGCAGATCAAAATGCCAATCCAGCTTTTGCTCTGTTCTACCTTGGAGTATTACCATCTTTTATATCGGGGTTATTGTAGGAATTGCACACCATCCTATGAACTCTTGGTACAGTGATATTTCTTGCCATCATTGTTCATTCCTCGGTTCCTGTGTTATTGTAACTGGAATGCCGACAAGTGAATCGTGGTGTGTGGAATCAATAATCCTAGCAACTATGTTGCTTGGTAGTTAATGGACAATAATCTTATCCTTACGTGTTGATTGTTGAATCGTCACCCTAAGGTTGATCGTGTTACCTAGTCCATATTTCTGGTGCACACTTCGATCAATGAGTTAGGATTGTGCCAATCCCTCGCTTATTCGATCATCTCGTTTTTCCCTGAAAAACAGGATTGTTCCCAGGCTTAATAACATATCGACGGTTCGTGATTTTCTGAATATCTTCTCAGAAGTATTACCAGGTTGTCACCTGACCGCTATGTTGAGTTCATGATCAAGTTGGTTTATTCCTGTAAACCACCCCTTCTCCAAGAATCTGTGTGGGATACCCCTGAGCTAGTTGGTCAAGCCAAACAACAACTTGGAGAGTTGGAAGATAAAAGCTTGTCCGACTTAGTTCATGTTAAGGGATATCTTTTTGTGTGTGTGTGTTGAAGAAAGATGATATCTTCATCAATTGGTCCTTGTGATCAGTTGTTGGATTTATTATCTTACCCAAACCTTTGATTGAGTATGGGCTATCGTCAAATCAAATCAAAACCAACGATATTCGTAATGTTGCTTACTCGTGGTTTTTCCTCGAGCATACACCATTATATTCTTTGGTCTGACCAATGCTATCACCGTGTTCACTTAACTATGGAATTCCTTTTAAAAGGGAACCCGGATGAATTGTTGTTGAGCCCATTGACAACATCCTTATCTCCTCCATGATTTTGTTGAACATTAAGCTAGTGTTGGAAACTTGTGTAAGCATTTTCTTCATGCCCCGTTCATGAAGTATATGTTTGGATGAAAGAAGTGACTTCCTTTGATTCACGTGCATTTGATGTAAGTTGCCGTCGTGAATTCGAGAAAGTTTGTTTTTGCTCCTCTGGAATCATCCCAAGTCAGTCATGCACGTGCAGAGTACTCTATGGTCTGATAGACTGATCATCTTCATTCCATATGTATTCCCTAGCACACCAAGCCACTGATTGATTTGTTCAAGGAAAAGGAGTTGCTGTGCAAATACTAGTTCATGCACAAGATTCCTATATCCTCAATGATGGTTCCCTACCAGAACTCGGTAGTGTTTTATTGTAAGACTACCATGTGATCATGTTTGTCTGAGGCAGCATGTTCACACATGTGTAGCAGAACCAGCTCATGTTTTGGAGCTTGCTATCATAGTTCATTCCCCGAGAATCTCGCAACGTCGTCTTGTCGATTTGTGTTGCAAACTTTCATTTTTCTTCCTAGACTTGATGAGTCTAGAATATCCTGACACCACCCAGATCTGAATCTCAGGCAGATATGATGGTTGGAACATTTCCCAAGAACTATAATATTGGTCCCTCGATAACCAGTAAAGTGGATGTCATGGCCAACGCACCCAGCCGGAAGACCTATTATTGTAGTATCTTGATTGAAGAAGTTGGCCACCTCCCCATAAGGATTTCATAGGATCTACTTCCTAGTTGTTCCTTATGGATTTTTGTGCTACCGAAGTCCGACCTTTTTACTTGATGGTCTAGTTACCAAACCATTTCAATAAATGGATTACGCTAGCACATCAAGGAGAACATTAGAAGCGGAGTGCTAAATGTCTCTCGGTCGATCATCCAGATTCTATTTCCTTGGCCCCGCCAAGGGTAAAATCTGAGAAAGTGTTATCTTCCATTGCATCTGCATCATCCATCATCATTCATCATGGTAGCAAGTTGTGTTGCCAGGATCCTTGACACGGATATTGGTAAAATCTTGATGATTATGGAAATGCTCAAGTTCTTGAGAGCACGCACAAGCGCTAGGTGTTATCATCGACACTAATTGGGATGCTCTCAGTTTCCTCGGCAATGCTATGATCTTTTCAAACAGTGAATTCACTCTCTATTGCTGGGTTCTTCCCCAGTTACCAGAATCATTCCCAGCATTTGCATTTTGTTCCCAGCTTGCACCGCCAATGTGCCATTCTACCATGGGTCTCTTCCATTTCCGGTGGTAAGCAAATTAATCCATTATGTTGTCTTCAACAAGGTAATCCACATCATCCAAGTCCGAGTATGCCATTCTACCGACCCCCTCCAAACGATCGCTCGAGAATTGCCTTAGGCTGGTTTAAAGAGTTTCAATGATCTCTGAATCAAAGGTAATTCTTTTTGCCACTTAAGGGGATGATTCTACGAGTCACCTTCCCTAAGGTGCATCATTATGGTATCATGGCAACTCAACTCCTCGCAACGTTGGCAATCGTTTACCACCTTCTTAGGTGTGGAATTGTTGTCTACCTAGTGAACCTTCGTCATCTGCTTCACTCCATTCCTCTAGATGTGTGCTTCCTGTCTCAGCTCGAGAGATGTGTCAATGTCTCGTCCCATGAGTTGATCCTGAGTTGTTCAATCTTCGAGAAGATCGATCCTTCTAGAGTCCCCTTCTCCTCTCGTTGTCATATTGGCTGGAGTTCTCAGAGCAAGACGACAAGATAAAGATGGTGAACGAATCAACGTTCAGTTGAAGTGCAACCTGGATCGTGAAGATTGTGCTAGTTTGCGTTCCCCCTTCACCTTACCCTACGCTTGAATCTCGGGACGAGATTTTTGTTTAGTGGGGGTGAGTTGTCACATCCCTGGCCTTGCTATGCACTTGGGCTAGCTTGGTTGCTGCATCATGTCTAAATTTCTTTTAAACTTGAAATGGGGATGACAAACCCTAGCACTAAATAAAATGCAATTAGGATCAAAATAAAAATATTTTCAATGAACCCAGAATGCCCTTTAGAAAAGTTCATTATTTTTGTTAAAGGTGAAAACCCCTGCCAACAATGATGCACATATTTCTAGGCCATTCTGGATTTTTGAATTAAATCCTATTGTATTTGACTTTGGGCATTTAAATACTATAAATAATTTAAATGTTCAAATAAATGTTGGAAATTGTTAAGGGTCACTGAAATAATTCAGAAAGCACCCATAATTGTTTCCAGGATTTTATGAAATCTTTTGGTATTATTACTAAATCAAAACAAATAGCAAAAACTAGAAAACAGAAAGTAATAGAAAAGAGAAAGAAAGAGAGAGAGAATCTTACCTGGCGCTCACCTGGTAGCCCAACCGGCCCAGCACTGCAGCTGGCCGGCCCAGCCCACCACTGCAGCCCCTCCGTCGTCTTCCTCCCCTCGCCCCGAAGCAGCTGCGTGCCCGGCGCGCAGGCGAGCCGCGCCAGCTCCTCCCTGCCTGCCTGGCTACCCCCTCGTCGCCCTGGTCGCCTCCCGCGACGCCACGCAACCCCCCCGACGCTCTCTCACTCTCTCTAGATCTCTCCCCTTCCTCTGTTCTCCCCACTGAGAGCCGCCGCCGACGTCGCTCGCAACCACCGCGGCCACAGCCACTTCCTCGCTCCCTCTCCGCATCCCTGAGCTCCGTCCCGACCCCGTGGAGCTACACACACAACGCACGCGACCCCGGGAGGCCAGCAACGTCGCCATCGCCGTCGTCTTCCACCTCAGGCTCCGGCCACCATCGTCGTCGATCCGCCGCACGCAGGACGTCCCCGAGCCTGCTAACCATCCCTAGGGCACCGCTGTGAGCTCCGCCACCGTTTCCCCCTCTTCCCCTCTTTGTTTGATTGCCGTAGCCGTCGCCCCCTTGATGACCGACAAGCGCCGTGGCCAAAGCTCGCCGGCGATGACGCTCCGGTGACCATTCGGTCCCGGGCATGCGTCCAACGTTCTCGCCGCACCGCGTAGACACCGTAGGTGTTAACCCCGCATCACCAAGGCCACTGTGGCCTCAACCTTGAGCTCGCCCGAGCTCCGGCCGCCGCTTCTGTGCTCGCCGCCGTCATCTCCGGCGACTCCGAGGCCTTCCGATCGCTCAGCTAGACGCGGTCGAGCGCGGGCTACCCCCTGGTGGCCTTCGCGCATCCATCCGTTGCCCGCAGCTGAAGTCCGGCGAGTTGCCGCTGCAGTTTAGGTCGTCGCCGGCGAAACTCCGGCGGGAGCTGACGTGGCCTCGTCATTAGGAGCTAACCCAGCCAGCTAAACACCCTACAACCGCTGACAGTGGGCCCCATGCCTGGTCAAACCCCAGTCAGCGCTGGGTTTGACCGGGATTAGTTCATGTGTCACTGACGTGTGGACCGCAAATGTCAGGTTTGACCTGGACTAGCCCCGTTGACCTGCTGACATAGTGCTGACGTCATAGTGATGCAATGCTGACGCAATAAGTATTTTCTGGATTTATTTTTATTCAGGAAATTCCAGAAAATGCCTAAAACTTCTAAAATTCATAGTAATTCAACCGTAGCTCCAAATCAAACAAGTTATGTATGAAAAATGATCAGAAAAATTCAAGTAATCCATTTGTACCATTTTCATGCATGTTTGAACAATGTTTGTCCTCTGTTTTGGACAAAACAAATAAAGGGCATTTAAATAATCATATATGGAGTTGGAGTTTGAATCATGTATTCAAACCAACTTCATTTAAATCATAGCTAAGTGCATTAGCCCAAAACACATTCATATTGCCATGTCATAGCATGCATCATATTTTGCATTGCATTGATCGTGTTTCTTCTGTGTTTGCCGGTGTTGTTCCCCCTCGGTAGACATTGTACCGACGATGTGATCGTTGACACTGATGAAGACTCAATGCTATCTTCAGAAGTGCCAGGCAAGCAAAACCCCGTTGTTCATTCCGATAAAATCCCACTCTCTCGCTCCTGCTATCTTTTACTGCATTAGGACAACAACGATTCATCTGTTACTTGTTGCGGTAGCTGAACCCCTTTATCCTTTGCATGACCTGTCATTGCCACAGTAAATAGATGAAACCCACTAGCATGAGTAGGAGTTGTTTGAGCCCTATTGTGCCTACTCATTCATGCTTGTTGTCATGCCTGCTACTGCTTAGAGTTGAGTCAGGTCTGATTCATCGGGGATGAATTAGAGGTGTGTGAACATGTCCTACCATTGAGAGCTAAGTGTGTGAACACGATTTGGTAAAGGTAGCGGTGAGAGGCCATGTAGGAGTACATGGTGGGTTGTCTCATTGCAGCCGTCCTCAGGAACTGAGTTCTGTGTTTGTGATCCATGATCAGTTACTACCACACATTGGGCTCCGGGCGCTCCAAGCTCTCTCGACTTATTAATCAACTCGATCTCTGTCCAGGAGTTGCAACTAGTTTCTGGTGTTTGTAGGTAGTGTTAGTAGTCTACCAAGTGGCACCCGGTACAGGTGGGCTTGGGACAGACTAGGCACAGTGGCACGGTGTACCAAGCCTAGATCCACCAGTCGAGGTGGGCTTGGGAACCCTGCTCACATCGTTTGGGGCCGTGAGCGACACCCCGGCCGGATCTCCTTGCGGATGGAACCCGAATAGGCGATAAACCTGGACGAGAGACTTATGTGGTTAGTCAGGTCGTGGCCGACTCCCTCGCCAGGATTCTGCTTGAAGGTTGCCGAGATACACGAGGTGTACATGGCGGTAAGTGGCGAAAGCGTGAGTGAAGAAGTACACCCCTGCAGGGTTAATATGATCTATTCGAATAGCCGTGTCCGCGGTAAAGGACTTCTGGGTTGCCTGTACAGTTCATAGACAAGTGAAAGTGGATACTCTAAAATACGCAAGATAAGCGTGAGTGCTATGGATGGCGTTCTTGTAAGGAGAAGGGAGCGGATCCATAGTGGTGTATTGATATGGTGAATATGTGGACTCGTGTGCGCCACCTCAAAAGAGTTACTTGCAGACGTAGTTCAGGATAGCCACCGAGTCAAAGCTGGCTTGCTGCAGTTAAACCCCACCATCCCCTTGTTGATAATGATGCATATGTAGTTAGATCTGATGTAAGTCTTGCTGGGTACATTTGTACTCAGGTTGCTTAATTTATGTTTTTGCAGAGAGACTTCAGTCTCACTAGTAGTTCCACGTGGACTTCGACGCTTAGCTTGTTACCTCAGCTACGATCTTGTGCCCTCGGCAGGATCTGGTAGATAGTCAGGCTTCTCAGCCTTTTTCATTTATAGTTGTATGTACTCAGACATGTTAAGCTTCAGCATGTGCTTTGACTTGTATGCTCTGAGTGTTGGGTCATGAGACCCATGTTTGTAATATCCCGCCCCTCGGAGCCTATTGAATAAATACTTGAGTCGTAGAGTCATGTTGTGATGCCATGTTGTATTTGCACATATCGAGCATATTGTGTGTATGTTATTGAAATGCTTGGTATGTGTGGGATCTGACTATCTAGTTGTTTATCCTTAGTAGCCTCTCTTACCGGGAAATGTCTCCTAGTGTTTCCACTGAGCCATGGTAGCTTGCTACTGCTCTGGAACACTTAGGCTGGCCGGCATGTGTCCTTCTTCGTTCCTGTGTATGTCCCTTCGAGGAAATGTCACGCGATGAATACCGGAGTCCTGTTAGTCCGCTACAGCCCGGTTCACCGGAGTCCTGCTAGCCCAGTGCTACAGCCTGGATTCACTCGCTGATGACCGACACGTTCGACGTTGGGTCATGGATGCCTGTCCCTATAAGTTTGTGCCACTTTGGGTTTACGACTAGCCATGTCAGCCCGGGCTCCTTATCATATGGATGCTAGCGACACTATCATATACGTGTGCCAAAAGACGCAAACGGTCCCGGGAAAAGGTAAGGCGACACCCGTGGGAATACCGTGCGTGAGGCCGCAAAGTGATATGAGGTGTTACATGCTAGATCGATGTGGCATTGAGTCGGGGTCCTGACATCACTGACATCACAAATGAGCTTCAAGCTCTCGGCGCCACTGAGATCACCAAGTATGAAGTCATCAAGACACTCCTGAGATCACCTGACAGCAGTTCTGATGATCCTGAAGACATTGGAAAGGAGCTTGCTATGCTTGTGAAGAAGTTCCAAAATTTCACCAAGAAGAAAGGCTTCAGAAAGTCTTCACGAGCAAGCTCAAGGAATGATGAAGCTTCTGCTCATGACTACAAGAAGAGAACATGCCACAAGTGCAAGAAACCTGGCCACTACATCTCTGAGTGTCCGCACTGGGACAATGAGAACAAGAAGAAGAAGAAGAGCAAGGAATATGACTCTGACAACAAGAAGAAGAAGAAATACTCAAAGTCTTCTTCCATGTCTTCCTCTAAGTCTTCATCACACAAGAAGAGCTCATCTGGCAAGGCACGTGCGTTTGTTGGCAAGGAAATGCATTCAGAGGAGGAGTCCGCTTCTGAGGAGGCGAAGGTCGAGTCTGTGGAGGAGTCCTATTCTGGCGTTGCGAGTCTGGCTACAGCATACGTTGCCAAGTCCATCTTCAACACTGAAGACAATGACTTCATCACCGACACCGATGCAAATGACAAGGACTACTCCGCTCCTACCTACTGCTTCATGGCACGCGGTGCCAAGGTAAACACACACACTACTCACTATCAAACATCTAGTGAAGATGACTCTGATTGTGGCTCCAAACCCAGCTACAAAACACTTGCTAAAATTGCAACTGAACAATAGAAAGCTATGGAACATATTCAAAAACTGTTAGACAAAAGCGATGATCTGTTAGACGCTGAAATGACTCGATCTTAGTCCTTAATTGAAGACATAAAAAATCTTGACGTTAAGTATGAGGAACTTGAAACTTGTCATGAAACGCTCTCAACCACTCATGAAAGGCTTTCCTATGATTATCTTCAAAGGAAGCAAGATCTTGAGAAATTGAGAGCGGCTCATGAAGATCTTCAAAAGGAAAACGAGTCACTTCACGCCAAACAGATCAGTTCTCCTCAGGAAGGATTTGAACCACCATGTCTTAAATGCATTGAGCGTGACAACGCTACCTCTGTTGCTGAGTGTTCTACTGCTGCTACTGTTGCAATATCTTCAACTATTGATGTGATAACTAACCCCTCTGCTGAGGATACCACTGCTATTGCTGATGAGAATGCTAGGTTGAAGACATTGCTTGAAACAAGGATGTTCAAAAGTCTCAAAGGGCATCAGACACTATGTGATGTCCTCAGAAGGCAGATCCTGAACCGAAACCCTAGGAAAGAGGGTGTTGGGTTCGAAAGGAAAATGAATGTTGATGGCTCTTACTGGAAACCTGAGCAGTACCCCAAAACCACATGGGTTGCTGCAAAGGAACCTTCAGCGGGTCCATCCACCCTATCTGGCTTCACTTGTGCTAATCCCATTATTATTGATGAATCCTTTGATGCAAACTATAAACTGTTTAAGAATCATAATGGTGAAGTGTTTGCCAGGTATATTGGTACTAACTGCAGGAATGGACCGCCTATGAAGAAGGTCTGGGTGCCGAAAAGGTGTTTGGAGAATCTTCCTGTGAATGTCATCATGACACCATAGGGAAACCATACTCAGGCCTATGAATATGAGCGCGTTTCATCAAACCGCCATGTTCATAAGACCAAGAACTATTCTGCTTATTCTTATGAGTACTATTGTCCAGCTACAAGACTTTTTGCTAGGGCTCCAAAGCCAAAGTTCTCAGATGCTGCACTTAGACTCATTGCTTCGAAGCCACCCTTGAAGATGTGGGTGGCTAAGAAAGCTTAACTCTCTTTTGCAGGGAAAGGTCTCCAGCCGACAACCAAAATCGTCTGATGCTATTGCTGGGGACCTTAAACATCTTGTAGGGCACAAGATCAAATGCCCAAATGGTCTTATTATGTATTTTGTTCCTGAGTCGCTTGCCACATGCTCTATCAGTCCTAACCTTGATTTAAGCCTTCATAATCCACTTGCTCGTCAAATGTTTATGCTTCACAATTCTCTTCGTGAAGCCTATTCCCCTAACTGTACTGTAGGGTACGACACCAGCTGCTTCAGAATGGATTATTGATAGTGGGTGTACCAATCACATGACCGGCAAGCGAAGCCTTCTTATGGACTCAACCTTACGTCCATCTGACGAAAGTCACATCACATTTGCTGACACTGGTAAAAGCAAGGTATTGGGTCTAGGTAGAGTTGCAATCTCAAAGGATCAACACTTGGATAAAGTCATGCTTGTTGAATCCCTTGGTTTCAACTAAATGTCTATCTCAATGCTTTGCGACTTAAACATGATTGTGATGTTTGGAAAATATCGTTGCCTTGTTCTAATGGAATCTGACAAGTCTCTAGTGTTTGAAGGGTATCGGAAAGATGATTTGTACGTGGTAGATTTCTCAGCAGGACCACAACTTGCCGTATGTCTTCTAGCAAAAGCTTCTGAATGCTGGCTCTGGCATCGGAGGCTAGGGCATGTTGGCATGAGGAACCTCCACACCCTTGCAAGGAAGAAGCATGTCATAGGCATCGAGCGCGTCAAGTTCAAGAAGGATCACTTATGCGGTGCCTGTGAAGCAGGAAAGATGACGAGGGCCAAGCATCCCTCGAAGACAATCATGACAACGACTCAACCCTTCGAACTGCTCCACATGGATCTTTTCGGTCCCACTCATTACTCAAGTCTTACTACTACTTCTTGTCTCTATGGCTTTGTCATTGTTGATGATTATTCAAGATATACTTGGGTGCATATAATCCTCTACAAGACTGAAGTGCAGGATGTCTTCAGACGCTTCGCCAATCGAGCCATGAACAACTATGGCGTCAAGATCAAGCATATCAGAAGTGACAATGGCACTGAATTCAAGAACACTAGCCTCGACACTTATCTCAATACACTAGGCATCACTCATGAGTTCTCAGCTTCGTACACACCACAGCAGAATGGCGTCGTGGAACGCAAGAACAGAACACTCATTGAGATGGCCCGGACAATTCTTGATGAATACAAGACTCCAAGAAAGTTCTGGCCTGAAGCCATTGATACTGCATGCCATATCATCAATTGTGTGTATCTTCAAAAACTTCTCAACAAGACATCCTATGAGCTCCTTACTGGCAAGAAGCCAAATGTCAGTTACTTTAGAGTATTTGGTGCCAGGTGCTGGATCAAGGATCCACATCACACTTCAAAATTTGCACCAAAAGCACATGAAGGTTTTATGCTTGTATATGGAAAGGATTCGCACTCCTACAGAGTCTTCAACCTTTTTCACTATAAAGTGGTTGAAACAGTGGATGTGCGGTTCGATGAGACTAACGGCTCACAAAGAGAGCACCTGCCAAATGTGCTAGATGAAGTTCCATCCAGTGAATCAATCAAACTTATGGGAACTGGAGAAATCATACCTTCTGAAGCTCAGCCTGAAGAGGAACTTATCATCTCCGCACCTAATCAACCTGAAGACAATGCTCAGCCTGAAGACAATCCTTCTAACAATAACAATGATCAGCAAGAGCAAAATCTTCGTCCAGTACATCCTCGTGTCGCAAATGAAGTACAGATTTAGAGAATAATTGATAGCATCAATGCACCAGGTCCACTCACTCGTTCAAGGGCAACACAGCTAGCAAATTTCTATGGGCACATCAATGCACCAGGTCCACTCACTCGTCTCAATATCTGAACCCAAGAAAGTTGAAGAAGCCTTCATGGAACCTGAATGGATTCAAGCTATGCAAGAAGAGCTTCAACAGTTTGAGCTGAATAATGTATGGGAACTGGTTAAGCGTCCTGATCCTCGCAAGCACAATATAATAGGCACCAAATGGATATATCGCAACAAGCAAGATGAGCATGGTCAAGTTGTCAAAAACAAAGCTCGTCTCGTTGCTCAAGGTTACACTCAAGTTGAAGGGATTGACTTCGATGAAACATTTGCTCCTGTGGCTAGACTTGAAGCCATACGCATACTGCTAGCCTATGCAAATCATCATAACATTCTTCTGTATCAAATGGATGTGAAGAGCGCTTTTCTCAATGGCAAGATTGAAGAAGAAGTGTATGTTGCACAACCGCCTGGCTTTGAAGATCCAACACATCCTGACAAGGTGTACAAGCTCAACAAGGCACTGTATGGCCTCAAACAAGCCCCTCGGGCTTGGTATGACACACTCAAATACTTCCTGAAGAGCAAAGGCTTCAAACCTGGTTCCCTCGACCCCACTCTCTTCACGAAGACATATGATGGTGAACTATTTGTGTGCCAAATATATGTGGATGACATTATCTTCGGCTGCACCAATCAGAAATACACTGACGAGTTTGGATATATGATGCTAGAGCAATATCAGATGTCCATGATGGATTGCCTGAAGAAATTTGGGATGCAAGACTGCAAAGGCTTCACGACTCCAATGCCAGCCAAACATCATCTGGGTCCCGACGACAATGGTAAAGAGTTCGATCAAAAGGTATACCGCTCCATGATTGGTTCTTTACTGTATCTATGTGCATCTAGGCCAGATATTATGCTTAGTGTTTGCATGCGTGCTCGATTCCAAGCGGCACCAAAGGAATCGCATCACTTAGCTGTGAAGCGAATTCTCAGATATTTGGCTCACACCCCAACATTAGGATTATGGTATCCAAAGGGCTTAGAGTTTGATCTAGTTGGATTCTCGGATGCTGATTATGATGGTGACAAGGTGGATCGCAAGTCTACATCAGGCACATGTCATTTTCTGGGACGATCACTTGTATGTTGGTCTTCAAAGAAGCAGAACTGTGTATCTCTCTCCACTGCTGAATCTAAATACATTGCTGCTGGATCTTGCTGCACTCAGCTTCTATGGATGAAGCAAACAATCAAAGACTATGGCATTCATCTGAAGCTAGTGCCACTCTACTGCGACAACGAAAGCGCCATCAAGATTGCCAACAACCCAGTTCAGCACTCGAAGACAAAGCATGTTGAAATTCGTCATCACTTTCTCAGAGATCATGTTGTGAAGGAAGATATTGATATCATACACGTCAACACTGAAGAGCAATTGGCAGATATCTTCACCAAGCCCTTGGATGAGAAGAGGTTTTGCAAGTTACGGTGTGAGCTAAATATCTTGGAATCCTCAAATGTCCTATGATCAGGCACACATCCTAACACTTATGTACACTGATGACTTAGATGTGCAACACACGAAGTAAAGTATATCTTCAATCAATGAAGACTTACATTCTAAGTGTGAATACATTAATGTGGAATTTGACTTCGGAGCGCCACGATAATTCTGCGCCGTGTCTGGATCTAATACTTCCTATATGGTAGGTAACGCCACCACCAAATTTTTCTGTTTGAAGTGTTTCACTCATGGCGTTACGTTTGGTATGTATTCACATTTGGTTTGGCTTCAATCTCAACTTGTCTTCATGATTATCTTCACGATGTTGATTTGATTGTCTTTCTTATATATACATATATATACTAGTGTTCTGTCCTCTACAGCATTCACTTATAGCTATGTCTTCTTGTTGAATCTTTTGAACTAAGTGAATGTGATCGGACCCTAACCTCTCTATGCTTTCTATCTCAAACTCTATCTCTCCAAATCATATGCATTCTATTGAAACTGTCGAATATCTTCTCTGCGTCCTTGTCAGCAGAAGATACAGAGACAAACCTTAACTCCGTTTTCAATGCTAATTCCTTCATCTAAAACCTTGAGAAGTGGGAACGACCACCCGACAATCAAGGCGTGTGTGGGAACGTGGAACAACCTCTGATATGTTGCATGATGTCCACGTGTCCTTCAGATGTGAATCGCCAGGGGCACCTGTGTAATAACACTGTGCCGTCCCTATCCCTATAAATACATGCCTCACCACAGTCATTATCCTTTCTTCCACTCTCGCACAAACCCTAGCGCCACCGCTAGCCCTCGACAACGCCGGCGACGAAGCGCATAGCTACCTCGACCTCACCGACGCCGTCTTCACGCAGGCCGCAGACATCGTCTTCTCCGCCATCGCCGTAGGTGTCCTCCGTCGCCAAGTTAGGGCACAGATGATCGATCTGCTCGGCCTCCTCTCCCACTCCGTCTAGCAGTTCTTTGTGTGGTAAATAAAACTTCCTTTTTACGGCCCCTTTGATCCTATAGATTCATCACTTTCTACCACAAGCAGTTTCTGTTCACACAAGTTGGATCTAATTCATACTGCATCTCATAATATGCCTAGTATGTTCACTTATGCTTCACAAAGTAGTTAGATTCCTCACTTGTACTTATTCATGGATTCGTACAAATCTAGAACCAATTCTCTATCTATGAGTGAATGTCTTCGCACTATGAGGTCAATGTCTTCTAAACTGATTTATCTTCAAAATCTTCTGAGAATGCATATGACCTCTTCCCCTTCCCTCGCACCTTAATGCTATCACAGGTACATGTCCGTGGGAGAATCCCTTGGTTCTCATAGTCTGCATTCATTTGCAGAATTCTTACAGCATCATATAAATTCTCCCGAAGCCAGTTCCTGCTTGACCAGCAAGTGAAAGCCTTTGAAACCTTTGAATGTGTTGAAGCCATTCAGTTTGAAGATCATGGCTACAGAGAAATCAGCAAGGAAGGGTGGCAAACAGCGTCGAGGTGGAACATCAAGAGATCTGCCCGATGACCTCTCAGAGCTGTACAAGATAGATCCAGAAGAGGATTACAATCAGCGCAAGACACGAATCCAATGGATTCGATGATATTGGGCAGAACAGTGGTTCAAGTACAGGTTTGTGACCAAGGAATATGCTGAGAAGAATGCCATCAAGCGACCATGGGGAGACATCCTATACAGAAATCTTCAACCCAGGTGCCATTGAACAAGGCTTCTATCCCTGCATGGTCCATGGACCACAGCCTGCGGATGCAGACCCATCGTCATTGCTATGGTGTCGTGACGACAATCTGTTCAAGCGCAACTTCCAATTTGCCAAGAATTCGGTGAAGCAAAACAAGAAGTCATTGGGACTAGACTTCAACCCTGGTCCCTCTGCTCCCCGTGCCGATGGCACCCGCGAAGCTGAACCCAATCTTGTTGGGCCCTTCTACAACCTGGAAGGTCTCATCACTCATATCATGGTTCAAGGGACAGCCGTGGATGAGCCTGCAGATGACGCTGAATCTGATGAAGCGCCTGCACCGCCGAAGCCAAAGAAACTGAAGAAGCCTAAAGCTTCAAAGTCTGCCTCAGCACCAAAAATCTCACGTGCGAAGCCACTGGCTACTGCACCTCCTGAAGACAGTGTGCAGTCTGAAGATCTATCACGCATCTCCAAGAAGACTGAGATGAGAAAGGGTACTGATCAGGCACTGACTGCTGCTGCTATTCTGCGCAATGACGCCATTGATCTGTCTAGCGATGAAGATCTTGCAGATGATGCTCTTGAGCAACTGATCAAGAGCAAGGAAGAAGCAGAGATCTTCAATGATTTGCCTCTCTTTGATGTGGCAATCATCCATGACTTCATTGATGAGTGGTTTGACACGCCCAACCTCAGCTTTGAAGATCTGCAACTTCCAATTGGCCTCAGTGTCGCCTTCACTGGCGCATTGCTTCTGAGCTAGCTCTAGCTCAGCGCATCGTTGAACTGAAGCAAAAGATCGACTATGAGAAAGCTCAGTTCAAGAAGCACGTGGCCAAGCTCAGTGTGCAAGATGTGAAAAACTTCAAGATTATGCTGCACGAGCTCAAGGAAGCCTTTCTTAAGAAGCGTGAAGAAGCTCAAGGTTCTCATGAGTGCTTGAAGAGCCTGGCTGACAAGTGCGTGCAAGCCTACAATGAGGCTGAGAAGCGCAAGGCTCTTGGTCGTCCTGGCATCGACCCCAGAATGGCTGCAAAGAAGAAGAAGCCCTCAACTGATCAATCTGCACCTTCAAGGTAGGAAGAACCTCGCATAGTCTTCCCAAGCAGCATGACTGGCTCGAAGCCAAAGGTTAGGTCAACCGCTTCAGAACTGAAGAAGACGAGGACTGCCGAGGCTGAAGCCAGAAAAAGGAAAAATCCTGAAGCTTCTGATGTCGCTCCCTCTAAGAAGAAGCATAAAACCAAGAAGGATTGGGCTGCTCCCATAGAGCCCCTAGTTGTTGAACCTATCTCAATGGTTCGCCCTGCATCTGAACACCACGAGTACCAACTGATTGTTCATGAGCCTGCTTCCACAGAGGCTCATGAAGCTGAAGACATTCCAGCAGTTGATCCCACCGCTGCTGAAGACATTGGTCACCATGACAATGTTGAAGAGTTCTTCCTCAGATCGAGAACCAACTGGTATCATCGCCTGTGCTCACGCACAGCGAACTCATCAGCATTGGTCGTCCTCTGACGCCAATTGCTCAGGATGCATCATGGGCTGATCACCCACAACAACAAGACACCCCAAGTACTCCCCAACAACAACAAGTCACACCACCTGTGCCAGATGAAGAAAACGACTTTGAGGCCCAGCCAACTCCATCTCCACAGGCGTCGCCAGCGCTACGCAGGCTTCGCAAAGGACCAAGGCCTCAAGTCCCCCTTTCGAGCGTTCCAGAAGGAGAAGTGCCCCAATCTGTTGCACGTCAAGTGTTCCCAGAAGCCACTCCGACTGTGAATGTCTCCGTGTCTGAAGCCAAAGGTGCTGAAGACAATCTGGCTGCATCAGCCGATGACAAACAAGAAGAAGATCGTGTCCCTACACCCCCAATCTCTGATGAAGATGTTCGTGAAGTGAACGTGTATGTGCCCGACCCTCCAGCTCATCAAGTGGAGGTTGAGAATCTTGAGGCTGCCACCACCAACACAAATGAAGCCAATGACGTAGTCATGGCTGAAGCAAATGTGGAGCCTGCACCAACCAATGTGCCAGAGGCCAATGAAGCCAATGATGCACCAGCAACAGATGTGCATCCTGAAGCCTCTGTTGATGCCACTGCTCCTGTTCCACCACCAAGGTCACACACTATCGAGCAAGCATTCAACTATGGCCAACTTGTCACTGTCAAATGGCCTATTCTGACTCCTCCGCCTACTGTTGGTCCTCAGTTTGACTATCACGTTGAGCACATGCCTCAGGTTCAGAAGCCAATACCAAGGTTGCCCAGGTTTCCAGGCACTGCATCTGCACCCGGATCATTCAATATCAATGGCTTCAAGGCACACAACACCTTCTTTGATAGCGCTAAGAACCCCTACACCAAGGCAAGAATATCTTCTGATCGGTTCTGGATCTATCAGCAGCGCAGTTATTACTCATGCATTCTGTACAATCAAGGCTGCATTTTCCCACATATGCGTCTTGACACTGAAGCCATAACTTGACTGCCCTGTTTGGAAGAAGCTCTGGATTGCTTCAAAGAGTCTGGTTTGCTGCAGTTCGTCACTGATAAGGAGCACTGGAATGAAGAATTGCTACTCCAATTCTATGCCACTCTTCATATCCGTGGCTACAACAGGGATCCGAAGACTTGGGTCCTTGAGTGGATGACAGGAATGTTCATCATGAAGCCAAAGCCTTTGATATCATTGAACTTACTGGCCTGCCCACTCCAGGAGATCTGTATGAACCTGGTTGTCAGCTTCACAGTGCTGCTATGGAAAGCATCTTCCACAAGCCTGAGCCCAATATGAGTCAGATGCTTAGCATGATGAAGCCTTTGCCTCCAAATGCTGAATATCCTAAGGAGTTCTTTGTTGAAGACCTTGAGTATCTGCCACGTACTATCTATCACATCATAAGGCGAACTCTCTGGCCCATCAAAGGACATTCTCCACATGCCAAGCTATAAGGCGCAATGAAGACGTTAGTCTTTCATATTCTTCATGGAAAAAGCTTCAATGAACAAGACTTCTTTATTCGCCAGCTTGCTGCATCAGGATCTGACATTTTTGGCTTGAAGTTTTACGCTCCATGGATTATGCGGCTGATCAAACTACACTCAGCTGTCACCTATCAGCCCTCTGCCCGCAATCATCGGATCTTTCTGCCTGACGTCGATATGTCAGTTGAAGCCATCTATCCAGAGCCTGCCAAGGAGCCCCTTAGTCTTTAGAATGCTGAGAATCAAAGCTTCTCTCAAAACATTGAAGGAGTTCAAGCAGTCACTCGTGTTTATCCTCTGGCTGGAACTACACGTGCACCTCATCGTGCCCTCACTGAAGCCACTGAAAGCACCATTGCCCAATGGCCCAAGAAGCTCTCCCATGTTCTCAATGACCGAGAACTTCTGGTTGCCCTTCATCAGAAACAGGATATGCATCATGACTGGCTGAAGTGCCAAATGCAAAGCCTCTTGGTGGACGTAAACAGGATTCGCAATCTTGCCACCAAGAATGCCTTTGTTGCCCATGAAACCTGTTGGCGTACATGGAAAGGGCTGACGCTTATGTGCTCTGAGGATGATCTTCAAGAGGATGGCTTCTCTGAATGCTTCAAGTTTGACTCAACACCTCTAAGAAGGACTGTGCTGCGACGAACTCCGTCTCTTGAAGACTCTGAGTTCTCCTCCTCTGCTGCAACTGTGAATGCCCGAGTGATCGATGATGAAGACGATGCTACTTCACCGCCCCCTACTTCTGCACGCATCGACACTGCCCCGAGTTCGTCTGCACCGCCTAACAACACTGACGACCCTGCTGCTTCACCTACTCCTCATGGGAACGAGTAGATGCTCTATGTCTTCAAACCTTTTTGGTCCTTACTGACAAAAGGGGGAGAAGCATATGAGTTTGATAGTCTTCAAGCGGGTCCATATGGGCGGTGGTTTTATATTTTTCCCAGTGTTTACAACTCTTGCGTTTTGATACATTTGGTTCTTTGAGTTGTAACACTCAAACTCGATGGTCGTCTGCTACTTATTTGCTTTACTGTGATGCGATGATAAATTCCGCATGTGCGACGATAAATTCCACACTTAGATCATTTTGCAGACGTCCATTTTTCATTATGCATGTCATTATCTTCACATACTTTTCATGCATGATGAATTATCATCATAAGTTGAAGAGGATCTCCACAAGTATAACCTACCATGTGCATTTGCATTCCGAAAGCAAATTACTTATATGCACATCTTCAGGGGGAGCCCTTGCAACTTATGAAGACAATCCCCTATCCTTTACAATTTCACATATTATATTCCCTGTTGAAAACTTCAACTAGTTTGTCATCAATCACCAAAAAGGGGGAGATTGTTAGTGCATCTAGTGCCACCCCTAGTTGGTTTTGGAGTATTGACGACAAACCTAGTTGAGGGACTAATGTGTTTGTGAGAATTGCAGGATAACATAGGTAGAAGTCCCTCATTGATTCAGTTTTCCTACCAGAGATGACCCCTAAAAATGAATGAAGACATTGAAGTCAAAGGTGGTATGTGAAGACATTCACATTGAAGACTATGACAAGAGAAGACATTGCATGAAGACTATGGAGCGCAAAGACTTAGTTGTTTCGTCGTTCTTTTTCTTCTTTGTTGAGTGATAGGAACCACCGTACTGTTAAGTGGGGTCCAGGTGAACCAATCAGAATGACTGAAGTGATGCTTATCCAAAATCCTATGTCTTCGAGTGAAGACTATGAGAGCAAATCTTGTCTAGAGTTGGACAAGTCAGCTTTGCTTGTAGCCCAAGTAAAGTTGCCATGTGTGTTTGAAATCTGACCGTTGGAACACGTGTTAGTTCCTTAGTGACCAAGGGTCATTTCGGACAAATCAGGTCGGGTTGCCTAGTGGCTATAAATAGCCCACCCCCTACAACCACAAACGGTTGGCTGCTCAGAGTTAGAGTACGGCTTTTGTCGTTGGAGAGCAACCCACCTCGAAGCCTTTGAGAGATAATTCCTTGCGAGGATAAAGCCCTAAACACCCAGAGCCAAAGAGTGTTAGGCATCACTTAAGTCTTCCTATCTGTGTGATATGAAGACTTATTACACTTGAGGACTGTGAATCCTCCAGCCGGTTAGGCATCGCGTTCTGAGCATCCAAGAGTCATTGTGGATCGCAGGTGAACGAAGTCTGTGAAGGTTTGGAAGTCTACCTTGAAGACTTACCAGAGTGGTTGGGTGAGGACTGGGTGTCCTTAGCTCAAGGGGAATAAGGTGAAGACGAGGTCTTCTGAGTTGAATCTCAGCCTCCCTAACCAGACGTACAGTTGTCACAGCAACTGGAACTGGTCCAACAAATCATTGTCTTCAACGAGTCACTGGTTTCATCCTTCCCTTCCCTTTGCTTACTGTTGGTCCTTATGAAGTCATTGTATGGTTGCATTATCTTTTGTCTTCACTAAGTGACTACTTGTTCTGATTGGCCTCACAATATCTTCCTACCTGATCTTTACTGCCTAGTTGCTATTAGTCATTGTGCTTTCACTTCATTGAATACTTGACTATGGTTTGCCTAGTGTAGTCTACCTTTCGCTGCATGGTAATAGGTTTATTTCTATCGTTTGTCTTCGAAACTTCCATGTTTTGAAGACTTCAATAAAAATCGCCTATTCACCCCCCCTCTAGTCGATCACTAGCACTTTTAGGGATCATCATGGTCCCATGTGAAGAAAGAGATGCGGTGTGATCCCTCAGGCGTGCCTTCCAAGCTGCAGTAATCGACGACCCCGACAGCAAGGTCGAGGGCCCTCCTGAGGTCATCCCCAAGAAGAAGAAGTAGATGCACCATGCAGGACCTCGAGAGGGTGGCGTCACAGCCGGAGCCTCGTCAGGATCAGTGCCCGCTCCCGGGGCACCTCCCTCCATCGCATAGGAAGGCACACTCAGCGCCCTTCTCGGGCAGGGCTCGGGGGCTTTCTTCTGGAAGGCTTCAGACCTTGCGCACATCATGAGGGAGGCGCTTGGGCACCACTTGGAGGCGTGCTTCACGGCACGTTTCCCTTAGGACGGCACAGGGCAGGGATCGCCCATCGTTCAGGAGTTCATCACCAAGATCACCCAGGAATTGCAAGACGCAAGGGCCATGCACAGCGACCGCCACTCATGAGGTGCAGCTTCCCATCCAGGCGAGGATGTCGGGCTGCGTGTCTACATCAATGTTCCAGGGCTCAACAGGGCCGCTTCTCAGGAGCTTTTCTGGCCTTCGCGTGTGGGACGCTGCGAGGGCCCACCGCACAGCTACATTCGCATGCCCTTCGGCCTGCCGAGCGTGTCGTCCGCCTACCAGCACAACTTGCAGCGCATCCTAGTGGCTCAGGAGGCTAGGCACCACGCCATCCTGATGGAGATGGAGATGGTCCTCAAGGAACCACCTGAGCCCCTAGAGCCTCCTGAGGCTCAGGGCCCCAGTGGCCCATGAGGAGCAACCCCTTCGCTGCGCACCTTCAGCTGCCCCAACTCTCCTTCGTCAAAATAACCAGGTGACATTTTCCAAGTTCATTTAGCTGGGAGCGCCCCTCGGACCGCATAATTCCTAGGCCACGTGGGTCCGTCCCTATGGCATGTATCGCTTTTTATGTCTTTAGCTTACCTTGTTGGGAGCGCCCCTCGGGCTGCATCATCCCCAAGCCGCTCGGGCTTGACCCAGTGGCATGTATAAACCATGCACTTACTTAAGCCTGCTACTCTCATGTTTAATCTACCTATGATTACTACTTGCTCGATCGCCACTCATCGTGGGGACCGCGCACCGACCGTCTTTCTTCAGGACCCTTCGCGTGAGTAAGTTGAGCACGACGTCTATGCTCGGGGCCGTGCCTGCAGCGTCGATAAATCCAATGGCTGAGCTCTTTCTGGCGGGTCGGCCCCGTTTATGTCACCTCCTGGGCCGTTGGTGCTTGGCTTTCTCACGCGATAACCTCAGGAGATTCGTTCGGCGCATGTTGTCTGACCACCTCGCAGGAATAGCACAACGAACAAGAACCAAGACCAGGCGCAACACACCTTGAGGTAGGGCCTCATGAGTCCCGTGCTGGCTCATGAGTGCCCAGATACACCTCATCTAGCCCTGCCGTGCAAGCCACGTGTCAGGGAGGGGCTGTACACGCCCCGGGGGCTCTCCGCAGAGTGAGCCCCCCTCCCACACACAAGTGGAAGCACCATGCTCCGTGCTGGCCGTCGACACTGCTGAGGAGCCGCTATGCCCATGCACAAGCGGAAGCACTATGCTCCGCACTGGTGATAAACAACTAAGGGCGGCTTCACGGTCGTACCAACCTCAGGAAGCCCCAGAGCTCAGCGTCCAGCCTCACCGCAACGCCTCCCCTCGGGAGAGCCGCACGAGGGGGCTGGGAACAGGGGCTGCGCTCGGGTCACGCCCAAGTGCATGCCACCCAACCAGGTCTCCCGGAACTGGGGGCTGCGCTCGGGTCACGCCCAAGCGCACGCCACCCAACCAGGTCTCCCGGACATGGTCGTCGCACGCCCCTCCCAAGCCGGGCCTCGGTGAAGGCAAAGGTATAGAGATTGTTTGCACGTCAACGGGGACTCCTGAGCATCGCGACTCAGGAGCCTAACAGGTCACGTAGCCCCTCACTCCTTGGTCTGTCCTGGTCTCCGGTCGGCCCAACGGCAGTTGAGGTACGCGCGGGGCCGGGCTCTACCAACGTAGAACATTAACCTATCCTCGCGTACTCTCCCTGTAAGTTGTTTGCGCGTCAAGGGGGACTCCTGAGCATCGCGACTCAGGAGCCTAACTGGTCACGTAGCCCCTCACTCATTGGTCCATCCTGGCCTCCGGTCGGGCCAACGGCGGTTGAGGTATGCGCGGGGCCGGGCTCTGCCGATGCAGAACACAAAGCAAATAGGAAGAAAATCGCAAAATCTCAAAGCAAATATTACAAGACATATTGTCCTCATAATATCAAATGAAAGTTTTAATGCCTCCACGAGGCCTGATGCGTATTGTAGGAATGAAATAGTAAAGCAGCCGCAGGCCACCCCTAGACACCGCCATCGCCTGCAAAAGGTGCTCCTCCCTTGGTAGCGTCGTCTTCTCCTGCACCGCCAGCTGCAGGATCGGTGGCATTGCCGGTCGAGGGCGCGAGGACGAAGCCGCGGAACTTCTTCAGCAGGGCCTCCACCTGACCTTTCATGGCTGCGGCGGCGGCAGCACAATGTTCATCAGCTACAGGCTCCAGCAGCTCGTCGAGACGAGCATTGGGGTCGCGGAGGTATAGATGGCTGAAGACACGCGTCAGCGCAGCTGAAGAAAGGACATGAGCCTCTGCCTCAGCCATGGGACCGATGCCCTCCATGACTTCCTCAAGCGCCTTCACCAAGTGGGGAAGCAGCTGAGTAGGGCCATCCTCGTCGGTGGTCAGCGGCTTCTCCAGGCCCTTCTCGTACAGTGACTTCAGGGCCACGCTGGACCTCTTCTCAAGAAGCAAGAAGGTCACGCGGTCTTCGTCAAGGACCTTTGCCTTGGCGTCGACTCGGCCTCTCTCGCCTTCGCCTTCTGCTCCAGCTCCTCCAGTCGGCTGCGCTCCACGGCCTATGCCTTCGTCAGCTCCCCCAGCTCAGCATCGTGGCCCTTGATGGTGTCCTCCCGAGCCTTCATCTCCTCCTCCTTCGCTTTGCGGTCACGTGCTTCTTTTGCGCGCTCGTCGCGCAGGCTCTTCAGCTCGCCCTCCAGCTTTCGGCAGCGGTTGCGGGCGGCCTCGGCGTCCGTCAGCACCACCTCGCGATCGACCATAGCTCTAGCGGAGGCTTGCTTATCCTTCTCGGAGGCCGCCGCGGGCTGGCTCAGCGACGCTCGAACTGCCGAGTCGGATTGAAACCAGCCCGAGGCCAGCTCTAGGCGCCCGGGCACTAGGTGCGGGTCTGCGCCTAGGAGGTCTTCCCGCAACTTGGCCATCCCCGAGAAGACACGCTTCAAGATTACGGAGGGAGCAGAAGAATATGGGGCCAGAGGCGCACCAGGACGAGGAGGCGACGTCGTTACCAGAGCCTGGAAGATCGAGGGCTCCGGAGTCCTCGGGACCTCATCAGTCGAGTCGGGTGCCGGCACTTCCGGAGCCGGCGGGGCCATGGGGCTGATTCCTAGTGCCGATGCTCCTCTTGGCCTCGCGAGGGCGACTGGGCTGGGGAGGTGCGGGTGCTGTCGCCTCTCTTCTCCGCAGAGGGGGGGGGGCATGGCCGCGGAATCCTCCTTCCTCTTCTTCGCTGAAGACACCGGCCTGATCAAAAAGGGCGAATGTCAGAAAATAGCAAGTACAATCAGGAACAAGACGAAGCTTGAAGCACTCACTGATCCACTGCGACATATTCCACCTTCCGCTTGGGGATCCTGAAACCCGAAAGCGTCGGGGCCTGAGGAGTGGGCACACGGGCTCCGAGGGCAAAAGACGGTGCAGCAGAAGGGCCGGGGCGGCCCCAGGCGTTGCCAAGTCGAAGGCAGCATCTCGAGAGACCAGCGACGATCTAGCCCTTTGTCGGGATGAGGAGCATCTCCCTCTCCTCCTGGCGGGTGTCGACCTCGGCGTCGTCTGGTAGAGCACGGAGGATGTCAGCCTTGCTCAAGGGGGAGTTCTCCACCATCTCCTCGGGGGTCTCCTCCGAGTCCTCCTCCCCCTCTTCCTCCCCGCAAGACTCGTCAGAAGACACCTCCACCGGCTTCGGCGCTGCAGAGGCCCTAGCGAGCGCCGGTGGCACCAGCCCGCGCACGTCAAAGGTCAGCCTGGAGGCAACAAATTGCTCCCAGTCCTTGCGATGGAACAAAGGAACAAAGGCGCTTGGTGGGTACTCTTGGTTATCCCCAACCAAGAGGCGCAGAACTGCAGTTAGCTCGTCATCACGCAAGGCCACTGGGCTGAGACGAATCTTGTCTTCTTCATCTCCAAGCTTCCGCAAAGGGCGCGCGCACGCCTGAAGTGGAGCAACGCGCAGCGTCAAGAATTCCTTCAGGAGCATGGCCCCCGTCACCTTGGCGGCCTTCAAATCGATCGTCATCTGCTCCAACACCGACAACGCTCGCTCGTTGGTGAGCTCTACACGAGACCACCCTTTGTCAGACTGGGGCGCCTCCGTCGGCAGTTCCAAGCGTGGATGGACGTGCTTGGCACTCATCATGACCCATTTGGCCCTGATGTTGTCAACCCTCTTCCCGGTGTTCGAGATCGAGTTGGCCTGGCCGGCCGCGATGAAGTTGGCGCACCCGAAGATATGGGGGCTGTTTGGATTGCAGCCCTCGGCTGCCAAACCAAAATATTGGTCATTGACCAAGCCTGGCTTCCTGTTTGGATGGGAACCAATATTTTGGTGCGCCCAGCCTACTCCAGCTTTCCTAGTTCAACTCGACGCCAAAAAGTTGGCAAGTCTGGGCGGCCAAATCCTGCGCCAATAAATTGGCTAGCCAACGATTGGCAGGGCTCACATAGGCAAGAACCAAACAGCCCCATGGCCTCCGGTGAGGCGGAGGAAGAAGAAGTGGCGCAGTAGTGCCACGGACGGCATCATGCCTAGGTACGCCTCGCAATAGTAGGTGAAGATAGACAAGAGAAGAATGGAGTTGGGATGGAGATGCAGCGCCTGTAGCCCGAAGTGGTCGAGGACCTCGAAAAAGAAATCAGAAAAGGGGGAAACCAACCCGGCGGTGATGCTGCTCGTAAAGAAAGGGAAGAAGGTGCTCCGCTCAGGCTTCGATGCGTCGAAGGCAAGCCGGAGCTCCATCTTCCCCCTCTCGTTGCTCTCCCCCACCGTCAGCAAGCGCGTGGCAGCTAGGTTCTTCTCCGTGACGTTGGGCGCATCGAGGGCTAGCTCGAACCAAGCCGGCGCCAAGGAGGACTTGACCTTGCACGGCGCCATTGGTCGCAGATGTGGAGCGAGGTCAGAGCGGATCTGGAGGTTTCGGCAGCAGGGAGCGATAAAGGGGATCTGGAGCAAGGCGAGGAAGAAGCAATGAAAGCAAGCACTGTCTGCGCCAGCCTTTTTGCCAAGACGGGCAGTTCCCGAGGTAGCGTGGGGAAGCGAAGACGCCCACGTCCAATCAAACGCCACACGTCAACCGAGGCCGCAGGCTTTTGGGGCCCGTGGCGCTCCGTGCTTGACCTTTGGATTCGCCTCGAATACAAGCCCGAGCGCGCCTTGGGCCCAGGGGATACTATCGGTGTTCTGGGAACGGGGGTCCCCAGACTTGCCTGCCTGCGGCCCATGGCGTGGCTGAGCTAGCAGGTCTGTATGGCCCATCTTCATCGACGAGATATTCAAGACCCTCGCGAGGGGCCAAGCCTCGCGAGGTGGACGACGCAAGACCTCCTCAGGAGTGGCCTTGCCAGGCAGGCTCACGAGGGGCGCAGAGATCAAGGCAAGGCAAACCTCACGAGGTCCTCGTGACATGAGCCATGATGATCGAGACCAGGCAGGCGCCAGTGTGCACAGTACCCTTGCTTCCTCTCTGGTGCCAAGGGGGCAAGCGCAGGCGCGGAGTACCGAGTCATCATGCAAAGATTTCCATATCGGTGCAACGAGACCAAGACCAGCAGCACGACAAGATGGGGTCAAGATGGAGCCCACGACGACGTCACCACCAGAGCCTTTTGCAGGCGAAGACTACTTTTGTCAGGATAAGTTGTACTAGCTGTCCCATTTCAAATTGGCCGTTGTTTGCCCCCTTCGCACTCAATATTTGGGGAGAGGACCAGGGCCTATATAAGTAGAACTAGCCACCACAATAGGGGGGACGAGAAAAAAGAGGGAGAACTCATTCAGAGGGATCTCACCCACACAAGTTCGCCAAGCACAAGAACACCTCAACCTCAGGAGGCTGTTCTTCCCCTTGTATTGTTCATCATCAGCCCAAAGGCAATCCACGACCATCACACTGGAGTAGGGTATTACACCACAATGGTGGTCCAAACCAGTATAAATCTTCTGTCTTTGTGTTGCAAGTTTGTGGAGTTCATCCGCGAGATCTTAGCGAGCTAGGGCATGGATCAATAGGGAGAAAACCTTCGCGCGCACCCTAGTGTTCAAACCTCGAGGGTTTTGCCAGTACCCGTGATCCAACAGATGGATCCGCCACCGCAAACGTTTTGCACCTTTTTTGATGGTTTTTTACATCCCCGTTTGTCATTAATGCATTGCACACAGTTTTGTCAAAGGGTCTCTGATCATAGTGTCGCGTTAGCAGCATCCTGCAGTAGTGATGATGCCCTCATGTTCGTATTTTATTTTTATCGTCCCCTCTATCTCTAAACATGTGGACATATTTTTCGATAGCGGCTTTCGCTTGAGGAAAAGTGAGATCTAGGCTTGGGGGAGTTGATACGTCCATTTTGCATCATGCTTTTATGTTGATATTTATTGCATTATGGGCTATTATTACACATTATATCACAATACTTATGCCTATTCTCTCTTGTTTTGTAAGGTTTATACGAAGAGGGAGAATGTCGGCAGCTGCAATTCTAAACTTGAAAAGGAGCAAATATTAGAGACCTATTGCTACGTCTTGAGCTTGCGTTGGTTTTCCCCGAAGAGGAAGGGATGATGCAGCAGAGTAGCGTAAGTATTTCCCTCAGTTTTTGGGAACCAAGGTATCAATCCAGTAGGAGCCCACGCTCAAGTCCCTCGTACCTACACAAAGCAATAGCTACCCGCAACCAATGCGATTAGGGGTTGTCAAGCCCTTCACAGTCACTTACGAGAGTGAGATCTGATAGATAGAATATTTTTGGTATTTTTGATATAAAGATGCAAAGTAAAAAGTAAAAGAAAAGTAAATAGCAAAACAAGATTAAAGTGATGGAGATTGATATGATGAGAATAGACCCGGGGGCCATAGGTTTCACTAGTGGCTTCTCTCGAGAGCATAAGTTTTCTACGGTGGGTGAACAAATTACTGTTGAGCAATTGACAGAATTGAGCATAGTTATGAGAATATCTAGGCATGATCATGTATATAGGCATCACGTCTGTGACAAGTAGATCGAAACAATTCTGCATCTACTACTATTACTCCACTCATCGACCGCTATCCAGCATGCATCTAGAGTATTAAGTTAAAAACAGAGTAACGCTTTAAGCAAGATGACATGATGTAGAGAGATAAATTCATGCAATATGAAATAAACCCCATCTTGTTATCCTCGATGGCAACGATACAATACGTGTCTTGCTGCCCCTTCTGTCACTGGGAAAGACCACCGCAAGATCGAACCCAAAGCTAAGCACTTCTCCCATGGCAAGAACTACCAATCTAGTTGGCCAAACCAAACGGATAATTCGAAGAGACATGCAAAGATAACCAATCATACATAAAAGAATTCGGAGAAGATTCAAATATTGTTCATAGATAGACTTGATCATAAACCCACAATTCATTGGTCTCAACAAACACACCGCAAAAGAAGAAGATTACATCGAATAGATATCCACAAGAGAGGGGAGAACATTGTATTGAGATCCAAAAAGAGAGAAGAAGCCATCTAGCTACTAACTATGGACCCGAAGGTCTGAGGTAAACTACTCACACTTCATCGGAGAGGCTATGATGATGTAGAAGCCCTCCGTGATGACGGCCCTCTCGGGCGGAGCTCCGGAATAGGCCCCAAGATGGGATCTTGTGGATACAAAAAGTTGCGGCGGTGGAATTAGGTTTTTGGCTCCTGTTCTAATTGTTTGGGGGTACATGGGTATATATAGGAGGAAGGAGTACGTCGATGGAGCACCGAGGGGCCCACGAGGCAGGGGGCGCTCCCTGTAGGGGGGGGGGGCGCCCCCTACCCTCGTGACCGCCTCCAGTACTTCTTGGAGTAGGGTCCAAGTCTCCTGGGTCTTATCCGAGAAGAAAATCACGTTCCAAAAAGGATTTTTCTGTTTGGACTCTGTTTGATATTCTGTTTCTTCGAAACACTGAAATAGGCAAAAAACAACAATTCTGAGCTGGGCCTCCGGTTAATAGGTTAGTCCCAAAAATAATATAAAAGTGGAAAATAAAGCCCAATATAGTCCAAAACAGTAGATAATATAGCATGGAGTAATCAGAAATTATAGATATGTTGGAGACGTATCAGGCATCCCCAAGCTTAATTCCTGCTCGTCCTCGAGTAGGTAAATGATAAAAAGAGAATTTTTGATGCGGAGTGGTACTTGGCATAATTTCAATGCAAAATTTCTTAATTGTGGTATGGATATTCAGATTAGAAAGATTCAAAACAAAAGTTCATATTGACATAAAGAATAATAACACTTCAAGCATACTAATAAAGTAATTATGTCTTCTCAAAATAACATGGCCAAAGAAAGTTATTCCTACAAAATCATATAGTCTGGCTATGCTCTATCTTCACCACAAAAAGTATTTAAATCATGCACAACCCCGATGACAAGCCAAGCAATTGTTTCATACTCTAACTTTTTCAAAACTTTTTCAATCTTCACGCAATACATGAGCGTGAGCCATGGACATAGCACTATGTGGAATAGAAGGGTGGTTGTGGAGAAGACAAAAGAAGGGAAGATAGTCTCACATAAACTAGTCTTATCAACGGGCTATGGAAAGGCCCATCAATAGATATCAATGTGAGTGAGTAGGGATTGCCATGCAACGGATGCACTAGAGCTATAAGTATATGAAAGCTCATCAAAAGAAACTAAGTGGGTGTGCATCCAACTCACTTGCTCATGAAGACCTAGGGCAATTTGAGGAAGCCCATCATTGGAATATACAAGCCAAGTTCTATAATGAAAAATTCCCACTAGTATATGAAAGTGACATAACGAGAGACTCTCTATCATGAAGATCATGGTGCTACTTTGAAGCACAAGTGTGGTAAAAGGATAGTAACATTGTCCCTTCTCTCTTTTTCTCTCATTTTTTTTATTTGGGCCTTTTCTATTTTTTTATGGCCTCTTTTTTTTCGTCCGGAGTCTCATCCCGACTTATGGGGGAATCATAGTCTCCATCATCCTTTCCTCACTTGGGACAATGCTCTAGAAAATGATGATCATCACACTTTTATTTTTTTTACAACTCAATAATTACAACTCGATACTTAGAAGAAATATGACTCTATATGAATGCCTCCGGCGGTGTACCGGGATATGCAATGAATCAAGAGTGACATGTATGAAAGAATTATGAATGGTGGCTTTGCCACAAATACGATGTCAACTACACGATCATGCTAGCTATATGGCAATGATGGAGCGTGTCATAATAAACGGAAAGTTGCGGCAGTGGAATTAGGTTTTTGGCTCCTGTTCTGATCATTTGGGGGTACGTGGGTATATATAGGAGGAAGGAGTACGTTGGTGGAGCACCGAGGGGCCCATGAGGCAGGGGGGCGCGCTCTGTAGGGGGGGCGGCACCCCCTACCCTCATGACCGCCTCCGGTACTTCTTAGAGTAGGGTCCAAGTCTCCTGGGTCTTATCCGAGAAGAAAATCACATTGCAAAAAGGATTTTTCTGTTTGGACTCCGTTTGATATTTTGTTTCTTCGAAACACTGAAATAGGCAAAAAACAGCAACTCTGGGCCGGGCCTCCGGTTAATAGGATAGTCCAAAAAATAATATAAAAGTGGAAAATAAAGCCCAATATAGTCCAAAACAGTAGATAATATAGCATGGAGTAATCAAAAATTATAGATACGTTGGAGACATATCACCTATTCTTCACAACTCCAAAAGTCCTGAAACTTCGCGGAGCATGTTTTTCGAATATATAAAAAATATTGGGAGAAGAAAGTACCAAAGGGTGGCCACCGGCAAGACACAAGGGTGGAGGGCGCGCCCTACCTCCTGGGTGCGCCCCTCGACCTTGTTACCCCCTGGCAGGCCTCCGGTTCCCATATTTGGCTATATGGTGTCTTTCACCCTGGAAAAAATGAAGAAGGAAGCTTTCGGGATGAAGCGCCGCCGTCTCGTGGCGGAACCTAGGCAGAACCAATCTAGGGCTCTAGCGGAGCTATTCTTAAAAGTGCAACTATCCCTGGGTGGTTTTGGTAATTATTAACAACATATAACTCATTGAGCTAATGCTATTTCAAGATAAATATTTCAGGAAACTTCAATGATTGGCATGGCATGGATTAGGATTGTGGACCCCTCAAAATTCTAAGGACACATATTGGCTCAAGCTCAAGACTCTACAGTTTATTTTTAGTGATCCAAGATCACATCGAATCCATAGGAAAAGCCAATACTATTAAAAGGGGATGAGGTGTTGCTTAATGGCTTGTTTGCTCAAAATGCTTAGTGATATGCTCCAAAAACACTCAAGCACTTTCTCATATCAACATATGTGCCAAATCAAAAGTCAAACTCAGACCCACCGAAATGTTCTATCCGGCGCCATCGAGTTCACTTGACATAGCCACTGCAGTAACCCTACTCACTTCGGTCTCACGGATGGGGATCTTGGTCTCACCAAGATGGGATTCCAAACTCTCTGTTTCCCTTCGTAACGTTTCGGTCCAAACGAGATGAGTGATAACCGAGTTCGCAATGCAAACTCTCTGTTTCCCTTTCATAACGTTTTAGTCTCACTGAAATGAGCGATTCGGTCCCACCGAGTTTGCCTGACCAACTCTCTGGTTAGCTTATTACCAAAATCGGTCCCACTAAGTTTGTGTAATCGGTCTCACCAAGATTACGTTATGCCCTAAACCTAATGAAATCGTTCCTACCGAGTTTTCATGTCGGTCCCAGCGAAAAGCCTAACATTCACATTTTGAACTGAATCGGTCCGACCAAGTTTTCTAATCCGGACACACAGAGTTTGGTAAATTGTGTGTAACAGTTAGATTTTGTGTGGAGGCTATATATACCCCTCCACCCTTCCTTCATTAGTAAGGAGAGCCATCAGAACGTGCCTACATTTCAACATCCATTTTCTGAGGGAGAGCCACCTACTCATGTGTTGAGACCAAGATATTCCATTCCAACCATATGAATCTTGATCTCTAGCCTTCCCCAAGTTGCTTTCCACTCAAATCATCTTTCCACCAAATCCAAATCTGTGGGAGAGAGTTGAGTGTTGGGGAGACTATCATTTGAAGCACAAGAGCAAGGAGTTCATCATCAACACACCATCTATTACCTTTTGGAGAGTGGTGTCTCCTAGATTGGTTAGGTGTCACTTGGGAGCCTCCGTCAAGATTGTGGAGTTGAACCAAGGAGTTTGTACAGGCAAGGAGATCCCCTACTTCGTGAACATCAGCCCAAGTGAGGCAAGTCCTTCATGGGCGATGGCCATGGTGGGATAGACAAGGTTGCTTCTTGATGGACCCTTCGTGGGTGGAGCCCTCCGTGGACTCGTGCAACCGTTACCCTTCGTGGGTTGAAGTCTCTATCAACGTGGATGTACGTTAGCACCACCTATTGGAACCACGCCAAAAATCTCCGTGTCTACATTGCGTTTGCTCCCTCCAAACTCCTCCCTTTACCTTCGTGAGCAATGTTTTATATTCCGTTGCTATTCTCTTAGACTTGCATGTGTATGTTGATTGCGTGACTTGTGCTAAGTTGTTAAAATCTGCGAAGACTTAAAATTGGGAAAAGCTAGATTTTTATTTGGTCAAGTAGTCTAATCACACCCCTCTAGACATACTTTTGATCCTACAAGTGGTATCAGAGCTTTGGTCTCCATTTCCCTTGATTTCCATAGCTTTTCGTGATCATAGCATTGGTTTCACAACCTAGGAGAATATGGCGTCTAGCGAGGGAAATTACCACCATAGAGGTCCTTACTTTGATGGTACTAATTTTGCTAATTGGAAGCATAAGATGAAAATGCATATTCTTGGACATAACCCCGTTGTTTGGGCTATTGTGTGTATTGGCTTGCAAGGTGAATTCTTTGATGGGAGAGAACTAAATCGTGAAGCTACCACGGAAGAGTTGAAGATGCTTGAATACAATGCTGAAGCTTGTGATATTTTCTTCAACCGAAGAATTCAACAAAATCAGCCATCTTGAGAATGCAAAAGAAATTTGGGATACTTTGATTGATATGCACGAGGGTACCAACTTCGTCAAGGAATCCAAATTGGATTTGCTTCAAAGTCAGCTTGACAAGTTCAAAATGAAGGACGGTGAAGGTGTCGCTGAAATGTACTCTAGGCTCGCTCTCATCACAAGTGAGATTGCCAGCTTAGGAAGTGAAGAGATGACCAATAGATTCATCATCAAGAAGAAGCTAAGAGCCTTGGATGGAAAATATGATACTGTGTACACACTGATCCAAATGATGCCCAACTACAAAAATCTCAAGCCAACAGAAGTCATTGGAAGAATTGTTGCTCTTGAGATGTCACTCAAGGATAAGTAAGAGCTTCACAACAAGTCAAGTGGTGCTTACAAAGCCTCATGTGATGCTCCTACATCATCAAGTGAGAAACAAGCCTTCAATGAAGAATTGAGCCTAATGGTGAAGAAATTCAACAAGTTCTACAAGAGTAGAAGCAAGGAAAGGAGTTCCAAGTCAAGGTCCTACAATGACAAAAGAACCTCGAGTCGTGAACGTAATTTGTAAAATTGTGGAAGACCTGGACACTACTCCAAAGAGTGTACGGCTCCCTACAAAAGAAGATAAGATTCACCCAAAAGTAGAAGTAGAAGAGAAGAATCACCACCTAGAGAGAGAAGGAGTAGAGATGACCGTTATGAACAAAGAACAACACGGAGAAGCAAGGATTCGGAAAGGAAGGACAAATCATTAAGGAGCTACATAAAACAAAGACATCAATCTCATGTTGGTGAATGGGTATCCGGCTCCGACTCCGACAATCACTCCGAGAGAAGTTATCACTCCAACTCCGAATATACTCAAGATGAAGGTGTTGCCGGTCTAGCACTTGTGTCAACCAACTCCTACGACATATTTGACTCACCAAATGAAGGAATTGGAAGATGCTTCCTGGCCAAAGGACCAAAGGTATCACACCCCAAGTATGTTGATTTCAATAGTGATGAAGATGATTTGCTAGGTGATGATGATTTACTTGTTGACAACTCTAGTGATGAAAACTATGATGAACTTGATATTAATCATGCTAACCAAGATAAAACGAATGACGACGATAAGAAGGAGATTGAGAGTCTAACTAAAGAACTAAACACTCTTAAGTTATCTCATGAAACTACCTTGGAAGATCATCGAGAACTTTTAAAGACTCATGAGAAGTTACGCTTTGAAAATCTCAACCTTTAGCAAGAGCATGGGTTCTTAAAGGCAATCAATGATGGTCTTCGCAAGAAAAGTTCTTCTTACATTGCCAAGCGTTTACTCTTGTCTACTTACATGCCACAAGTTAAATCTAGCAACAAGAGTAAGAAAGATTCTTCTTATAGTAGTAACAACTATCATGTTAAATCCAATATTGTTTACCCTGGTAGTTCTCTTGATTCCACTAATGATTCTCTTACCCAAGTTACACTTGAGCAACGAAATAGCCTATTGAAGGGAATTATAGAAAAAGGTGTCTACAAGAGTCTTACCGGAAGTAAGCAATTTGAGGAAATTGTACGCAAGCAAGGAAGGCGCCGGAAGAATCAAGGTATTGGTTTTGAACAAAAGTTCAATGCTAATGGAGTTGAATGGGAAGAATATCGATACCCCAAGACGAAGTTTGTTCCTCAACAAGAGAAGTACGATCGTACTTCTTTCCAAGGGACACAAACTCAAGATGATCTTCCACCACAATACCACAAGCAAAAAAGGCAAGGACAAGCTCCAAGAGGAGATTGATGCATTTGAAGAAGCTCCTAAGGCCTTGGTCAAGTGGGTTCCCAAGACTACATCAAGTATGACTACAACTCTAAGGATTCACATCAAGATGATGTGGATCCCGAAGAAGAAGAACTAGAGAGTTCTTGAGGGTGACTCCGCCAACATGCTTCGCTCATAACACTTTGGCGAGAACAAGTGTAAACAACTTCCACATCTTGCACTAGTTCAACGAGTCACAAACCCTCTTGTTGGTAAGATGAGGGACAAGGTAACCTAATTCTTTCATGGACATCATCTTGTGTGTACATCACTCTATGTCTATGGATATCCTTGTTTGTTCCTTGTGGGACTAACCCGTGTAGGTATTGAAAGTGCAACTCGCTCCAATGGATTGCTCCAAATGATCTACATCAACATTGAGCATCCACATCTTCAACATCTACATGAAGTCATCATCGACAAAACCCAAGGTTAGTTCATCCCTCTTAGGGGGATAACACATCTAGGGGGAGCTTTACTCTAATCAATTGAGCTAAAGCAACTCTAATGGTGTGAACACAACAATGCTTTATGTAAAAGTGTTAACCCCACTTGTGCTTAAACGATGAGTATGACCTATGATCAAATGTTCTCATTTGACTCCTAAGTCAATATACTCATATATAAATGACCTAGTCATCGCCAATTGCTTGAAGATGCTAGAATGTTTGTGCTTTCTTTGCCACATATTTCATTTGCCATTTTATTGAGTGAGCATGTTGATTGCATATTTTACTCATTCGAGGACATCCATTTGTTGCCTTGATTGTTTGGCTTTTTCTCTTTTGCCAAATGGATGGACAAGAATGCCTAAGAACCTCCTCTAGATATCTATGCTTTTCTCGTCTCAAACTCCATTCATGCTACATCACAAAGTTTGATCAAGTCAGATTCGAACCACTCTGTGTCGGGAGAACTCGGAGTTCCCGATTTGTCATAGGCTTAAACTTCCAAAACCTCTTTGTGCATTTCGGTATGACCGAGTCATTCACATCGGTCACACCGAGTTCACCAAGTTGATCTAGGTTTTCCATCTCGGTGCAACCGATTTCAACTTTTCATTCACATCGAGTTGCAGTAACCACTTGCGATTCTGCATCTCGGTGCCACCGAGTTGTTCTACTCGGGCACACCGACAGGGTTGGGATATATATATCCATGGGTGAGATTTTGGAAATTTCTTCAAAAGCCCTCAGCCCGCGCATATCCTGCTCTGCCTCCTCGGGTCTCAAGATCGTCTCCTTGCCGCCAGCGACCTCCCACCGCTGGTTCATCGCCGTCAACAGAATTCTGCTCCGCCGTTGTCATCGTAGCGAACTCCCTCCGAACTAGGGTATGCGTTCGATACTTTGTGCTATTTCCTTACTCTGATTCCTAGAACATTGCTTTGTCATGATCTTTTCCACGTATGAAAACAATCTATCCAGAGAAAACATACTTTAGGTTAGGTTTGATTCGAAAATTTAGGGTTAGGTCTCCGCCGAACTCATCTCGGACCAACCAAGTTCTAGAAATCAGTCTCACCAATTTGGCTTAGGCCATTGCACATGCATTTTTGGTTTGACCGAAAATTGCAAATCGGTGCGACCGAGTTCGACTCTCTGTGAAACCCTAGCAATCTCGGTGCCACCGAACTTTGACTCGGTCTGACCGAGTTCACTAGTTTAGATTCCAAAAGTTGCTTCGGTATCACCGAGTTTAACAAATCGGTAGTTCCGAAATGCTTTCTATGGAGAACTAAAACTAAGTTTTTGACTCATCGGTTTTGCAAAACTCTGCACTTTGTGATGCTCATCTATTCTGCCTCATCTATATCTATTCACAGGGACTGTTGTCAGTGTGCTTGCCAAGATGTCTGACCAAAGTGACAGCCAAACCAAATCTGAAGAGCAAATTCAATTGAGTGAGGGCACTAGTCCCTCAAGCAGCTATGATGAGGGCAGCAGGAGCACTCCCACTAATTTGCCTAAGGCAGTCACCAGGTCAAGGAAGAACAAAATCTCAGATTCTAAAGATGAGGACTATGTGGCCACTGAGGAGGAAGTCAGCTCCAAGAAGAAGGTGCTGAAGAAAGAGTATGGTACTGCTGCAACTATAAAGCCTGGTTTGCACAAGAAGGCCCTTGCCAAGAGGGTGCCAAAGGTTAGAGCCTCAACTGCTGAAACCTCTAAGCCAACTGGAGATGCTGCTGGAGAAGGAAAGAAGAGGAAGGAGAGGGTCAAGAAGACCACTGCCAGAGTGCTTGGTAGATCCTCCATAATGAGAGAGCCAGAAGAAGATGAAGAGGAAGAGGATGCTGCTCCAGCACCCAAGTCTCAGAAGCTCATGGGAGATGCAATCAAGTCAGGGGATACAACATCAATGCCTAAAACTTCTCCCAAAGCAACAACTCAAGCTCAGAAGCCTTCTAAACCCAAGAGAAGCACCAGAAACATTCCTGCTGAAGAAAAGAATAAGGCCCTAGTGCCTGAAGCTGAAGAAGAAGATGCAGAAGCCCAAGTGATGAGAAAACTGAAACCAAAGATTCCAGAACACAATGACACTCATCCAGTGGCTGAGGACATGAATATCAGAAAGGATGCATGATTGAGACTTTGGAGGCGGTCTGATCCATATGTTTTAAGAAGGATAACTGCAGTGGACTATAGGTTCCACACCAAAGAACAACAAGATTTCGATGAGACCATTCTGCTTGACAAGAAGCCAATTGTCTATGATATGAAATGAGTCGATTGGGAATTCATTGATGATAATGAATACTTCTTCCCAGGTGTACATGAAAGCTTCAAATCTTGTGGAGTTGATGAGTTTGTGGGTCAAAAGTTGACCAAATGGAATGATGAGCTAGTTATGCAGTTCTACTCCACTGCTCATTTCTATCCAGATGGCAGAATCGTGTGGATGTCTGAAGGTACAAGGTACCAATCAACTGTAGATGAGTGGGCCAAGTTAATCAATGCCCCAGAAGAGCAAGAGGATGATTTGGATGTGTATTCAAAAAAGAAGAAAGACCACAACTCTATGGCAAACATGTACAAGGAGATTCCTGACAAAGCTTTGGAGACACACAAGCTTGGATCTGTGCACTATTTGTTGTCTGGTCTGCCTACTATCAACACCATCTTAAGGCATACTCTGTTACCCAAATCTGGAGATCACAAGATGGTCTCAGGACATTCCATCAACTTTCTACAAATCTTTGATGTACCACAAAAATTCAAGGTCATGAGTCTGATTGTGGAGACAATCAAGAGGACAGCTGCTGACCAGAAAAGATCTTGTGGGTATGCTCCACACATTTAGGTGCTCATCAACTCAAAGATGGGCACGGGTACTTACTTGTTGCACAAGGAGCATTTACCCTTGCACCCAGATTTTGAAGATAATGAAGTTGTGATGAATGAGAATGAAACTTCATCAGCACATGCACAAGAGAAGAGAGCTAAGGCGAAGGCAGAAATGGATGCAAGGATGTCAAGTGCGGAGGAAGCATCTCAGGTATTTTTAAAGAGCAAATAAGATCAGCTAGGTTATCTGATACAAGCAACATTGAGGATTGAGACGGGCTTGGCCACCCTAAATCAGAATCAGGAGAGCTTGGAAAGGATTGTTGAGACAAAATTCTATGGTCTTGACCTCAAGGTGACTGAGATACAGACTGCGGTTGTGCAGCTCCAGGAGGAAGCAGAGGAGAAGAGAGGGAAGGCAACTACGGATGCTTTTCAGCGTGTGCCAAGGAGTCAGAGGTCGGCTGCAGTGCCAGTATCAGATACAAGAGCTACTTCATCCGCACCAGCAGCGACAACTTTAGTACCAATTCCAGCACCTACTCCATCAGCTCCAACCACATCAACTGATGCCTTCGTCCTTGGAGTTCTCTCTACACCACCTCCCGAAGACCAAGACTGAGAGATGCATAGCACTATGCATTTTCGAACTTTTTGGTAACTTGTTGCCAAAGGGGAAGAAATGTATAGATCATAGGCTTCGAGAGAGAGTTTTTTGCTTCTGTGTCTCTCTTGCATTTTGGGTGAACTCTGTTGTGTGCTTGTTTGATACTTTATATCTGTGTAAGATACTTGTATGATCATGTGTTTGATCATATGCTACTTTAATGTTTGCTTGGATGACATTATCCTTTATATCCTTATATGATCATTCACTTTGCTTGGTGATGAGTGCATGTTTTAATTCATATCATTTTGAGCGCTCCACCAAGATGTATGTGACATGGAAGAGTGACCCATAATCCTAATCGATTGTGCATTTGCATTCAAAAGCAAATCTTAAATAGTGTACAAATTTAGGGGGAGCTCTTGCTTATCACATATTTCTCAAAGCGACGATGTATTTCAATCTTATTATCATTTGTTGAAGCTTTGATCTATATGTTGTCATCAATTACCAAAAAGGGGGAGATTGAAAGTGCAACTATCCCTGGGTGGTTTTGGTAATTATTAACAACATAGAGCTCATTGAGCTAATGCTATTTCAAGATAAATATTTCAAGAAATTTCAATGATTGGCATGGCATGGATTAGGATTGTGGACCCCTCAAAATGCTAAGGACACATATTCGCTCAAGCTGAAGACTCTAGAGTTTACTTTTAGTGATCCAAGATCACATTGAGTCCACAGGAAAAGCCAATACTATTAAAAGGGGATGAGGTGTTGCTTAATGTCTTGCTTTCTCAAAATACTTAGTTATATGCTCCAAAAACCCTCAACCACTTTCTCATATCCACATATGTCCCAAATCAAAAGTCAAACTCGGCCCCACCAAAATGTTCTGTCCGGCGCCATCGAGTTCACTTGACATAGCCACTGCCACAAACTAGTCACTTCGGTCTCACCAATAGGGATCTCGGTCTCACGGAGATGGGATTGCAAACTCACTGTTTCCCTTTCGTAACGTTTCGGTCTCACCGTAATGAGCGATTTGGTCCCACCAAGTTTGCTTGACCAACTCTCTGGTTAGCTTATTACCAAAATTGGTCCCACCGAGTTTGTGTAATCGGTCTCACTAAGATTACGTTATGCCCTAACCCTAATGAAATTGGTCCCACCGAGTTGACATGTCGGTCCCACTGAAAAGCCTAACGTTCACATTTTGAACTGAATCAGTCCGTCCGAGTTTTCTGATCCGGTCCCACCGAGTTTGGTAAATTGTATGTAATGGTTAGATTTTGTGTGGAGGCTATATATACCCCTCCACCCTTCCTTCATTAGTAAGGAGAGCTGTCAAACACCTTACCTGGCCCGGAACAATTTGCGCCTTTTGGCTCAAGTATATGATAGTGTCGCTAGCATCCATATGACAAAGATCCCGGGCCTACATGAGTAGGCGTAAACCCAAAGTGGCACTAACTTACAGGGACAGGCATACATGACCCAGCAACGGACGTGTCGGTCATCAGCGAGTGAATCCGGGCTGTAGCGGCTGGGCTAATAGGACTTCGGAGAATCCGGGCTGTAGCAGGCTAGCAGGACTCTGGTAGACACCACGTGACATTTCCCCGAAGGGACAGACATAGGAACGAAGAAGGACACATGCCGGCCAACCTAAGTGTTCCGGAGCAGTAGCAAGCTACCATGGCTCAGTGGAAGCACTAGGATACATTTCCCGGTAAGAGAGGCTACCAAGGATAAACAACTAGGTAGCCGGATCCCACACATACCAAGAATTTCAAATCATACACACAATATGTTCGATATGTGAAAATACAACATGGCATCACAACAAAACTCTACAACTCAAAGTATTTATTCATTAGGCTCTGAGGAGCCAAGTATTACAGACATGGGTCTCATGACCCAACATGCAGAGCATACAAGCAACAAGCGGAAGCATAAACATGTCTGAGTACAGACAACTACAAATGGAAAAGGCTGAGAAGCCTGACTATCTACAAGACCCTCCCAAGGGGACAAGATCGTAGCTGAGGTAACAAGCTAAACATCGAAGTCCATGCGGAACTACTAGCGAGACTGAAGTCTCTCTGCAAAAACATAAATTAAGCAAACATGAGTACAAATGTACCCAGCAAAACTTACATCAAAACTAGCTACATATGCATCAACTTCATTAAAGGGGTGGTGGAGTTTAACTGCAGCAAGCCAGCTTTGACTCGGTAGCTAACCTGTACTACGACTGCAAGTAACTCTTTTGAGGTGGCGCACATGAATCCACATATTCACCAATCAATACACCACTACGAGAACGCCATCCATAGCACTCATGCTTATCTTGCGCATTTTAGAGTATCCACTTTCACTTGTCTATGAACTGTATAGGCAACCCATAGGCCCTCTACCACGGACGCGGCTATTCGAATAGATCATTTATAACCCTATAGGGGTGTACTTCTTCACACATGTTTCCACCACTTAGCGTCTGCACACGACATGTGCTCGACAGACTTCAAGCAAAAGCCGACGTGGGTGTAGACCAGGACCTGACTAACCACACAAATCCCTAGTCTAGGTTTATCGCTTATGCAGGTTCCATCCGAAGGGAGTCCGACCGAGGTTTCCACTTACGGCCCCGAACGATGTGTGTAGGGTTCCGAGGCATCAAACGGGCATCCTGGTACACCGTGCCACGTTCCTACCGCATCACAGCCCATCCCACGGGTCAGCGCTGTGCACGGCCTCCAGCATAGTACAAACACCAAAAACTACTTGCAACTCCTGGACAGAGGACACGGGGGTTGATAAGTCAAGCGGGGGTCATATTTCGGGGCCTAACGTGTGGTAGTAGTTGTTCATGGACCGCAAACACAGAACTCGGTTCCTGAGGATGGTTTCAATGAGACAACCCACCATGTACTACATGGCCTCTCACCGCTACCTTTACCAAATCGTGTGCACACACTTAGCTCTCAACAGTAAGACATGTTCACCACATTCTGATTCATCCTTGATGAATTGGACCTGACTCAACTCTAAGCAGTAGCAGGCATGACAAGCAAACATAAATGAGTAGGCACATCATGGCTCAACAACTCCTACTCATGCTAGTGGGTTTCAACTATTTACTGTGGCAAAGATAGGTCATACGGAGGAAAGGGGTTCAGCTACCGTAACATGTAACAGTTGAAACGTTATTGTCCTAAGGCAGTAAAAGAGAGCAGGAGCAAGAGAGTGGGATTGTATCGGAATGAACAAGGGGGTTTTGCTTGCCTGGCACTTCTGAAGATAGTGTAGTTCTTAATCGGTGTCATCGAACTCATCATCGAAACCATGTCCACTGAGAGGGGACAGTTACCGGCAACAGAGAGAAAACACAATAAATGCAATGCACAATATGATGCATGATCATGACATGGCAACACGCTGTGATTTGAGCTAATGCAACTAGAACAGAAGGGTTTGAGCTTATTTGAACCAAGGGTTCAAATTCAAACTCAGGTTATGAACTCATATAATGCATTATCATGTGTTGATCTAAACAGCAGGGTTAAGTTTCTTTATCATGCACGAAACCTATACATATGGATAGATTGGATTTTTCTGATCATTTTTCATATATAAATTATTTAATTTGGAGTTACGGTTGAATTTCTATGAATTTTAGAAGTCTTAAACATTTTCTGGAATTTCTTGGTTATTCTAATTTAAACTAAATCTAGAAGATGACTTATTGCATCAGCATGACATCAGTGTGATGTCAGCAAATCAACAGGCGCGGTCCAGTCAAACTTGACCAGTGGGACCCGCGTGTCAATGGCTAACTAAGCTAACCTAGTTTAATTAGCACTAACCTAGGTTAAACTAATTAAGGTTAACCTAAACTAGTTTAATTAGCTGGGCAGGGCCCGCATGTCATTGAGCCAGGGGAGGTCAAACAGTGGTCAAACCCGGGTCAACTTGTCGGAGTTGACCCGTGGCTCGTGGCCGATGGAGCCATAGACGGCGGAGGGCGTCGGGTTTCGCCCTCCGGTGACCAAACGAGTGGCGGTTTGGCTTGGCGTGATGATGGTCCTTGTCCACATCCAATGGAGCCATCAGCTCGCGCTGGAGAGGGTTCGGCGGTGATGGGAAGTGCGATGGCCAGAGTTCGGTGAGCTCGGGCTTGGCATTGTGGTGCACGGGAGCAAGGACAGCTGGGTACTATAGGCTCCTACAAACTCTTTGGTCGCGGTGACGTGCTCATACGCGGTGCGGGTGGGCTCTAGCCACGACGGCGTCATGGCCGGTGGCGAGGAACTCTCGAGTGCGGCAGCAGGCATGGCTAGGGGTCAAGACCGATAGAGGGGTGAGAGGGAAATGATGGAGGGCTCACAAGAGGGTCGGACGGCGGTCTCAGTGGGCTCGGGGACGGGCTGGAGACGAGGTACGGTCGCTGGCAATCTTGGCGGCGCCCGACGTGGAAGACGATGGTGTGGAGGCGATGCAGGGCGTCTGGGATCGGTTTCTTCGGCTTGGGAAGGCAGAGTTCTATGGTAGTGCTGGTGGAAAGGACAGGGGTGAGGGGATGGCTGTGGCCACGGTGGCTGTTGACGGCGGCGAGGGTGCGCTCGGTCGTGAGAGGAAGAGGGAGGTCCAGGGGAGGGGGCGAGAGTGAGGGGGAGTGAGAGAGCTGGGGTGCGTCGTGGCGGCGTCCAGAGAGGTCGGAGCATCGAGGGGAGGGCTAGTCAGGCAGGTGGCGTGGTGCCCATGCGCGCAAGCGGCGGGCGCGTGCCCCTCATCCTCCTGGCGCCAGGAGGACGAGAATGGCATCGGCTGTGGGCTGGGCCGATAGTTTGGCTGCCAGGGAGGTAAGTCCAGGTGGGTTTCTCTCTCTCTGCTTTCTGTCTTTTATTTCTCTTTTCTATTTCTCTGTATTTTGTTTTGATTTGATTTAAAACATCAAATCATTTTTTAAACTTTTTGTAAATTGTTATGTGAACTCAGAAACTAGTCCAAGGTCACAGGCAACTTACAAAAATATTTGAACTTTATTTCTTATATAATAGAATAAATCCAACTCCAATATGTCATTGATTTAATTCAAAGGCCCAAAATAAATATTTGTGTGATTCCAAAAATATTGGTTTGAAATTTACCTCCTACCAATATTTTCACAGAGTAACAGGAACATTTCCTTGGACTCATTTGATGAGAATTAAATGTTGATTATTTTTGAACTAATTTCTGAGGGTTTCAACAAACCTCAATTCAACTTTCAGAAATTTTAGACATGATGCGTGAGTGCAGATGCAACTATTTCACTGAGGTATTCTAAGGCTGTGACAACAGCCATCAGAATGTGCCTACACTTCAGCATTCATTTTCTAAGAGAGAGCCACCTACTCATGTGTTGAGACCAAGATATTTCATTCCAACCATATGAATCTTGATCTATAGCCTTCCCCAAGTTTCTTTCCACTCAAATCATCTTTCCACCAAATCCAAATCTGTGAGAGAGAGTTGAGTGTTGGGGAGACTATCATTTGAAGCACAAGAGCAAGGATTTCATCATCAACACACCATCTATTACCTTTTGGAGAGTGATGTCTCCTAGATTGGTTAGGTGTCACTTGGGAGCCTCCATCAAGATTGTGGAGTTGAACCAAGGAGTTTGTACGGGCAAGGAGATCGCCTACTTTGTGAAGATCTACCCTAGTGAGGCAAGTCCTTCATGGGCGATGGCCATGGTGGGATAGACAAGGTTGCTTCTTTGTGGACCCTTCATGGGTGGAGCCCTCCATGGAGTCGCACAATCGTTACCCTTCGTGGATTGAAGTCTCCACCAACGTGGATGTACGATAGCACCACCTATCGGAACCACGCCAAAAATCTACGTGTTCACATTGCGTTTGCTCCCTCCAAACTACTCTCTTTACCTTCATGTGCAATGTTTTACATTCCGCTGCTATACTCTTAGACTTGCATGTGTAGGTTGATTGCTTGACTTGTGCTAAGTTGTTAAAATCTGTCAAGTCCTAAAATTGGGAAAAGTTAGATTTTTATTTGGTCAAGTAGTCTAATCACCCCCCTCTAGTCATACTTTTGATCCTACAGTTCTACCGGGGAAACATCCCTCTGGGAGGGGGAAATTGAAGCCATCGTCATCACTATCGATCCTCTTATCAAGAGGGGGTCAATCTCCATCAACATCTTCACCAACACCATCTCCTCTCAAACGCTAGTTAATCTCTTGTATTCGATCTTGGTCCCAAAATCTTAGATTGGTACCTGTGGGTTGCTAGTAGTGTTGATTACTCCTTGTAGTTGATGCTAGTTGGTTTATCCGGACGAAGATTACATTTTCAGATCTTTAATGATAATTAATAATCCTCCGGTCTTGATTATTAATATGTTTTTTGAGTAGTTACGTTTGTTCCTGAGAACATGGGAGAAGTCTTGTTATAAGTAATCCTATGAATTTTGTATTCGTTCGATATTTTGATGGGATGTATGTTGTCTCTCCTCTAGTGGTATTATGTGAACGTCGACTACATGACACTTCACCATTATTTGGGCCTAGGAGAAGGCATTGGTAAATAATAAGTAGATGATGGGTTGCTAGAGTGACCGAAGCTTAAACCCTAGTTTATGTGTTGCTTCTTAAGGGGCTGATTTGGATCCATATGTTTCATGCTATGGTTAGGTTTACCTTAATACTTCTTTCGTAGTTGCGGATGCTTGCGAGAGTGGTTAATCATAAGTGGGAGGCTTGTCCAAGTAAGGGCAGCACCCAAGCACCGGTCCACCCACATATCAAATTATCAAAGTAACGAATGTGAATCATATGAGCATGATGAAAACTCGCTTGACAACAATTCCCATGTGTCCTCGGGAGCGCTTTGCATTATATAAGAGTTCGTCCAGGCTTGTCCTTTGCTACAAAAAGGATTGGGCCACCTTGCTGCACCTTAGTTACATTATTTACTTGTAACCCATTATGATTTATCTTATCACGAAACTATCTGTTACCGATAATTTTAGTGCTTACACTGAATACGTTGCTGAAAACCACTTGTCATTTCCTTTTGCTCCTCGTTGGGTTCGACACTCTTACTTATCGAAAGGACTACGATAGATCCCCTATACTTGTGGGTCATCAGTGCTCTCAGTGTGGCATGGTCAATGTGGTCAAGGAACGACTTCCATCGGAAGAGTACTGTACGTGGAGAGGCTGATAGTTGGGTCCACGGCCACAGCAAGGAAGTGCCTCCTTATTACGCGCAAAATAATGATTCATCCACCTGACAGTAGGGACCCACTAGATGGGCCATCGTATTTCACAAAAAAATGTTTCCCCCTAACTGCTGGGACACACCAGCTACTCCATCGCACACAAGGGAGTGCGTCCATATTACGGGCAAAAAATATGATTCTCCCCCTGACAGCTGGGACCCACCAGCTATATCCTCGCACGCAAGTAAGTGCCTCCTTACCTCCCTGACAGCTGGGACCCACCCGGTCGAACCGTACATAGGGTTGTATGTCTGGTCACGAACGCGTATGTACATACTGGTTGATCGGTCTGTCTGCAGGCTATAGCGATGAACCATGGCCGAGTAAGGAAGGGCACGTGTCGTAGTAGAGGCACGGGCATAGCATGTCACGCTGACCCGTCTATATCGTGTACACATACATACAGCCAGGGTGCAAGAAAGTAAATACGGCCACGTTCGTACATATGGGTGGGGTCTCGAACGCCTACTCGTGCATATGTACGACCAACGCTCGTGTACATGGAGAGGCATCGGAGAGCAGCCATGGCGTCCTGTTCATCGGCAGCCAACCGGTTGGGTCGAAACAGAGAAATTGCGTTGTGTTCATCGAGAGGCAATGGAATGCATGCTGTTCATCAGGAGCCAACCGGCTTGGATGGAACAGCCGAAACGAGGTCTGACATACGGCAGAACGGAGAAAACGACCTTGTGTTCGACCAAGGGGTCTAGTATACCACAAAAAAGAGGAAACAGACTTGCCTTAGACCTCCTACGGTCAAAACGGGGTCCTATTGATTGGGAGGGGTGTGGCGTACCGCAAAACGGAGGAAACAAACTTCTCTTCAACCTCCTACGATCGAAACGGGGGTCCTGTTCATCGGGAGGGGTGTGGCGTACCGCAAAACGGGACTCCACGGGCTACTATTCATCCACTGTCTACTGCCTCGCTCTAGCCTCTACGAGCTATTGTTCATCCACCGTCAACCTCCTCCATCCTCCACCTGTGATTGTTCATCCACCGCGACTCCCTCCTGCCTGCACCAACTACTGTTCATCCACGGGCTCCTGTTCATCCAGCCTCCACCGGCTACTGTTCAACCAGCCCTCTCCATGGGGTCCTGTTCAACCACCCCTCCACGAGCTATTGTTCATCCATCCCTCCACCGGCTACTGCTCAACCAGCCCTCCACCGGCTGTTGTTCATCCAGCCCTCCACTGGGCCATGTTCGTCCATCCCCAACCGGCTCGATCGGGTCCTGTGCATCCAGCAGCAACGGCATGTACTACCATGGGGGCCTATTCATCCAACCCACACCAGGAACTGCTCATCCAACCCCCAACAACACTCACTGTTCATCAAGAGGCAGCAGGTTCAATCGGTTTCAGTTAGCAGCAGTAGTGAAGGAACTACTCGATCGGGTCCAGTTAACAGTCAGGGATCGATCGATCACTCGGGTTCAGTAATGCGTAGCCAGTGGAATCGCCCGGGTCCAGTAGGCGAACGCCTCGCTCAATTTCAGTTAGATCCCAACGCCTTGCACCCAGGCGCGTACGTGTATGAGAGAAACACGCAATCCGTTCGTGCATCGCTCAGCCCCGACCACCCGTCGTAACCGGGAACTCCCCGATATTTTCCTCTCCCTCGCTCCTACCATGATTTTTTTCGTCATGGACGGCCCAAAGAATGTCATGCAGCTGTGTCTCTGACCCGCCCAAGACGAAAAGCCCATCTTCTGTCATGATTTTTTGTCATAGAAGTAGGATCCCACCACATCTATAATGATACTGGGTTTTGTCACAATTATCTTCATAGAAGTGTCATAAGCATGACAGAAAAAAATTTGTTTGGCCCAAAATGTCACAGTGTGTCTTTTTTTGGTAGTGTTTTCTCTCTTATTTTGTAAGGTTTACATGAAGAGGGAGAATGCCGGCAGCTGGAATTCTGGACTGGAAATGGAGCAAATAATAGAGACCTATTCCGCACAACTCCAAAAGTCCTGAAACTTCATGGAGAATATTTTTGGAATATATAAAAAATATTGGGCGAAGAAAGAACCAGAGGGGGGCCACCGGCCAGCCACAAGGGTGGTGGGCGCGCCCTACCCCCTGGGCACGCCCCCATCCTTGTGGGGCCCAGGCAGGCCCCCGACGCCCATCTTCTGCTATATGGTGTGTTTTGACCTGAAAAAATAAGATGGAAGCTTTCGGGACGAAGCGCCGCCATCACGTGGCGGAACCTGGGCAGAATCAATCTAGGGCTCCAGCGGAGCTGTTCTACCGGCGAAACTTCCCTCCGGGAAGGGGGAAATCGAGGCCATCGTCATCACGAACGATCCTCTCAACGAGAGGGGGTCAATATCCATCAACATCTTCACCAGCACCATCTCCTCTCAAACCCTAGTTCATCTCTTGCTTCTGATCTCTGTCTCAAAACCTCAGATTGGTACCTGTGGGTTGCTAGCAGTATTGGTTACTCCTTGTAGTTGATGCTAGTTGGTTTATTCGGTGGAAGATCATATGTTTAGATCCTTAATGATAATTAATACTCCTCCGATCTTGATCACGAATATGCTTTGTGAGTAGTTACATTTGTTACTAAGGACATGGTAGAAGTCTTGTTATAAGTAATCATGTGAATTTTCTAGACCATGCAAATGATATGTTTATGAATGAAAGAAGGGAAATAGATGAAATATTCTTTAATCAAGGACCTATTTTGAAACACAATTTGCATGTTGAAATCTTGGGGATCCTCCTACACCCAAGGGTGATCCCGTGTTTGAGCTTAAATAATTACATAATACTTTGAAATATGCTTACCTCGATGAAAAGAAGATATATCATGTTATTATTAATGCTAACATTTCAGAGCATGAAGAAAAGTAATTATTGAAACTCTGAAGAATCACTGTGCCGCTATTGGATATACTCTGGATGATCTTAAGGGCATTAGTCCCACTCTATGTCAGCACAAAATTATTTTGGAGCATGATGCTAAACCAGTTGTGGGTCACCAACAACGGTCAAAACATAAGATGAAATAAGTGGTAAGAAATGAAATACTAAAGCTTCTGGAGGCTGGTATAATTTATCCTATTGCCGATAGTAAATGGGTAAGTCCCGTTCATTGTGTCCCTAATAAGGGAGGTATTATTGTTGTTCCTAATGATAAGAATGAATTCATCCCACAAAGAATTGTTACTCGTTATAGAATGGTAATTGATTTTCGCAAATTAAACAAAGCTACTAGAAAATATCATCTTCAACATTGTCGTGAGGACCAATGTCTTCAGCTGTGGTGGGGTCAACAGTCGGATTCTCTTCAGCTTCAGGAGCATCTGTGGAAGCTGGCTCATGAACTATCAACTGGCGCTCTGGATGTTCAGACGCATGACGAGCCACTGAGATTGGCTCGACATCAAGGGGCTCTGTGGGAGCAGCCCGTTCTCTCTTCTTTGTCTTTCTATTCTTGGTAGGTGGAGCATCATCAGTGGTGGCTTTGGTCTTGCGCTTTCTAGCTTCGGCTTCAGCTACCCTAGTCTTCTTGAGCTCCTATGCCACTGTGGGAACCTTAGGCTTCGAGCCTGTCATACTGGCCGGGAAGACAATGCGAGGTTCTTCCTGCCTTGATGCTTCTGGTTCGGCCACAGCTGGCTTCTTCTTCTTGGCAGCCATTCTAGGGTCGATGCCTAGTCGCACCAAAGCCTTGCGCTTTTCAGCTTTATTGTAGCCTTGAACACATTTGGCAACAAGATTCTTCATGCGGGCACGAGAACCTTTTGCTTCTGCACGTTTCTTGTGAAACGCCTCCTTGAGCTCATGCAGCATGACCTTGAAGTTTTGAATGTCTTCAACATTGAGCTTGGCCATGTGCTTCATAAACCGAGCCTTTTCATAGTCAATTTTATGCTTCAGCTCAACAATCTTCTTTGCAAGAGCCAGCTAAGGAGCAATGGCTCCATGGAGAGAGACGCTAAGGCCAATTGGGAGCTGAAGATCATAAAAATCGAGGTCTGGGCTGTCAAACCACTCATCAATAAACTTGTACAAGATTTCCACATCAAAGAGGGGAAGATCATTGAAGATTTCCGCCTCTTGCTTGCTCTTTATAAATTGCTCAAGAGCGTCATCACCAAGATCGTCGTCGCTAGACAGATCAATGGCGTCATTCTCGTTTCTCAAAACAGCAGCAGGGGTCAGCGCTTGACTAGTCGGTTGCATGGGATTTTTCAACTTGTCAGACTTGGAGATGTGCGAGAGATCTTCAGACTGCACACTGGCTTCAGGAGGTGCAGTGGTCAGAGGCTTCGCCCGTGAGACCTTTGGTGCAGATGGGGGCTTTGAAGCCTTTGGTTTCTTTTGCTTCACAGGCTTCGGTGGTGCAGGCGCTTCGTCAGAATCAGCATCATCTGCAGGTTGATCCACGTCTGCCCCTTGAACCATTATATGAGTGATGAGACCTTCTAAGTTCTAGAAGGGCCCAACAAGATTGGGTTCAGCTTCGCGTGTCCCGTCGGCACGTGGCACAGACGGGCCTGGGTTGAAGACTAATCCCAAAGACTTCTTGTTTTCCTTGGCTGAGTTCTTTGCAAACTGAAAGTTGCGCTTGAAGAGATTATCTTCACGACACCATAACAGAGAGGATGGGTCGGCATTTCCAGGCTGAGGTCCACGAATCATGCAGGGGTAGAAGCCCTGAGCAATAGCTTCGGACATCGACTTGAGCTGAAGACCTTTGTATATTATATCTCCCCAAGGGCCCTTTATGGGATTCTTCTTAGCATATTCATCGGTGACGAATCTGTACTTGAATCATTCCTCTGCCCAATGTCTTCGAATCAATTGGATTCGGTTCTTGCGTTCTCCATAGGTCTCTTTTGTTTCTAACTTGTATAACTCATAGAGATCCGGTGGCAGGTCCTTAGCAGTGTTTTCATGGTGCTGTCTGCCGCCCTTCCTGACTGATTTTTCTATTGCCATGAAGTTTAGACTGAATGGCTTCAACACTGTCAAAGTCTTTCGTCTACTGGTCACACAAGAATTGGCTTCAGGAGAATTTATATGATGCTGTAAGAACTCTTGAAATGAATGCAGACTATGAGAACCAAGGGATTCTCCCACGGACATGTACCTGTGACAGCATTAGAGATGCGAGGGAAGGGGAAGAGGTCATATGCATTCTCAGAAGATTTTGAAGATAAATCAGTTTAGAAGACATTGACCTCATAGTGCGAAGACATTCACTCATATGTAGAGAGTTGGTTCCAGATTTGTGTGAATCCACAAATAAGTACAAGTGAGGAATCTAACTACTTTGTGAAGCATAAGTGAACATACTAGGCATGCTATGAGATGCAGAATGAGATAGATCCAACTTTGTAGGGACAGAAACCACTTGTGGTTGAAAAGGATGAATCTATCGGATCAAAAAGACTATAAAACGAGTTTTATTTACCACTCGAGGAACTGCTAGATAGAGTAGGAGATGAGGTCGAGCAGTTCAATCTTCCATGCCCTGACTTGGCGACGGAGGACACCTACGGCGACGGCGGAGAAGACGATGTCCGCGCCCGGCGTGACGACGGCGTCGGTGAGGTCGCGGTAGCTAAGCGCTTCGTCGCTGGCGTCGTATAGTGGTGGCGCTAGGGTTTGTGCGAGAGAGAGAGAGAAGTGGAAGGAGAGATAATGACTGGGGTGAGGCGTGTATTTATAGGGGCAGGGACGGCACAGCGTTATTACGCAGGTGCCCCTGGCGGTTAACATCTGAAGGACACATGGCGATCATTCAACACATTGGAGGTTGTTCCATGTTCCCACGCACGCCAGGATTGTCGGGTGGTCATTCCCGCTTCTCCGTGTTTCAGGCAAAAAGGATTGAGCATTCAAAACAGATTTAATGTTTGTCTTTGTATCTTCTGCTGACAAGGACCCAACGAAGACATTTGACAGTTTCAATAGAATGCATATGATTTGGATAGATAGACTTGAGACGGGAGCATAGAAAGGTTAGGGTCCGATCACATTCACTTAGTTCAAAAGATTTAACGAGAAGACATAGCTATAAGTGAATGTTGTAGAGGACAGAATGCAAATATATGAATATATCCGAATAAGACCAAATCAATATAGTGAAGATAAACATGAAGCCATGTTAATATTGAAGACAAACCAAATGTGAAGACTTTGCAAATGTAACGCCAACAGAAAACACTCAAAACAAAAGTTTGGTGGTGGCGTTACCCACCGTATAGGAAGTATTAGACCCAGACACGGCGCACAATTATCGTGGCGCTCCGAAGTCAAATTCCGCGTTAATGTATTCACACTTAGTGTGTAAGTCTTCATTAATTGAAGATATACGTTACTTTGTGTGTTGCACATCTAAGTCATCAACATGCATAAGTGTTAGGATGTGTGCTTGATCACAGGACATTTGAGGATTCCAAGATATTTAGCTCACACCGTAACATGCAAAACCTTTTCTCATCCAAGGGCTTTGTGAAGATATCTGCCAGTTGCTCTTCAGTGTTGACGTGAATGATATCAATATCTTCCTTCATGACATGATCTCTAAGAAAGTGATGACGGATCTCAATGTGCTTTGTCTTCGAGTGCTGAACTGGGTTGTTGGCAATCTTGATGGTGCTTTCATTGTCACAGTAGAGTGGCACTTGCCTCAGATGAATGCCATAGTCTTTGAGTGTTTGCTTTATCCAAAGAAGCTGAGCGCAACAAGATCCAGCAGCAATGTATTCAGATTCAGCAGTGGAGAGAGATACACAGTTCTTCTTCTTTGAAGACCAACACATAAGTGATCGTCCCAGAAAGTGACATGTGCCTGATGTAGACTTGTGATCCACCTTGTCACCAGCATATTCAGCATCCAAGAATCCAACTAGATCAAACTCTGAGCCCTTTGGATACCATAATCCTAGTGTTGGGGTGTGAGCCAAATATCAAAGAATTCGCTTCACAGCTAAGTGATGTGATTCCTTTGGTGCCGCTTGGAATCCGGCACACATGCAAACACTAAGCATGATATCTGGCCTAGATGCACATAAATAAAGCAAAGAACCAATCATGGAGCAGTATACCTTTTGATCGACGTCTTTACCATTAGCGTCAGGATCCAGATGACTTTTAGTAGGCATTGGCGTCATATAACCTTTGCAGTCTTGCATTCCAAACTTCTTCAAGCAATCTTTGAGGTATTTCTCTTGAGATATGAAGATGCCGTTGTGTTGCTGCCGAATTTGAAGACCAAGGAAGAACTTCAGCTCACCCATCATGGACATCTGATATTGCTCTTGCATCATGTTTCCAAACTCATCACTATATTTCTTATTAGTGCAGCCGAAGATAATGTCATCCACATATATTTGGCACACAAACATTTCACCATCATATATCTTCGTGAAGAGTGTGGGATCCAGGGAACCAGGTTTGAAGCCTTTGCTCTTGAGGAAGTCTTTGAGTGTGTCATACCAAGCACGAGGGGCTTGGTTGAGGCCATACAGTGCCTTGTTGAGCTTGTAAACCATGTCAGGATGTTTTGGATCTTCAAAACTAGGCGGTTGTGCAACATACACTTCTTCTTAAATCTTGCCATTGAGAAAGGCACTCTTCACATCCATTTGATACAGAAGGATGTTATGATGATTTGCATAGGCCAGAAGTACGCGTACAGCTTCAAGCCTAGCCACGGGAGCAAACGTTTCATCAAAGTCAATTCCTTCAACTTGAGTGTATCCTTGAGCAACGAGACGAGCCTTGTTTCTGACAACTTGACCATTCTCATCTTGCTTGTTGCGATATATCCATTTAGTGCCTATGATATTGTGTTTATGAGGATCAGGACGCTTGACCAGTTCCCATACATTATTCAGCTCAAACTATTGAAGCTCTTCTTGCATAGCTTGAATCCATTCAGGTTCAATGAAGGCTTCATCAACTTTCTTGGGTTCAAATATTGAGATGAATGCGAAGTGCCCACAGAAATTTGCTAGTTGTGTTGCCCTTGAACGAGTGAGTGGACCAGGTGCATTGATGCTATCAGTTATCTTCTCAATCTATACTTCATTTGCAACACGAGGATGAACTGGACAAAGATTTTGCTCTTGCTAATCATTGTCATCATTTGAAGGATTGTCTTCAGGCTGAGCGTTCTCTTCAGGTTGATTAGGTGCAGAGATGATAAGTTCCTCTTCAGGCTATACTTCAAACGGTATGATTTCTCCAGTTCCCATAAGCTTGATGGATTCACTGGATGGAATTTCATCTAGCACACTTCGCAGGTGCTCTCTTTGTGAGCTGTTAGTCTCATCGAACTGCACATCCACAGTTTCAACCACTTTATAGTGAAAGAGGTTGAAGACTCTGTAGGAGTGTGAATCCTTTTCGTAACCAAGCATAAAACCTTCATGTGCTTTCGGTGCAAATTTTGAAGTGTGATGTGGATCCTTGATCCAGCACCTAGCACGAAATACTCTGAAGTAACTGACATTTGGCTTCATACCAGTTAGGAGTTCACAGGATGTTTTCTTCAGAAGCTTGTGAAGATAAACACGGTTGATGACATGGCATGCAATATCAATAGCTTCAGGCCAGAACTTTCTTGGTGTCTTGTATTCATCAAGCATCATTCGAGCCATCTCAATGAGTGTTCTGTTCTTGCGTTCCACGATGCCATTCTGCTACGGCATGTACGGTGCTGAGAACTCATGAGTGATGCCTAGTGTATCGAGATAAGTGTCGAGGCCAGTGTTCTTGAATTCAGTGCCATTGTCACTTCTGATGTGCTTGATCTTGATGCCATAGTTGTTCATGGCTCGATTTGCGAAGCGTCTGAAGACATCCTGCACTTCAGTCTTGTAGAGGATTATATGTACCCATGTATATCTTGAATAATCATCAACAATGACAAAGCCATAGAGACAAGCAGTAGTAGTAAGAGTAGAGTTGTGAGTGGGGCCGAAGAGGTCCATGTGTAGCAGTTCGAAGGGTTGAGTCGTTGTCATGATTGTCTTCGAGGGATGCTTGGCTCTCGTCATCTTTCCAGCTTCACAGGCACTGCATAAGTGGTCCTTCTTGAACTTGATGCCTTCGATGCCTATGACATGCTTCTTCTTTGCAAGAGTATGCAAGTTCCTCATGCCAGCATGCCCTAGCCTTTGATGCCAGAGCCAGCACTCTGAAGCTTTTGCAAGAAGACATACGGCAAGCGGTGGTCCTGCTGAGAAATCTACCATGTGCAAATCATCCTTCTAATACCCTTCAAAAACTAGAGACTTGTCATATTCCATTAGAACAAGGCATCGGTATTTTCCAAATATCACAATCAAGTTTAAATCGCAAAGCATTGAGACAGACATTAAGTTGAAACCAAGGGATTCAACAAGCATCACTTTATCCATGTGCTGATCCTTTGAGATTGCAACTCTACCTAGACCCAATACCTTGCTTTTACCAATATCAGCAAATGTTATGTGACTTTTGTCAGATGGACGTAAGGTTGAGTCCATGAGAAGACTTCGTTCGCCGGTCATGTGATTAGTACATCCACTATCAATAATCCATTCTGAAGCCGCTGGTGTCATACCCTACAGTGCAGTTAGGGGGATAGGCTTCACGAAGAGCAATGTGAAGCATAAACATTTGACGAGCAAGTGCATTATGAAAGCTTAGATCGAGGTTAGGACTGATAGGACAAGTAGCAAGCGACGCAGGAACAAAATACATAATAAGACCATTTGGGCATTTGATCTTGCGCCCTTCTATATGTTTTAGGTCCCCAGCAATAGCTTCAGACGCCTTTGATTTTCGGCTGAAGACCTTTCCCTGCAAAAGAAAGTTAAGCTTTCTTAGCCACCCACATCTTCAAGGGTGGCTTCGAAGAAATGAGTCTAAGTGCAGCATCTAAGAACTTTGGCTTTGGAGCCCTGGTGAACAGTCTTGCAGTAGGAATATAGAATTCATAAGAGTAAGCAGAGTAGTTCTGGGTCTTATGAACATGGCGGTTCGATGAAACACGCTCATATTCATAGGCCTGAGTATGGTTTCCCTGCAAAACATTTGCGTTAGTGCGACTCAGGTGAGTCCTCTGTCTGTATGAAGCCTTTGGACCATATGAAGCCTGTGGTCTGGGGTATGTCTTCTTACTTTGTGGTGTCATGATGACATTCACAGGAATATTCTCCAGACATTTTTTCGGCACCCATACTTTCTTCATAGGTGGCCCATACCTGCAGTTAGTACCAATATACCTGGCAAACACTTCACCATTCTGATTCTTAAACAGTTTATAGTTTACATCAAAGGATTCATCAATGACAATTGGATTAGCACAAGTGAAGCCAGATAGGGTGGATGGATCCACTGAAGGTTCCTTTGCAGCAACCCATGTGGTTTTGGTGTACTGCTCAGGTTTCCAGTAAGAGCCATCAGCATTCATTTTCCTTTCGAAGCCAACACCCTCTTTCCTAGGGTTTCGGTTCAGAATCTTCCTTTTGAGGACATCACATAATGTCTGATGCCCTTTGAGACTTTTGAACATCCCTGTTTCAAGCAATGTCTTCAACCTAGCATTTTCATCAGCAATAGCAGTGGCATCCTGAACAGAGGGGTTAGTTACAACATCGGCAGTTGAAGATATTGCAACAGTAGCAGCAGTAGAACATTCAGCAATAGAAGTAGCATTATCACGCTCAAGGCATTTAAGACATGGTGGTTCAAATCCTTCATGAGCGGGACTGATCTGTTTAGCGCGAAGTGACTCGTTTTCCTTTTGAAGATCTTCATGAGCCGCTCTCAATTTCTCAATTTCTTGCTTCCTTTGAAGATAATCATAGGAAAGCTTTTTATGAGTTATTGAGAGCGTTTCATGACGACTTTCAAGTTCCTCATACTTAACATGAAGATTTTTTATGTCTTCAATTAAGGACTGAGATCGAGTCATTTCAGTGTCCAACAGGTCATCGCTTTTGTCTAACAGTTTTTGAATATGTTCCATAGCTTTCTGTTGTTCAGTTGCAATTTTAGCAAGTGTTTTGTAGCTGGGTTTGGCATCACAATCAGAGTCATCTTCACTGGATGTTTGATAGTGAGTATTGCATGAGTTTACCTTGGCACCACGTGCCATGAAGCAATAGGTGGGAGCGGAGTTGTCCTTGTCATCAGCATTGGCGTCGGTGACGAAATCGTTGTCTTCAGTGTTGACGATGGACTTGGCAATGTAGGCTGTAGCCAGACTCGCAATGCCAGAATCGGACTCCTCCTCAGACTCCACATCCGCCTCCTCAGAAGTAGACTCCTCCTTTGAATCCATTTCCTTGCCAACAGACACACGAGCCTTGCTAGATGAGATCTTCTTGTGTGATGAAGACCTCGAGGAAGACTTGGAAGAAGACTTTGAGTATTTCTTCTTCTTGTCGTCAGAATCATATTCCTTGATCTTCTTCTTCTTGTTCTCATTGTCCCACTGCGAACACTCAGAGATGTAGTGACCAGGTTTCTTGCACTTGTGGCATGTTCTCTTCGTGTAGTCATGAGCAGAAGCTTCATCATTCCTTGAGCTGGATCGTGAAGACTTTCCGAAGTCGTTCTTCTTGGTGAATTTCTGGAACTTCTTCACAAGCATAGCAAGCTCCTTTCGAATGTCTTCAGGATCATCAGAACTGTAGTCAGATTCTTCTTCAGATGAGGAAACAACTTTTGCCTTCAAGGCGCGAGTTCGGCCATAGTTGGGGCCGTAGATGTCTCTTTTCACAGAGAGCTGAAACTCATGTGTGTTGAGCCTTTCAAGTATGTCAAATGGATCGAGTCCCTTGATGTCAGGACGTTCTTGAATCATCAGGGCTAGGGTGTCAAACGAGGTGTCAAGTGATCTCAGGAGTGTCTTAACGATTTCATGCTTGGTGACCTCAGTAGTGCCGAGAGCTTGAAGCTCATTTGTGATGTCAGTGAGGCGATCAAACGTGAGCTGAACATTCTCATTGTCGTTTCTCTTGAAGAGGTTGAAGAGGTTGCAAAGGACACTGATCCTTTGATCTCTCTGGGTTGAGACGCCTTCGTTGACCTTGGAGAGCCAGTCCCAAACTAGCTTGGATGTTTCTAGAGCATTCACACGACCATACTGTCCTTTGGTCAGATGACCACAGATGATGTTCTTGGCAGTGGAATCCAGTTGAACGAACTTCTTGACATCAGCAGCAGTGAAACCTTCTCCGTCCTTGGGAACGCCATTCTTGACGACATACCAGAGGTTGACATCAATGGCTTCAAGATGCATGCGCATCTTATTCTTCCAGTAGGGATATTCAGTTCCATCGAAGACGAGGCACGCAACGGAGACTTTAATTATCCCTGCAGTTGACATAGCTAAAACTCCAGGTGGTTAAACCGAATCACACAGAACAAGGGAGTACCTTGCTCTGATACCAATTGAAAGTGCTAGTTATCAACTAGAGGGGGGTGAATAGGCGATTTTTATGAAAGTCTTCAAAACATGGGAGTTTCGAAGACAAACGATAGAAATGAACCTATGATATGCAGCGGAAGGTAGACTACACTAGGCAAGCCATAGTCAAGTATTCAATGAAGTGAAAGCACAAAGACTAATAGCAACTAGGTAGTAAAGATCAGGACGGAAGATAGTATGATGCCAAACAGTGACAGTGTTCACACAGTGAAGTCAAACAGGTAATGCAAGCAGGAAATGACTTCAAGAAGACAAACTGTAAGTAAGGAGAGGGAGAGGATAGAACCAGTGACTTGTAGAAGACAATGATTTGTTGGACCAGTTTCAGTTGCTGTGACAACTGTACGTCTGGTTAGGGAGGCTGAGATTTAACTCAGAAGACCACGTCTTCACCTTATTCCCCTTGAGCTAAGGACACCCAATCCTCGCCCAATTACTCTGATAAGTCTTCAAGGTAGACTTCCAAACCTTCACTGACTTCATTCACCGGTGATCCACAATGACTCTTGGATGCTCAAAACGCGACGCCTAACCGGCTGGAGGATTCACAGTCCTCAAATGTAATAAGTCTTCAGATCACACAGACAGGAAGACTTCAGTGATGCCTAACACTCTTTGGCTCTGGGTGTTTAGGGCTTTGTCCGCTCAAGGATTTCTCTCTCAAAGTCTTCGAGGTGGGTTGCTCTCAAACGACAAAAGCCATGCACTAACTCTGAGCAGCCAACCAACTTATGGTGTAGGGGGTGGGCTATTTATAGCCACTAGGCAACCCGACCTGATTTTCCCGAAATGACCCTGGGTCACTAAGGAACTGACACATGTCTCAACGGTCAGATTTCAAACACACGCGACAACTTTACTTGGGCTACAAGTAAAGCTGACTCATCCATCTCTGGATAAGGTTTGCTCTCATTGTATTCGCTCGAAGACATAGGATTTTTGGTTAAGCATCACTTCAGTCATTCTGACTGGTTCACTTGGACCCCAGTTAATAGTACGGTGATTCCTATGACTCAACAAGGAAGAAAAGGAAACAACGAAACAACTAAGTCTTCATGCTCCATAGTCTTCACGCGATGTCTTCTCTTGTCATAGTCTTCAATGTGAATACCTTCACATACCACCTTTGTCTTCAATGACTTCATACATTTTTAGGGGTCGGTAGGAAAACTGAATGAATGAGGGACTTCTACCTGTGTTGTCCTGCAATTCTGACAAACACATTAGTCCCTCAACCAGGTTTGTCATCAATACTCCAAAACCAACTAGGGGTGGCACTAGATGCACTTACAGCAACGAGGCCAGGAGGGGATTGAGATGTAAAGTTAATGGACGACGCCTAAACATTTTGGGAATATCTGATTTCCATATGATGACTTAACACCTAGACGGAGGGAGTACTACTCCTCCGCCCAGGTTTGATGGAACATTCATCACCTCTTCTCTTCTTGTACGTACTCCATTTGTATCTCACTTCATGTGGCTTTGCACTCGCACGATTTTCCTATTCTACGAACATGTGTGTGCATGTGCATGTCCGTGTGTGTGTTTAACAGCATGTGTGTGTTACAGAGAGAGACAGATCGACCCACTCCTACAGAGAGATGGTGTGTAGTGTATGATTTTAGCCGCTAGAGTCGGTGCATCCTCTCTTTTCTGGGCGTCCGTTAGGGACAGGCGGATAGCTGCCACGCCCACTCCTGACCAACCTGGCCCACCCAAAGCCCCTCCATTACCCGCGCGCGCTTCCCGCCTGAAATGGTTAGTGCCGCATTCATGCCCGGACAGAGCGGGCGCGACCTCTCACTGGCGCCTGCGTTGAAGGGAGAAGCGGATTCAAGAGTGATGGTTGCTTCATTCTTCCAACTTATTGCTGGGTCTATGTGATTTGACGGCTCATTGGTCTTTATTACTGAGGTGGTAGGACTGCTAGATGTCCCACACTTTCGGCGAAAGGAGGTACTACTAGATTACATTTTCTCCATTCTTATGGCGGAGGAGTGCAAGAGCAGTGAAAACACGCAGGCTCAGTGATTACATAGCCCACCTCACACTATCACCATATTTTCTGGACACCGTGCGACACCTAACTCTTTACATAGTACTCCCTCCGTTCCTAAATATAAGTCTTTGTAGAGATTCCACTAGGTGGACTACATACAGAACAAAATGAATGAATCTACACTTAAAATGCATCTATATACGTCTGTATGTGGTTCATGGTGAAATCTCTACAAAGACTTATATTTAGGAACGGAGGAAGTACTTGTATAGTACGTACTGTAATTTATCAGCGAGATAGTACAATGCGGTATGTCCGATTCAAGATTACTGGGACTAGTTGATGAGACATAAAATCATCACAAATACAGTACGTAGAAGCCAGTAGAGGTATGTGCGGGGCAAAGAAGTAGAGAAATATCCACATGGAGTGATGTGGGCAGCTGGAGCAGTGGTGCAAGCCGGCTGTAAATTGCATTATACCTGAGGGATGTTGGGACGTAGCTCAACCTAGAGGAGGGCGACAGGAGGAGGCAACTACCCACGTCGCGGCAGTGAGCAATGGACGAAGGCAACCTCACCGGCTTTGTGAGAGAGAGTGGCGGGGACCCCTGATCGGGACGTGCCGACAGTGGGTTTTTGCCGTCGGTGACGGCGAACGGATCTACACTAAGCATCCACCCCTTCCCCCGGCGGACGTGATCCGCCGGGATGTTAGAGATGTGGCCACAGTGATTTTGTGCAAGAGAGTGTGAAAACTGAAGAGAGCAACCCAAGCAAGCAACGGTGTAGGCTCGTCCTGCCTATGTATATACTAGAGCAGTTTCCTTTTCTCTCCATATGAACCTATTTATATTGCGTACGTGCCACTGAAGAAAAAAACTTTATTTATAAATGACGCGACACCTACTACTCATTCTCCTATAAACCTTGCGCTTGGCATCTCCAAACTATTAACCTTGCGATTGGCTCTTCGCCTCTTTGGGAAGTCGAGCAATAATGGTACCGTAGTATATATCATTCTGGCTATATGAGACCGAATGAATTGCTACACGTCCACCACGTGGCCAGGGTCGAGGGGCAAGGGCGAGTGCGTACTATTACGTCCGTTTCAATATGGACTACATATGGAGCAAAATGAGTGAGTCTACACTCTAAAACACGTCTATATACATCAGTGTTTGGAGTATGTACTAGTAGTTCATATTGAAATCTACTAAAGGACATATATTCCAAACAATATGATAATATCTCTAACCAAGGTAGGGACGAGGAGTAAACAGAGGGAGTACTAGTAAAAATTTCTCCTCGTCCTGCGAGCCACCGCGCGCGTGGGCGAGGGAGCGGGCGTACTAAGCATGCTTCTCCTCATTCTGCGAGTTGACGGGACACATCAAAAGTACTCCAGTGCATAGAGCCTTGCCTCTAAGGTAGGCCCCACATGGTTTGCCTCTTTTTTAACATAACACGTCAAGTCGCAATTTGTTTGGTCACCCGTGGTAGATGATCCTCCCTCCATCTAGTGGACAACCAGTACACGTGTCAAGTTACCATGTGGGCTTCCTTTTCGTACAGAAATGAGCTCCATCGTGTACCAGCGCGGGTGTGGTTGGGAAAGAGACGAGAGTACGTGCGCCGTGCGTGCACCTCTTCTCTTCGTGCACGTCCCCCACCTACATGGGTGTGTGTGAGAGATACAAACCTAGACAAATGGCTTGTGCGTTCGTGAACGTATTTGTGGGAATATGCGTCGATGACATCTCAAAAAAAATTGCATGCAATGTGTGTGAAATGGAGGCCTATGCATATCATATAGAGGGTCGGGAGATCCACGAGAAGAGAGGGAGGGGTCATAGATATCGATAGAGTCGAAGAGAGGATCAAGTGGGTGGGTGCGAGATCGATGAAGAGAGCCATCGAAATTGTGTGTGTGTGTGTAGGTCAAAGATATAGGGCGACTGACCTAGCTACCGGAACGTCAGAGGGCACAGGTCAAGTTTGTGTGTGCCAGGGAGACATGACTAGAGCGCTCGATGTATCTGTGTGTGTGTGTGTGCGAGGGGGTGGGGGAGGGGTAGGCAGAGGCCTAACTATAGAGGTAGAATGACTAGTATATGTGTTGAGAAGGAGAGACCCAACTATGTCTTGAGGGAGATCGGTCGACAGCCATACATAGCTGAAGGACGGGAAATAGGATGGGACACAGAGAGAGAGGAGAGAGAGAGGGAGGGAGAGGGGTAGAGTGATGGATGGGTGATGGAGTTGCTTCTTGAAGATGGTGGGAGAGGCCTACTAGACAAACTGGGGGTGGAACTGCAATATTATCAATAAGAGTGGGGATGTGTTTCTGTGTGTGCCTGTGCGTGATAGATCTGTCGGGACACATCCATGGATGATGAAAGGGGAACCATGTGTTTGGTAAGCAAACCTAACTAGATCGATAGATCAATTGTCGTTTGTCGGAGGAAGGGATAGACACAACTAATGAGGTAGATCGATCAACACGTGGGAAAAAATGAGTTATAAGGACCTAGCTAGCTATATGTATAGCGGGAGATCGGTCGGTTTACGTCCATTTGTTAGAGGCAAATAAGGCCCGGCGAGACGGATAGACAGAGAGAATGGAGCTAGGAGGTGGTGCGAGAGGCCCAGCTACTAGCTAGATAGGGGGAGGACTGTGCGGTTGTGAGATCGATGAAAAGAGGGGCGAGAGTTTACACGTGTGTGGGACCGTATGAGAGACACGAGGCAAGGACACATAAAGGAGGAGATTGAAGGTGCGTGTGTATGTTGTAGGCAGACATCGCTAGAGAGGTTTATGGACTGGTGTGTGTCGGAAAGGAGTTGTGGAGACTGTGGGAGGATGACCTAAAGAAAAAAATGAATGTGCGCGATGGATAGAATGCTGAGGGAGGGGGAGGGCGAGGAGGGCATGTGCATGCACGAGAGAAAGTTAGTGGTAGCTACAAAGGTTAGAGGATTGTGTGGTTGTAAGAGACTAACAAAGATCATAATTTGATATGAAAGTGGATTCGTATATTTGAACAAGATATCATAGTGTTTTAAACATATGCATGCATGAATATAGTGGTGATACACGTGTTGTGGTTTTGCATATGTTATACCATAATGTGATAATGCATGGTGTTTGCAACTCACAGCTAAATGTCGAACAATCTAAACATACTATACATCGAACAATCTCACATTTTATTTGAATTTGTGATAATGTGTGGCATTTGCAGCTTACAACTAAATATCGAACAATATAAACAATACCATATATCGAACATTCTCACATTTTATTTGAATTTGTGGTAATGTGTGGTGTTTGCAACTCACATCTAAATACTTGTAGGCGCAGGGGCGGGGCACCATACATAATGTGATAAACACATTATACATATGAGACATGGTTTAGTTTGTGAAGATCTAGCTAGAGCTTGAATTGTATTATGATTTGAAATCAACATAAAGTGGATTCAAAAAATCGAGTTCGAGTTCGTATAGTACACACAGTTCATATGTAACTCGAGACTAATCATGTGGTGTGCTATGAAGATAATACACAAACGATGGTTTAACTTGACAATAATAACGATTGTAGATCTTATTAAAACAGAAAAACGAATTCAAATGCTTTGACTTCAGAACAATCATTATTGTAGATCTTATTCAAATAGAGAACCGAATTCAAATTTAGTTCATACTGAAGCGGTAATATATACGTTTGGAATGCACTAAAACGTTCATTTGAGTACTAGGTTGCATGCATTATACACATTGCAAAATATTTTAATTGAACATAACATGAATTCAAAGTTTTGAACGACATTTGTAGTGCGAATTGATTTGGTACAGTACACGTTAGGCTTGTCCGGAAATTTCAACCCGCGCCTTGTTAGCCCGAAATATTTAAGATATATCTTTGTCTTGTTGTGCTCCGACAACTACCTCCATCTCAACCCGCGCCTTGCTATTCCAAAATTACAACGCGCGTGAAAACTCCCACCTCCTGTGAAATCCCGACACGCAAAATGCCCGTGATACCCCTGAACCGAAAGAACCGCCTCAAATCGGTGGGGGTACTTTCGTAACTTACCCCACATTCCGGACAAGCGCGTCCCTAAGCCATGGTTCCCCACTCCCATCCCATCTGCCCACCCATTCATACACCGAGGCCGTGAAAACCCGCGAAGCCCCACACCCTCCTCTGTCCGCCACCCAGCCGGAGCCTCTTCCCCGACGACATCGTCCATAGCAACACCTCGACGTCCCTCATCCACCGTACCAGATGAGGATCCATCGTCGATATGGTCGTCCTGCCGGTTCAGCCACACTGTCCTCCACCTCCAAGGAGATGCCCCGGTGTTCCCCTCGTCTTTCGCGCCACCTCCATTCCCACACCACCGTCTTCACCTGCACCACCGAAAGAGCATCATCTTCACCGTTTCCTCGGATGAAGCTACGACCTAATCGGCGCCACCAAAGAGGTTGTACACTAACCGCTGCATTTTCTTCTTGATTCGATCTCATGGTGCTGCCGACGGTCGGTCCCGAGCCGACACGGCGCGGCTCCATCAACGGCGGCGTCGCCGGCCACTTCCTCCATGACGTCGCTCCCTCGGCGGCGGCGTCCACATCAGTAGGAGCTGCTGATGCTTTAGCTCTCGCTCGCGCTGATTCTCTGCTCTTGCTCTCGGTCCCCTGCCTGGTCTGCTCTTTCTCTTGCTCGCGCTGCTACTCTCGCTCTTGCTCTTACTTGTGATGCTGCTCCGATTTAGCTACACTTCAGTCGACTGAATCGACTTTTGGGTCAGTCGATTTTCAGGGAGTGGGGGGCTCGTCGGAGTTAAGGAAGAACCAGCCGCAGCATGGAGGGGGGCTCGCCGGAGAGGTGCCCCACTATCTATCTTAGAGTTTAGGGTGGGGGCGGTGGTCGCCGGAGGTGGTGGGGCGGTGGCGTGGGGATCGCCAGAGATAAAGCTCGGCATGAGGGGCCCTACAGGGATGGACGGGGCGGCGGCGGACCGGCGGTGGGGAGTGTTTTCGGGGCAAGCAGGGCGGCGGGGGGTGGCTGTTTGGCCGGTGGTGGCTGGCCGCTCAGGGGGTGGAGGTTGAAGATGAACTGCATGCCCTTGATTTCATATCCAACGGCTGCAAAATCGACTGACCAGAGATGAAAAAGTCAGTCGACTGACGTGTAGCCTCACCTCTAATGTGTTCGGTTTCGACAGTAAAATTCAGTTTCGATAACAAAATTCAGTTTTGATAGTTAAGTTTAGTTTCAATAGTTAAATTCAGTTTCGACAGTTAAGTTCAGAGATGAGCGGCTGATGTATACATGTAGCACTTTGTGGTTATGTATTTTACATCATCTATTAGAGATGCTACTAGAATTCCACTCAGGTTAACGTTGTCTCTCTTGTCCTGCATGAGCCTCGGCATCATACAACTCACCAGAGCTGCTCCAACGATGAAACCTTCCATCACAGCGGAGCAGTACCTCGGGCTCCATCTCCAGATGCCTAAGATCTTCTTCCCCTCCTCCGACAGCCAAGTTAGCTGAGATCGACATGGCTTCGCCAAAGAGGTTGTACAGTTGTTGCATATCTTTTTTACTCTACATGTTATATATATTGTCCATTGAGCACACAAAGTAACGGGAAATACGATCATTTTATCCAACTATATGACAAGCAGTGAGGTACCAGGCAACTTAGCTATCCGTGATGGACTCTCTTGAACGCCATCATTATTTATCTCTGCGCGTTTGAGTTGTGCATTTGTCGATGGCCCTGGGAGTTGAGCTAGTAGGGCAGTGGCCTGGGTCCAAAGTAACAGAAGTAGCACAAAAACATTTTTTTAGTGTAGGCTTTTCCTTGCTCAAGCCTGCCTACTAGAATCGCTAGTGCTTGAAAGGAAAAGTGAATGAAAAACATAGGAATTGGAAAGTTTCATATGGTACTACTTTTCATGAATTTGGTGCAAAGGAATGGAGCAAAGGAAAACTGTAGGATTTGTTCCTTTAGTGTCTCCTTGAAAGAAAAACCGTAGGAATTTTAATTTCCACTTGTCCTCCTTTTGAAATTCCTATTCATGAAGCACAAGACTAAGAGATAGTAGCATAATAGCATTATAACCGTACATTTTCTTGTGGTTTGACTTAATCTCACCATGCTTCTTTGCATCCTGTGATCTTCCAATTCTTGTGAACCAAACACCCAGATTGGCAGAAATCCTCTGTTTTTAAATTCTCTGTTTTGCACGTGCATTCCTATCCTATTCCTGTCTATTTTCCTATCCGTGCATTGTTAGAATCCTCAAATTCAAACAAGCCCTTACAAAATTACTTCTATTACAGATATGTGTCAAAGAAAACCTTGTGTGGTTTGTCGTGCTCCTGCGTTTCTGTGTTCCACCCCAGCTCAGCTACTCCAACGACGGAAGGGTTCACCACAGCAGGGATCCGCTCTCCAGACTTTCTTTCGCCGCCTCAGATCTTCTTCCCCACCGCCGGCAGCCACGACAACTGCATTACCATCATCAACTGAGCAGATGACCTTGAGGACTACACGGGTCCGCAAGAGAGGTCACACTCTTCTTTGTTTTCTTACGTTATTCATTGCTTAATATGATGACATGTTACTTTATCGTCGTGTTAACCTATTAGACTCCGAGTCAGGTCCAAACTTATGCTGAAACTTGAGTTTTTAAATGGTTTTGGGGTACATATTGGGGCAGCAATCAGTACTATCTGTCTACTATCTGGTTAATCTCGGGTGTCTACTATGAGTTTCATGTTGGGTGCAAACAAACATTAAAGGAGCCATTATCTGTATTTTTTAACTAAAGCTATTATCTGCTTGCTATCATTGGTTTTGGATCTATCCACAATTTGCTATCATCACTCTGGATTTGTGCATGCACTCCTTACATAATCTCATTATGTTTTATTCCTATGGATGTCAGTTATTGTACACAATGGAACTGAACATGTAGAGCAAAAGAGACGAGCCTTGCGTGGCAATAAAATTTCATGCAGATGTCGCTCCATGGTGGGCGCAAAGGCAGCCCCCCTCCACCCATTCCGGATCGTAATCAAGAGGAAGATAACTGTTCTGAGGGGGATTCAGAAGCAGAAGACCACTCCTATTTACCCCATGAGGTCTTCTCTCTAACTTGGCATGCTGATGTTGGTTATATCATGCATATGGTGCCTTGCATTGCTTACTTTATACATCAAATATGTCAACTACTTAGTGTGAATGCCATCTGTTTAGTTTATTCATCGTTTATGTGAATTATGCAATGCCATCTTGTTTAGCCAGGCATCATATATGTGAATTTTGCAATACCATCCTGCTTAGCGAGTCATCTTATATGTGACTTATATCAGGCGATCCTTTTTTCGTTACGTATTACATTTGTCAACAATGTTAGTACATTCAACTACTCTTCGTGTGCATCAGCCATTTGACACGGTGATGGAAAATTCTGGAGTGAAAACAAGGTCTTCAGAGGAGACTATGCTATCTGACGAAGTGCATATCTCGCTGGTTACGGATAGCTCCTCAGAGGAGGATTCAGAGACAGATGACCAGTCCTATTTCACCCCCGAGGTGTATGCTCTAATTAACTTGGCAGGGTTATGTTGCTCATATCTTGCGTATGGTGTCTTGCATTGCGATGTCATTTGATTCGTTTAGACATGCTTTGTGTGAATGCCACCTGTTTATTGTCTAATTACCATATATGTGAATTATGCATTGCCATCTTGTTGCAAGACATTATATATGTGAATTGTGCAATTCTATCTTGTTGCAAAGGCATTATATATGTGAATTATGCAATGCCATGCTGTTGAGCCATCATCATGTATGTGAATTATATCATGCTATCATTTTTTTGTATTACTTGTTCCATTTGTCGACAATGTTTTTATATTCAACTACTCTTACCGTGCATCAGCCGTTTGAAGAGGTGATGGAAGTATCTGTAGTGAAAACAAGGTATTCAGGGCAGACAATGCTACCTGCTGAAGCAGACATCTTGTTGGATACAGAGAGCTCCTCAGAGGAGGATTCAGAGACTGATGACCAGTCCTATTTCCCCCTGAGGTCTATGCTCAAACTTGGCAGGGTTATATTACCCATGTCATGCATGTTGTCTTGCATTGCTTAGTTTTTACACCATATATGGATTGTCATCTTCTTACTTTCTTACTATATAAATCATATATTTGATTTATATCATGCAATCATGTTTACATGCACAACATCTATCTGAATTATGGCATGGCAACCCATTTAATAAAGACATCATATAGTTATATCATCTCATCCTATTTAGTATTTACGGTCATCATATTTTGAATTATGTCATTCTATCTGGGAATTCTATCATGCTATCATGTTTCCATAGGCGGCATGTATGTGAATTATGGCATGCCAATGTATCTAGTAAACACATTATATAGTTATATCATGTCATCCTGTTTACATAGTCATCATATTTTGAACTATGTCTTTCCATCTTTTTTAGTTAGCCATCATAATGTGAAATTGTATCATGATATCCTGTTTAGTTAGCCATCATATATGTGAAATTGTGTCATGCTATCCTGTTTGGTTAGAAAACATAAATATGAATTATTTCATGCCCTCTTTTATTCCCCACTATCCATTGCACCTGTCTATCATACAATGTCTGTACACTTAATTAGTTTTCTTGTTTATCAGCCATTTGAATTGGAGAGGGTGATGGCAGTATCTAATTAAGGGAGTAACAACACGGTCTTCAGAAAAGATAGTGCTACCAGTTGATGCAAATAGAACCACGGTTGTACTTGCCCAAGAACCAGCCCCACCACACATAACCCAGACTCTCGCAGGTTGTACCCCTACCCAGTTGGACAGAGAACCAGCTACACCCCTTCTAACCCCAACCCAACAGATAGTAACCTAGTTCCAGTTGACACAGCACCGTCTCCACCACAAAGCACCCAAACTTGAGCAGTTAGTAAGGGAACTGTAGTGCCCGACGCACGAGGACCACCACTCTGAATCCCAACTCAACGCTTAAAGGGGAAGAAGAATTGTTCTCAGGTCAGGTTCTGTAGATATGGTTCATGCTCCTTTGCTCTTGCATCACTATATTTACTATGACCAACTATTTTCAAATTTGAAGGATGGAATTTAAACTCCAATGGCGCAACAGGTATGTTTTAAACTTCTTTCTTTAACCGGTTTGCTATTGTGCTCTATATTGATTTTAGTTTCAATTGAATAAACAATTATTTCTCATGTCATGCACATTACAAGTGTCTCTATAGTTTCCCACACTTATATTCTGTCTATTCTGCTTTCTCTTGAACAAATATTATTTGAATTGTGTCTCTATCTTGATTTGGCAACAAAAACTAGAATGATATGGACCATAAAGTGACCATGGCACATAGATATATGTTTGTTTCATGCTATTATCATGTGCACTTTACTACTGAACTGATTTACCAAAATGAGTTTCATATACAACATGGTAAACATATGACGTGTCTTCTTGTTTCTCTTTTAGAATGCAGACAAAATATTGGAGAATAATACCCCGTTATGCAATGGTGCAGGAAGTAATGCAGATAAGGTTCAAGATAGTGAGACATCCCTGTTGGTCTCCAAGAAAGCTGATAAAAACTACCTTGACGACAGTGAGAGAACCCAAAAGTCATGTGTTGATGTAGTGTTCGAGTTACTGGCCACTACTGCTGGCACAAGCTCTTCAAACTCGCTGCCTGAATCAGTTCGTCTTCTTGAGTCTCAACTTCAAGTTGAAAGACATCAATCAGATGTGTTGCGACAGGAAGCTGAAGGACTGAGGAAGTCCCTGCAGAATTCAGATGCATACTTTCTGGTGCAATAGCAAGCGCTGGAGGATTTAAGCACCAAACAAGAGAAAGTTAATAAGCTTGCTAAGCATCTTGCCAACATTATGGGCACCTAGGATATTGTTTCTTCAGATCTTCTGAAGTGGTTTCAGTTCTGGACTTGTTTTGCTGTGGTGTTTATTTGCACTGGTCGCCAACTTTGACAACCAGTGTATATGATATGCTGCTTTGTTCCCTATATTTGCACTGGTGGCGAACTTTGATGCCCAGTGGATGTAATATGTGTAATAGCCGTGATAGCCTAGCGTAAGTTGCTTGCTTATTTATTTCCTTGTTGTCTTGTTTATTTGTTTGCTTGTAGTCAGTGCTGTTTTTTTTCCGCGGTTTGCTAGTGGCTGCAATAACCTATTTTTTAAAACTAGGCCACAATAACCATGGGCTACATATTTACTGTAGTGACACTGGGCCTTCTACGGGCCGTAGAAACAATGGGCCTTCTACAGGGCGTAGAAACAATGGGCCTTCTACGGGCCGTATCATCAATGGGCCTTCTACGGGCCATATCGTCAATGGGCCTTATACAGGTCGTATGATCGATTACCCAAACATGGGCCAATAACATACCGCTTTATGGCCGTAAACGGGCTAGAGTTGGAATCGTCCGTTCATGGGCCGACCATAATGGGTCGTCATTAATCGGCTGTATTTGATGACGCTAGAAATTGGCCCAATGTATTAACGGGCCGTAAACGGGCCGACTGTAAGCACGAGCTGAATTTGGCCCATAAGCAGAAAATGACAGTAACGGGCCGTAAGTAACCGAATGCTGGAAATGAGCCCAAGAATAAATGGGCCCTGAGAAGGCCGAAAGATAACATGGGCTGGAAATGGCCCAACGGAATAATGGTCCGTTAATGGGTATTAAGTGATACATTGTTCATTACGGGCCAGTTTTACCACGGGCCGTTAATTGGCCGAGGGTTACTAAGGGCCTCATATGGGCCAAAAGACGTCATGGGCCATACACGGGCCGGAAGTTAAAACGGGATGGAATTATATTGGACGACCCACATGATGCTACTGGGCCTAATTCGTATAGGCCGTAAACGGGCCCTGGGTTAGCGGGTTGTAAATGGGCTATATGTGAACATGTCGTTAACAGGCTTGCTGTGGGCCGGCCCGCCACCTTTTGACCAAGTCAAATGGGCCGGCCTTTTCACAGGAATGGGCCTCTGTTAGGCCGTGCCATGTGTCGATGTATCATAGGCGCTTCGGGTCCAATGAGTGGATGACATCTGTCCCAACGGTGAGCCGACACGTGTTTCCTCCAGCCAATGATGATTTTACACGTGGAAAATCCCCATTGGTCGGGGCTGTTAACGGGTTATCGGATCCAAAACCGGACCCGATAGCTTAACGGCGTTCCGTTACGATGGATGCCACGTGTCGGTCACCCTTGACAAAAGCACTTCTGTGACGCGCGATTTATCGTCATGGAAGTGGACACTTCCGTGATGATAATTTTGGTAATGTCATGGAACACTTGTACGACATCACAGGTATGACTATCTTGATTCTGTCATAAAATTGTCATGGATGTACATGCATGACAGAAAACATGACCTACTGTGACAAACACGTATCATCAGGAAGTGTATATTTTTTGTAGTGTTCCCATTGCGGCGGATTGAGCACGGGCTGGGCGGCAGCATCGAGAGTGGAGGAGGACGCGGTGGAGAAGCAGAGGAGGAAGGAGGGGAACAAGGCGCACTGTGCAAACACATCGGCCTCGACGCCTTTTATGGGCCTGGTTCCAAGTGGCTGACTCGTGGGCCCAAGTGATCCTATCAAATCCCGCAATAGTCACGCGCCTGATACGTGGTGAAAAAGGTGGCATGAGAATTGAGGCGCCCCTGTTTATCCACTCTGTTTACTGCGGCGCGCTCCGTCCCGCACGCTTCCCTGAGATTTCTAACCCCGTGAGATCCGGGGACCGCGGAGTAACCAATCGCGCCAAAGATTTCGTACCATATCAACACTCGAAGTTTATGAGTTTAGTTCACTCGACAACCTCTAAATCGATCGAGGCGACTGAAAGAAGATCAAAGCTTCAACTTGATTCATAGACTCAGATGAAATACCTCTGAAGTAGGGAATCGAGTCGGAATCAACTTGAGTTGTTTCTTCGCTCGGACCTCAATCCATTCGGGGGCTAATGACGATGACATGTACCTAGGGTAGGGTCATAGGCCTGACCTAGACACCTTACCCCAGGACATTGCCCTAGAGTGAAAGACATTGAAAATACAACAGAAGAGATCAACTGAGTTCACCAAGGAGTGCAATCCACTCGACCTCCAACCTCACTCAGAAACGCCAATTCCATTCGACCAAGATGAAGTCACTCGACCATACAAGAAACCACTCGGAATGCAGAAGGCCTAAGTCGCTCAGGATGGCAACGGTCAGGCGTTCACTCTGTAGTCTTAAAGATCATTTATAGCTCTTTATAACTGGCTTTACGAGTAACGCTCCGTCTTAATGTACATTGAACCCTGTGTAAGGTGGGATGGCTGGGGTCCTAGCGCACTCTATATAAGCCACCCCCCTCCTCTACCACAAGGGTCCGCACCCCCTGTAACTCTCACACATAATCCAGTCGACCAAGCCTGTGGGGACCGAGACGTGGGGTTGTTACTTCCTCCGAGAAGGGCCTGAAGTCGTAAACCTTGCATGCACAACCTTGACGTAGCTAGGATCTTGCCTCCTCCTACGTACCCTCTATTCTATTGTCAGGCTTACTCCCACGACAGTGGCCAATGGTGACGAGACGGTCATGGCGAACTGGTTTCCCATGGCCCTCAAGGATGGCGCGCGCTCATGGCTCTTGAACCTCCCCACAGGATCGATCTCCTCCTGGGTGGAAATGCGAGAGCGCTTCATCGCCAACTTCCAGGGCACTTGCGACCCCACCCCTGCCGCGGGTGACCTCCGGCGCATCAAGCAACAGCCAGGGGAGACCTTGCACAAATACATCCAATGCTTCACCAACGTTCGCCTCAAGATTCCCAAGGTGTCGGACGAGGCCATCATCTCGGCGTTTACTGATGGCGTCCGGGATGTCAAGATGAAGGAAGAGCTCTCCATACATGAGGACCTATGCCCGGCTCTGGAGATGTTCAACATGGCAACCAGATGCGCGAGGGCCAAGGAAGGTCGCCTCTCCCTCCTTGAGCTCCCAGAGGCCGATCCGGAGGATAAGAAAGCCAAGGCCAAGGACGTGAAGTGCAAAGGCCCAGCTGTGCTCGTGGCCAAACCTGAGATGAAGTGTGGCTGCGACGATCCGGAGTCTTCCAAGGGCAGCCGCCCATTCTGCCTCTTCCACAACATGCACAGCCACAACACGAATGTCTGCCAAGAGCTCAGGGCCATCCAAGACAGGCGCCTTGGTCGGTGCCCCAAGCGCAATGACCGCGGCTACAGTCATGGAGGAGGCCAAGGTGGGGGGGGGGCGATGGGACAACCGCGACCCCCACCAGGACTGGCGCGATCAGCCTCGTGATGATCGCTAGCAGGGCCAGCCTCGCGAGGGGCCCTGGAGGGATCAGCCTCGTGAGGACCGTCCTCAGGGCAATGCTGGCCATCCTCCGCTGCCGCCACTGCCGAGGAGGAACGACGGCCACCACCAATACGATGGGGCTGGGGGCTTCCAAGAGCCTCGTGCCATTGATTGCATCCTAGGGGTGCTCAAGCACCCGACTCCCATCGCGTCTTCAAGCAGTTCACTCGCGAGGTGAGCGCGGCCCTCTCCAAGCTCGAGGCATCGCGTCCGCTCAGGTGGTCCAAGTACGTCATCACCTTCGACTCTACCGACCAGCTCAAGTGTGCGGCCACTGTTGACGCGCTCCCGACACTTATCGATGGCGATGCGGGGCTCAATGTCCTCTCTGTCAAGACGTTCGACACACTCCAGGTGTTGTATGACCAGCTTCAACGTACCAGGCCCTTCTTGGGGGTGACCGACGGCTCCACCATCCCCATAGGGTAGATCCACCCCTGTCACCTTCGGCAAGCGCGACAACTACCACACTGAGCTCATCGACTTTGACGTCGCCCACATTAACTTCCCGTACAGAGCCATCCTTGGATACCCGGCCCTGGCCAAGTTGATGGTTGTGGTTCACCACAGATACAATGTCCTCAAGATGCCAAGGAGCGGCGGCATCATCACAGTCGCCTGCGACGAAAAGGATGCGGTGTGCTCCCTCGAGCGCGCCTACCAGGCTGTGGCGGTCGAGAAACCGGATGATGAAGGAGCCATCCACCCCGCTGAGGTCTTCCCCAAGAAGAAGAAGCAGCTACTGCACCGAGGATCTCAGGAGGATGGGACGTCTCATAATCGTGCCTCTAGCCTCGTGCCCACTAATGGGGCGCCTTCCCCTCTTGCATAGGAAGGCGCGCCCGGTGCCCCTCTCAGGTTGAACTCGAGGGCGCTCCTCTGGAGGGCCTCCGACCTGGCCGGTGTCACGAGGGAGTATGATACGTCCATTTTGCATCATGCTTTTATATCGATATTTATTGCATTATGGGCTGTTATTACACATTATGTAACAATACTTATGCCTATTCTCTCTTATTTTACAAGGTTGACATAAAGAGGGAGAATGCCGGCAGCTGGGATTCTGGGCTGGAAAAGGAGTAAATATTAGAGACCTATTCTGCACAACTCCAAAAGTCCTGAAACTTCATGGAAGATGTTTTCCAAATATATAAAAAATACTGAGCGCAAGAACTTCACCAGGGGGGCACACGCTGCCCACGAGTGTGGGGGGCCCGCCAAACCCCTCTAGGCGCCCCCCTACCTCGTGGGCCCCCTGGTGGCCCTCCGGTGGCCATCTTCTGCTACATGGAGTCTTTCGATGGAAAAAAAATCATAAGCCATCTTCTCAGACGAAACTCCGCCGCCACGAGGCGGAACCTTGGCGGAACCAATCTAGGGCTCTGGCGGAGCTGTTCTGCAGGGGAAACGTCCCTCCCGGAGGGGGAAATCATCGCCATCGTCATCACCAATGCTGCTCTCATTGGGAGAGGGCAATATCCATCAACATCTTCATCAGCACCATCCCATCTCAAAACCCTAGTTCATCTCTTGTATCCAATTCTTGTCTCCAAGTCCGGGATTGGTGCTAGTAGGTTGCTAGTAGTGTTAATTACTCCTTGTAGTTGATGCTAGTTGGTTTAATTAGTGGAAGATCATATGTTCAGATCCTATATGCATATTAATACACCTCTAATTATAAACATGTTTATGCTTTGTGAGTAGTTACTTTTGTTCCTGAGGACATGGGAGAAGTCTTGCTATTAGTAGTCATGTGAATTTGGTATTCGTTTGATATTTTGATGAGATGTATGTTGTCTCTCCTCTAGTGGTGTTATGTGAACGTCGACTACATGACACTTCACCATTGTTTGGGCCTAGAGGATGGCATTGAGAAGTAATAAGTAGATGATGGGTTGCTAGAGTGATAGAAGCTTAAACCCTAGTTTATGCGTTGCTTCGTAAGGGGCTGATTTGGATCCATATGTTTCATGCTATGGTTAGGTTTACCTTAATACTTTTGTTGTAGTTGCGGATGCTTGCAGTAGAGGTTAGTCATAAGTGGGATGCTTGTCCAAGTAAGGGCAGCACCCAAGCACCGGTCCACCCACATACCAAATTATCAAAGTACCGAACGCGAATCATATGAACGTGATGAAAACTAGTTTGACGATATTCCCATGTGTCCTCGGGAGCGCTTTACATCATATAAGAGTTTGTCCAGGCTTGGGCCACCTTGCTGCACCTTATTTACTTTTTTTACTTGTTGCTCGTTACAAATTATCTTATCACAAAACTATATGTTACCACTTATTTCAGTACTTGCAGAGAATACCTTGCTGGAAACCGCTTATCATTTCCTTCTGCTCCTACGATAGATCCCCCATACTTGTGGGTCATCAAGACTCTTCTCTAGCGCCATTGCCGGGGAGTGCAGCGCCTTTGGTAGGTGGAATTTGATAAGGAAAAATTTATATAGTGTGCTGAAATTTACTGTCACTTGTTACTATGGAAAGTAATCCTCTGAGGGGCTTGTTCGGGGTATCTTCACCCCGACCAGTAGAGCAAAGAGTTGCTCCTCAGCCTGCTGAACCTACTGAAAATGAAAATGAAAATGAAAATGCTTGCTTTGAAGTTCCTTCGGGTATGATAGAAAAACTACTAGCTAATCCTTTTTTTAGGAGATGGAACAAAACATCCTGATGAACATTTGATATATGTGGATGAAGTTTGTGGATTATTTAAGCTTGCAGGTGTACCCGGAGATGTTGTTAAGAAGAAGGTCTTCCCTTTATCTTTAAGGGGAGATGCATCGACATGGTATAGGCTATGTGATGATATGAGGTCTTGGAATTACAAACGACTGAAATTGGAATTTCATCAGAAGTTTTATCCTATGCACCTTGTTCATCGTGATCGCAATTATATAGATAATTTTTGGCCTCGCAAAGGATAAAGCATCGCTCAAGCTTGGGGGAGGCTTAAATCAATGTTATATTCATGCCCCAATCATGAGCTCTCAAGAGAACTGACTATTCAAAAATTTTATGCTCGGCTTTCTGGTAACAATCGCACCATGCTTGATACTTCTTGTGCTGGCTCTTTTATGATGAAGACTATTGAATTCAAATGAGATTTATTGGAAATAATTAAACGCAACTCTGAAGATTGGGACCTCGGCAATGGTAAGGAGTCAGGTATGACACCTAGTTTTGATTGTGTTAAATCTTTTATGGATACCGACATTTTTCATAAATTTAGCATGAAATATGGACTTGACTCTGAGATAGTAGCTTCTTTCTGTGAATATTTTGCTGCTTATGTTGATCTCCCCAAGGAGAAGTGGTTTAAATATCATCCTCCCATAGAAGTAAAAGTAGCTACACCTATTAAAGTTGAAGAAAAGACTATCACTTATAATGATCCTATTGTTCCTACTTCTTATGTTGAGAAACCACCTTTCCCTGTTAGGATAAAGGATCATGCTAAAGCTTCAACTGTGGTTCGTAAAAGCAATATTAAAACACATACACCTCCTGAGCAAGTTAAAGTTGAACCTAATATTGCTATTGTTAAAGATCTCTTGTCTGATAATATTGATGGGCATGTTATTTATTTCTGTGATGAAACTGCTAGAATTGCTAAACCCCGTGATAAAGATAAACCTAGACCTGTGATAGGCATGCCTGTTATTTCTGTTAAAATAGGAGATCATTGTTATCATGGCTTATGTGATATGGGTCTAGTGCTAGTGCAATACCTATTAGCCTTTATAGATAAATTATGCATGATATTGCACCTGTTGAGTTAGAAGATATTGATGTTACAATTAAACTTGCCAATAGAGATACTATTTCACCAATGGAAATTGTTAGAGATGTTGAAGTCTTGTGTGGGAAAACTAAATATCCTGCTGATTTTCTTGTTCTTGGTTCCCCACAAGATAGCTTTTGTCCCATTATATTTGGTAGACCCTTCCTAAATAGTATTAATGCTACCATAGATTGCAAAAGAGATGTTACTATCGGTTTAGATGATATGACTCATGAATTTAATTTTTCTAAATTTAGTAGACAACACCATGAAGAAGAATTACCTAATAAGGATGAAATCATTGGTCTTGCTTCTATTGTCGTACCTCCTAGTGATCGTTTAGAACAATATTTCCTAGACCATGAAAATGACATGTTTATGAATGAAAGAAGGGAATTAGATGAAGTATTCTTTAAACAGGAACCTATTCTTAAAAAAAATTTACCTGTTGAAATCCTAGGGGATCCTCCTCCACCCAAGGGCGATCCCGTGTTTGAGCTTAAACTGTTACCTGACACTCTTAAATATGCTTATCTTGATGAGAAAAAGATATATCCTGTTATTATTAGTGCTAAACTTTGAGAACATGAAGAAGAGAGATTATTGAAAACTCTGAAGAAACACCATGCTGCTATTGGGTATACTCTTGATGATCATAGGGCATTAGTTCCACTCTATGTCAACATAAAATTAATTTGGAAGAAGATGCTAAACCAGTTCGTGATCGTCAACACCGTCTGAATCCTAGAATGAATGAAGTGGTAAGAAAGGAGATACTAAAGCTCCTTGAGGCAGGTATAATTTATCCTATTGCTGATAGTCAGTGGGTAAGCCATGTCCATTGTGTCCCTAAGAAGGGAGGTATTACTGTTGTTCCTAATGATAAAGATGAATTGATTCCTCAAAGAATTATTACAGGTTATAGGATGGTAATTGATTTCCGCAAATTAAATAAGGCTACTAAAAAAGATCATTACCCCTTACCTTTTATCGATCAAATGCTAGAAAGATTGTCCAAACATACACATTTTTGCATTCTAGATGGTTATTCTGGTTTCTCTCAAATACCTGTGTCAGCCAAAGATCAATCAAAGACTACTTTTACATGCCTTTTTGGTACTTTTGCTTATAGACGTATGCCTTTTGGTTTATGTAATGCACCTGCTACCTTTCAAAGATGCATGATGGTTATATTCTCTGACTTTTGTGAAAAGATTTGTGAGGTTTTCATAGATGACTTTTCCGTCTATGGATCTTCTTTTGATGATTGCTTGAGCAACCTTGATCGAGTTTTGCAGAGATGTGAAGAAACTAATCTTGTCTTGAATTGGGAAAAGTGCCACTTTATGGTTAATGAAGGTATTGTCTTGGGGCAAAAAGTTTCTGAAAGAGGTATTGAAGTTGATAAAGCCAAGGTTGATGCTATTGAGAAGATGCCATGTCCCAAGGACATCAAAGGTATAAGAAGTTTCCTTGGTCATGCGGGTTTTTATAGGAGGTTCATTAAGGGCTTCTCAAAAATTTCTCAGCCTCTGACTAATTTATTACAAAAATATATACCATTTGTTTTTGATTATGATTGTGTAGAAGCATTTGAAATACTTAAGAAAGCATTGATCTCTGCACCCATTGTTCAGCCACCCGATTGGAATTACCCTTTGAAATTATGTGTGATGCTAGTGATTATGCTGTAGGTGCTGTTCTATGACAAAGAGTTGATAAGAAACTAAATGTTATTCAATATGCTAGTAAAACTCTAGACAATGCTCAAAGAAATTATGCTACTACTGAAAAAGAATTCTTAGCAGTTGTATTTTCTTGTGATAAGTTTAGACCTTATATTGTTGATTCTAAAGTAACTATTCACACTGATCATGCTTCTATTAAATATCTTATGGAAAATAAAGATGCTAAACCTAGACTTATTAGATGGGTTCTCTTGCTACAAGAATTTGATTTGCATATTGTTGATAGAAAAGGAGTTGAGAACTCCGTTGCATACAACTTGTCTAGGTTAGAAAATGTGCTTGATGACCCACTACCCATTGATGATAGCTTTCCTGATGAGCAATTAAATGTCATAAATGCTTCTCATACTGCTCCATGGTAGGATGATTATGCTAATTACATTGTCACTAAGTTTATACCACCTAGTTTCACATACCAGCAAAAGAAAAAGTTCTTCTATGATTTGAGGCATTACTTTTTGGATGACCCACATCTTTATAAAGAAGGAGTAGATGGTGTTATTAAACGTTGTGTACCTGAGCATGAACAGGAACAGATCCTACACAAGTTTCACTCCAAAGCTTATGGAGGACACCATGCTGGAGATAAAACTGCACATAAGATACTGCAATCTGGTTTTTATTGGCCTACTCTCTTCAAGGATGCCCGTCAGTTTGCCTTATCTTGTGATGAATGTAAAAAAATAGGTAATATTATTAGACGTCAAGAAATGCCTATGAATTATTCACTTGTTATTGAACCATTTGATGTTTGTGGCTTTGACTATATGGGACCTTTTCCTTCCTCTAATGGTTATACACATATTTTAGTTGCTGTTGATTACGTTACTAAGTGGGTAGAAGCTATTCAAACTAGTAGTGCTGATCATAACACTTCTATTAAAATGCTTAAAGAAGTTATTTTTCCAAGGTTTGGAGTCCCTAGATATTTAATGACTGGTGGTGGTTCACATTTTATTCATGGTGCTTTCCGTAAAATGCTTGCTAAATATCATGTTAATCATAGAATTGCATCTCCTTATCACCCTCAGTCTAGTGGTCAAGTAGAATTGAGTAATAGAGAACTCCAATTAATTTTGCAAAAGACTGTTAATAGATCTAGAAAGAATTGGTCCAAGAAACTTGATGATGCATTATGGGCCTATAGAACTGCATATAAAAATCCTATGGGTATGTCTCCATATAAAGTGGTCTATGGAAAAGCATGTCACTTACCTCTCGAACTAGAACACCAGGCTTATTGGGCTATTAAAGAACTTAATTATGATTTTAAACTAGCCGGTGCAAAAGGTTATTTGATATTAGCTCACTTGATGAATGGAGAACCCAAGCCTATGAAAATGCCAAGTTGTTTAAAGAAAAAGTTAAAAGATGGCATGACAAAAGGATACAAAAGCGTGAGTTTAATGTAGGTGATTATGTATTTCTATACAACTCTCGTTTAAAAATTTTGCAAGAAAACTTCTCTCTAAATGGGAAGGTCCTTACGTTATCGAGGAGGTCTATCATTTCGGTGCCATAAAAATCAACAACTTCGAAGGCACAAATTCGAAGGTGGTGAACGGTCAAAGAATCAAACATTATATCTCAGGTAATCCCATAAATGTTGAAACCAATGTTATTGAAACTGTAACCCCGGAGGAATACATAAGGGACACTTTCCGGAACGTTTCAGACTCTGAAAAGGAATAGGTATGTGGTACGGTAAGTAAACCGGCTCCAAAACAGTTTTAAGGCAATATTTCTCCGTTTTGGAATATTTAGAAAATTAGAAAAATAAGCAGCAGTTCGGGAAGGACAAGAGGGCTCCACGAGGGTGGAGGGGGCGCCCTACCCTACTGGGTGCACCCCCTACCTCGTGGGCACCTCGTGTGCTCTCCGGACTCTGTTTTCTTACAGGACAGGTATTTTGGTCGGTAAAAATTCATTATATAATCTCCCCGGGGTTTTGACTCCCGTATCACGCAAAAATCTCATGTCTTTGTTTCGAGCTGTTTTCTGTCGGGGTTGTCAAGGCCAGGCACTATGTCGTCTCCCTCCTCCTCCAACCATGTGGGCAACGATGCTTGGCTAATGAAGATAGAGCTGAAGAGGGAAGAACCCATGGAGATCAACAAGGATGAAGGGATCAAGAAAGCCATGGAGGACCAAGCTCCGGCAACAGAAGACATCCTTCAACTTTATCACAATCTTCTTACCCCAACTGAGATCGAAGCTTTCAAGATGATTGAGCTAGCTCATATACAAAATAAGTATCTCACACGTGAAAATATTTTGTTGAAGGAGCATATCATCGCACTCAGAAGGCATTATCCGCAAGTTAGAAGACCTCCTACACTCGATGTGTGGCTATCCAGCATCAACAACTCCACCTTCTTCACCAACAAAGAAGAATTGAGCCTCGGGTATGGGCACTCCCCTTGGCAACTGCCAAGCTTGGGGGAGTGCCCCGGTATCGTATCACCATCACTTTTATCTTTATCGTTTTTCTTAGTTTGATCCTTTCGGTAATATCTTGATCTAGTAGAATAAAAGTTCTTACACTACAAAAAAATACACTTCCGTGATGATACGTGTTTGTCACAGTAGGTCACTTTTCTGTCATGCATGTACATCCATGACAAATTTATGACAGAATCAAGATAGTCATACATGTGCTGTCGTAGAAGTGTTCCATGACATTACCAAAATTATCATCACGGAAGTGTCCACTTCCATGACGATAAATCGCGTGTCACAGAAGTGCTTTCGTCAAGGGTGACCGACACGTGGCATCCACCATAACGGAACGCCGTTAAGCTATCGGGTCGGGTTTTGGATCCGATAACCCGTTAACAGCCCCGACCAATGGGGATTTTCCATGTGTAAAATCATCATTGGCTGGAGGAGACACGTGTCAGGTCCGCGTTGGCACAGGTGTCACTCATCCAATGGGCGAGAAGCGCCTATGATATGTTGACACGTGGATTCGCCCATCAAGTTTAAATGGGCTGGCCCAAGTGAAGGCCCATAAGATTTTGCGGACCATAATAGGCCGGCCCAGCTAAAGGCCCATGAGATTTTGCGGACCATAATGGGCTGGCCCAGCTAAAGGCCCACAAGATTTTGCGGGCCATAATGGGCCAGCCCAGGTAAAGGCCTGCAAGATTTTTGTGTGCCATAATGGGCCGGCCCAGGTAAAGGCCCACAAGATTCTTGCGGATCATAATGGGCCGGCCCAGCTAAAGGCCCATGAGATTTCACCGACATTAATGGGCCGGCCCAGCTGTAGGCCCACAAGATTTTGAGGACCCTAGTAGGCAGGCCCATTAACTGGCTGCCATGTTTTGGGCCAATTGTCGGTCCATATTTGATCCGGTCCATTAATGGCCTGCCACGCTCCGGGCCTAATAGTGGCCCATATGAGATCCGACCCATTAAAAGCCTACCACGTTCTGGGCCAAATTACGGCCCAGACTAGGTCTGGCCCTTTAAGAGGCTTTGGGCTCAATTATGGCCCATATCAGATTCGGCCCGTCAACTGGACACTATGCTTTTGGGCCCACTTGCTAAAGGCCAACTTAGTAATTTGGCCTGATATTGGTTTTGGTCTGTTAAGGGCCCATTTAACATTTCGGCTCTATATTAATTTCGGCCTGTTAAAAGCTCGTCATATAGTTGGGCCTAACTACGGCCTGTTTTGCATCCTTCCTGCTCGCAGCCGATATCTGATTGGGCCAAACAAGGACCGAGACAATTTTGGCCTGTTAAAAGCCCGTGATTTGATTCACACAATCATGGGTCGGGGTTCATTTCGGGCTGCTGCCGGCCCGTGAGCTGTTCGACACGTTTCAGGCCCAACCTACATCGTGATTGCATGACGGCCCGATTATGTACCGTAATTTTACGGTTTGGCCGGTTTACTGCGAAGAAACGATATATATACAGTAAAATAACTACAACATCGTGAATAAGAAAAAAAACCTAGACTATACAATAAAGAAATTACAGCATATTACATCCACTGGGCATCAAAGTTCGCCACTATGATAATAAAGCACAAGCAGACAGCAGATTACATACACTGGGCATCAAAGATCGCCACTAGTGCAAATAAACACGCCAAAAAATTAATATACAAAACCGATAACACTTCAATAGAGTTCAAGAAAGGTTAGCCCTGCTGGGGAGCTGCAGCACAAGCAGCTGAGCAAGATGATGAGACTGCGCTTGTTCAACACTTATATCTTCCTCACTCTGAAAGATAAACAAGCAGACAGATGACAGGTTTTGCACATAAAAGTATCAGTGCCGACAATTCATTGCATTTTTTACTTACGAATAAAGTGACATAGTTTAAAATTGCATTAACACAATATGGTATTTTTCAGGTCAAGACATGGCAGGAAATGACATTGTGAAGGAGTTGGCAGCTTCACGACACGACTGGATTACAGATCAAGAACTCATAAGTATCGATGGTTAGTGTGCTGTCAATTTATACCATTTGAGATTGGCAAATAAAGAGACGGTTTAAATAATAGTAGAATGATATGACATTGTTCATAGTTTAGACATTGCAGAATATGACATTGTGCTGTAGTGGGTAGGTTCACCACACCACTGGATTACGGATGAAGAACAGAAGCATACATGCAGTGCAAAAGAAGATCACTTGCTCTGTATAGTTTAATTTACATGGTATGAAGAAGGAACTTGGTTGTACAACTGAAAACTTAAATTGAGAAAGGACAAACTTTTGTTTATGAACTACATAATAAAATTTAAACAAGCAATTTGATGCAAACACCAAAAATAAACAGCTGTTGCAGTCATGCCTAACCAAATATATACAACAAAGTTTGAAGGCTTGAGATGGACAAACTTACATTATTGGTGAAGACAGACTCTATAAAGGCCTTGTCCATGCTGATGGGGGGCAACTCAAGAAGTTTATCACAGAATCTTCTTCAAAAGCATTGCCTTTATTCTACATTTTGTTAAGAGTAAATATAGATGTGATAATGTACGAAAAAATGGAGAATATTTAAGATAAGATGAAGAGTGATGCTACATAACCAAGTTGCTATAAATGTAAGTGCAGCGATACAGGCAAAAGGTACAGCCAAGAGCAATGCACAGCTAAACTTCTTCGTACCAACCTTATGGTAAGAGTAAATATAGATCTGATGTGCAGAAAATGGAGGGCAAAGGAAAATAAGCTGCAGAGTGATGGTACATGAACAACTACCTGTCATTATAAGTACATTGATAAAGGACAGCATGTACTTACAAGAACAATGCAGAGCTAAAAAAACATTGGCATTGGATATATTCTACACTAATGTAACCATTCATACAGATCAATAATTTGGAGCGAACAATTGATAAGCAAGCTATCATGCATACTGTTGTCACATAATGAACCAGGTATGTATGCAAGTACAGTGATACAGGACAACAGGTACTAACAAGAGCAAAGCAGCGGGCAACATATTTGCAATATCCTGTCGTTCTTGTCAAACCGGAATTCTTCTTCGAGCAGATTTCCTGCAAAAAAGATCCGTAAGGCACATACGGAAAAGTAGAAGTTCAAACTGTCATGTGATTTCATAGACAATACCTCATCCTGGGAACGAGACCAGTGCATAACAAGGTTTTTCCATTCAATGTCTTCTAAATTTAGCACAGGAGACTTCACCGGAAATTCATTTATAGACTTGCCATCAAAGTGTGATTTCCTCAGGTAACACCGATACTGCTGTAATGCTTCCTTCAAAAGCACAAGGAAGATTTGCTCATCATGACTATCCAGATTGACCCTCGCCTAGTTACAAGAATGTAATGTAAATCATTGATGTGTTCAATCAGCAGAAAACAGGAAAATAATAACCATGAATAATAGCACGTACACGTAAGTTGGACAGGAAGATGTGAAAATGGTGTTTCTCTTCACAATAATCTTCCCATGGTGGGAATATATGCACGTAGTCCCTAACAACATTGAAATAATTGTCTTTTAAACTGGGAATAAATGGAATGAGGTTCCAATCTGCAGGAATTGGCCGTCTCTGTAGTTTGGATAGGTCTTCGGCCGGTGGACTTGCTGTACTTTTTGCTGGAGTGGGATTTTTCTGTGGTACAGCTGGTGCTATGGCAAATGAAATCGGTATACCTTTTGCTGGAGTGCAGGTCCTGTGTGGTGGGGCTAGTGGTGTGGCCAGTGAAGTATGGGTATAGTCTGCTGGAGTCGGTCCTACGTTTTGTGTCACTGGTTGTACAACCAATATAAGTGGGGTGCTGTCTGATTTCTCCAGCACCACCACGTTTTTCAAGGACATTGCTAGTTCTCCTTCAGGTTCAGCAATCACCCTCTTCCTTTTTGATGTCTGATGCACAAGAACAACATTTGAGTGGAAAAAACATGGTATGATGACAGATGGAATATGTATTGATAATGGATGGGCATGGCATCTCGACATATATGATGAGTAAACTAAGCAGATGGCGGTGCAACAAAGTAGAAGAAATGCAAGACAACATATGCAAGATACCCGCAATCAATAAAACATTGCCAAATTAGAACATGCACCTTGATGGGTGAACATGACAGGCCATCTGCCTTTGACTCCTCGAGGTTAGAATAGTCATTAGGATCATATTCTGAACAAGAATCAACACGTGGGGAGCGTATGACTTTCATTGCATCTAGAATGGCACTCAATGCCTTGGTGCCAATTTTGTAAGTCATTGCAGTGTTTAACTTCAAGAGTTGACTGCTGCTAGTGCGACACAAAGCAGCTACACAGATCATAGTGTAGATATAACGGGAAAACCTTAAGCATCAGAGTAAAATCAGCAAAGTGGAAGTTGCTGGAATATATGTGCTAGTATTGCCGGTACGGCTAGAAAGGCTTCGGATACCAGCTTTCTTCAAGTGAAGGTGCGGTACTGTTAATATCAGTGTAACTCTCAAAGGCGACACAACTCCCTGCATTTCCTTGCTATTCTTATAGGATTCAAGTGGGTAGGCCACTACAAATCCTATTCCTATGTTTACAAGATCCTACGAATCAAAGAGGCTCAAAGTGTCCATCACAACCGACCGTATAGACCTCTAGACTGCAAATGGCCATGCTCATCTTCAGTACAAGGAACATTTTGTACTACTATCATACTCCCTCCGTTCCAAAATATAAGTCTTGGTAGAGATTTCCACTATGGATCACATAGAGATGTATCCAGATACATTTTAGAGTGTAGATTCACTCATTTTGCTCCATATGTAGTCCATGGTGGAATCTATACAAAGACTTGTATTTAGAAATGGAGAGAGTACATATTAAAGAAGAACGAAAGAGGAACATGGTAAAGAAGAGCAAGAAGATTTTGGATAATAAAATGTTGGTTGTGCAGTGCCCACACATGATGAACCAGAGCGCATTAAGAATGCAACTCCCAGTTGTCTCTCGACCATTCCAGGCGGTTGGATGAAGATCCTACGTCTCCTAACCCTTCTTCTTCCTCGTCTCTGATTCTTCCCATACAGAACACTGCACGGGCCGCCGGCCGGACCACCGCCCCCCCACCGCCTGTGTTCCTCCGCCACCCCCACCCCCCACCCCCGCCCAACCCCCACCCGCGTCGAGTTTTCTTCGTTCGGTAAGGCCCCAGAACCACCCGAGCCCCTTCGATCGCACCGGCGAACTCCGACGAGCTCTGAAAAATCGACTGACCCAATTTTGAAATTTAGTCTACTGTGATTTAACTAGTGTGGAATATAAAATGGGAACACCATAAGAATTGGGAGTATAGTGTTGAGCGTGCCATGGCGGATCTGAAGGTGCAAACCGTACAAAGGCAACTTCGCAACCAAGACAAGAAATCAGAGTAAAGCAGTGGCGATCTATTTTCTTGCTGCGATAAATAAGTTGAGCATATACGAAAGAGTACCGCCTCTGGTGCGGCGCCGTGTACGCATCTGCTGAGAATTTAACGGTGTTGCGGTAGCGATGGCTGTCGGCGGCGTGGAAGTAGATCTAGGAGGGTAGACGGTGGCGGCGGGGCGTGGTGGACGAGATGATCGTAGGAGCGGCACCGGCAAGGTGGACGACGGCGGGGATGAAGCAAGAGGACGGGATGCAAGGATCCCGGTCCGAAGCCGCGGATGAGAGAGGTTGATCTCTTGTAATGGACGGCGGCGTTGGGGCATCAGCTTCGGCATGGTGGAGGAGGACGGCGGTGGGTGGGGTGGCGGACGACGGCGGACGGAGGAGGGTGGGGTGGAGAGGGTGTTTTGGCACCCACAGAGTACGAATGGGGAAAAGGGAGGTAGAGAGGAAGAGGGAACCATGTATTCAGGGCGCGCTTGTCTCAAATGCGAGGAAATTTACAAACTTAGCTCCCGTTTCAAATTTCTACTACATCACAGCAACATTAGTCGGTTGGGGATAGGACGGTAATCTCGCATAAACCGAATATTTGCCGACGACAGTTTGTTTTTGGCGCCCACCGTGTATGAATATGAATCGGGGAGGGAGTCGATTTCGGCCACCGTGTATGAATCCGGGTGAGAGGCGGTTACGTCACATTTGGGTGAAATTACAAACCTACCCCTATCGAAACCTATAGAAATCCAGCAGATAGGCTTTGCGTGGCAGGGATAGGCAGTAGTGATTTCCATCTCGCAGATTTTGGTTTTGGGCGGTTACTGTGACTTTCCCCGCTTCATTCAAATTTTGCAGAGTGCATGTTTACCGTGCCAACTCAATTCGAATCCCATTTGTATTCTACTTTTTTCGGGCAGGATCCATTTTTTAATTGGAATTACATTCTATATACATCATTTTTTATATATACTTTCAAAAGCACAACAAAGAATTCTGCTCCTTTATATGTATAATATGATTTACAAATACAACGATCTCGAAACCTTAAGGTTGAATTCAAAAAAATTTAACCAAATTATGTTCTACTAAAATGTATGGATCAGTAATATCTACATATTAAATAACATAGATGTGCTTGAATTCATATGAGTATGCATGTTTGATAGATCAATTTTGGTTCGAGTATGGATTACATGTATCATCATCTCGAATTCAAATATTTGAATCCCTTTTTTGTTCACTCCTTTCACGCCCATCTCTCTCGCAAGCATGCTCCTTCAGGTAGCTATCACTCTCTTTTCTCCAGCTCACCCGCACGCTCACTTCATGTTTCTCCTATCCTCGCAAACATGGTCTCTCGACGTCTCCCTTGAGAAGTGTCACACTCTCCCTATCATTATACATTACACGGTTTTCATTATCTCTCACGTCTCTACTGTTCTCTGGTATCACTCGGTACCTAAGCTTTCTTTTTCACCGCCACACACACGGTCTCCACTCGTCTTTCACTTTGTCTTTCTCTCTATGGGATTCTCTCACACACCCTATATGTCTCTACATATGACTAATACCACTAAAATTACTCTCTCTCTCTCCTGTAGACACAACATTTGTTGTGGTCTCCTTTTCGTTTCCATCCCAGACTGACATTATTCATTTGTTTATTGATCAGACAACCCCGACTACCGTCTCCTCTCTCTCTCACACAGACACACACGCACAACTCCTGCTTCCACTCCCCTTCCCGACTGTCGTCTCTCTCTCACACACACAAAACTCTCGCTTTCGCACCCCGACTCGTATTTCTCTCACAAACATTTATCGACTAGCTAGCCTCTAGATAGGTTTATACACCCGCACACTCGTGCTTCCACCATCGCATACATGTCTCTCTCCCGCTCCTTGTATCTATGTAGATTTTTCTTCCATTCTTGAGACACACCCTCTCGATCGTGCACACACACACTATCGCCTCATTTTAAGTTGATACCTATCGCACACACACTCCTTGTGTCTTTGTCACACATGCACTCTGTCCTCCTCTACTCTCCCTCTCTCTCACACACACATGGGCTTTTTGCAACAACTAGCAAGATGCCCATGCATTGCACGGAACATCAAGATGCATTTGTATGAGTAGTTTATCTTGTGGGGTAAAAGGATGAACGAGGGAAGGCCTTATTTGCAAATGTGGAGAGGGGTGTGGGTATACTTTTGCAAAGTTGCCATAATTTCCTTCCTATCCGTCAGATATAGATCGGACAGCCTATATTGCAAGATGGCAGGCACACGATCATCACCGACAATGCTTTTTATAAGAGTAGGGATAAAAAAGAGTTGGTGATGACGGTGGGCCTGCCATCCTGCAATGTAGGTCGTCCAATTTATATCTGACGGATAGGAAGGAAAATATGGCAATTTACCTGCACTCTTCACCACATTTCCAGATAAGGCCTTCCCTCGTTCATCCTTTTCTCCCACAAGATCTTGATGTTCCGTGCAATGCACGGGCATCTTGCTAGTAAGAGTAGAAATTAGACATATACCACTTCTCGAATCTTGAAACCAACAACATTCCTCCCTTATCTCATCAAAACCGCCAAAGGAATATATTTTGAGTGAAACATAACATATTTTTAATGATATACGTATTTCAAAACTAGACTTTTTTTCTATCAAATCGTTGAATATGTATTAATCTACTTTGATCGTGTGGCAACGCATTGGCACATTGCTAGTAGTTATTATAATTTTTTGGACACCAGACAAACGGTGGAGTAAATATACAAAGAGAAGAGGCGCACGCACGTAGTCGGCCTCTCACTGTCTCGCACACATGAGTGTTACGTAAAGGAGACGTTAACAAATAAACCCTAAAACCCTAGGTGCACGATTGCTGCATTCGCGGGTACCGAGTACGTGGTGGAGCACCATTGTAGGAATAGTCAGCTTGTGTGATAATTTGATCCGTAGGAGTTGATGGTCGGGACCACAGGTGAACGACTTGGAGCGCGGTAGCTCGCCAGTTGCCACAGATCGAGTAGCCATGTTTAAAATATCGTTTTTAGCGGGGTTAAGAGTTCCGATTTTCAATGGCCCATTATAAGTAGTAAGTAGTTTTTAGAACGATTGGTATGGAGCGAAAATGGAATTCATAGTACTACGTACCTCCTTGTCGTATGGTTGTATGGTTTTTTTTTGCGATGGAGGTTGTATGGGTTTATGTTGCGAGATGTTGAACCTAGTAGTTCTAGGGTAAATACTATGGTTTAGATTTAGATGCTGGTTTTCAGTAATGAAAATCGGAAGGGGAAACCCTTCTTTGATTAAAAAAACTACTACCTCCATTCTGGTTTACTAGTCCCCATCATACTTTGGGTCAAAGTTTGTCCATGAATTCTACTTGTAAAATGTGATTCGAAAACGAGATGCATGCATGAACACTAGTTACTCTAACCCCCCTCTCTTCTTTAATTCTTTGCCACATCAGCATGTTTGCTATTCTCGTGTGCATGATACCAGCTAAGATACCACCATTATGGCCAGCCTTAATCATCGCATGCAATAATTTAGTGCACTTTGAAATATGAACATGTGTGGGGCGTGTATGTTTTTAATGACTTGAGACTATACCTAGCCCTGCATGCAAGATGACTTATTATGCACCGTTCCCCATACCTGCCGGAAGCCCGTTCGTCTCCAAATCTTTTCCTCTCCATGTGTGGAAACAATATGCCTACCAAACTCTCCTTCTCCCTCTGGCGGTCCCACCACTCCACCCCGCGTGAAAAAATCTGCATGCACGACTCTCCTCCCCCCACGCTCGTCCAATCCGTTGTGACCAGCAATATTTCCACCCCTTCGCTCCCCTGTAATTTACTCCAGCAAATATGCCCACGTAGTTGTTACTTAACTGCAGGTGCATTGGGTCACTAACATATGGGCCCAACAGGGGTCTGGCCCACATGTCAGTGACGCAACTGGACCTGCAGTTAAGTCAGTGCAGCTCAGTCCATATCTTACGTAGGTGTGCCATTGCTCGCTATAAATACTGCGCCTCCCACGACATCGCTATCTCCTCCCCCTCACGTTCACGTTCATTGCTATCTCCTCCCCCTCCCTCTCATGTCGACCACCAGGGCATCGCCCCTCCCAAGCACTAGGAGCCCCTCACTGCATTGCGCGGACGGTCACGCGTCGCCGTTCCGTTCCTCGCCGCCACTAGTCAAGGAGGACGCGTCGGTGTTCCGCTCCTCGCCGCTACGCGATGCGTCGCCGTTCCGTTCCTCGCCGCCACTAGTTGAGGAGGACGCGTCGGTGTTCCGCTCCTCGCCATGACGCGACACGTCGCCGTTCCATTCCTCGCCGCCACTAGTCGAGGAGGACGCATCGGTGTTCCGCTCCTCGCCGCGACGCGTCGAGGTGGACGCGTCGGTGTTCCCAATCTCGCCAGCACACGCCACGGAGGACGTGTCGGCTCCCCGCTACGAGGAGAACACCGCGCCGCCCGCCGAGCCCCCCCAGCCTTGAGGAGCTTTGGAAAGAAATGGATGTCGCCTTGTGGGAGGCTTTGCCTCCAGCAGAGCGCGCCAAAATAGGGGCGGAGAAGAAGGCCGAGGAAGAGAAGCGCACCGCAGAAGAAGCTGCCTGGGAGGCCTATGTCGCGTCCGAGAGAGTCAGGCGATTCGCTCTTTGGCAGAAGGCTCGTGCGAGGTCCGTGAGGGTGGCAGAGGATGCCCATGCCGACGCCCTGAGTGCAGTCGGGCCCAAGCGCCTCATCCACGCTTGGCGGTACGTGGACCGGGTGCACGCTTCCAGCGAGGAGGAGTACCTGTTGGCGCCGGATCACCACACCGGTGAGATCACGCTCGCCCGCCAGCAAGCCACCAATCAGCACCTCGCGAGTTGCGAGGCTGAGGAAGAGGCGTTGTGTCGGCGCGCTGGGAAACGGCCACACACCAGGGCACTCGTGGCGCGCCGCAAGCGCTCCTGCGAGCGCCGTGGCTTTTAGGAGTATAATTTTTGTTTCGTAAGGCGATCTCATTAGTTTTGGGACGCAAATGATAAATCCCGAACGTTCAGGAATTTTGAGTGTCCTTAATTAAGTATGTAAAAGGGAAAGTTTGGAAACCTTGTGTATTCGTATGCATTTTGCAAGTACGTGCATATAGCACAAACTTTACTATATACTATCGCACTACACATCTCTCTCGATATATGCTTGCAGACTGTGCTACTCCCTCCGTCCAGGTCAATAAGTCATCTTTGGTTGTGCACCGTCACCAAGAAGGAGGGAATACTCATACACCTAGATGGAGGGAGTACTACTATTACTTACGTACGTGCAAATGCACGTTTTAACATTACGATGCGGTTTTTGTAAAAGTAGAAAACAGCACTAGTCGAGCTTGTGAAACGATTCAATGCAAAACAAATGCAAAAATGCTCGTTTGATTGTTTACTTTTAGCTTCCTTCTCTGTGGTTATTTCTCTGTCGTACTTTGTACGGAGTATCTCACTGGTTGGAAAGGCATGCAAATTCCCAAACCGCTTCCTACACCCTGTATCGAATTTTTTGCCTAACAAGTTGTGTCGTGCAATTGGAATTCCAACTTGAGTACTACTACTAGTAGGAGTACCAGGGGCTAGTTCTTTTAGGCTTCTAGATTAGTAATCCCATAACTACTACCTCCGTCCTGGTTTATTGGTCCCCATTGTAATCTGTGTCAAATTTTGATCATAAGTTTAACTAATGAAATGTTAGTGCACGTCACATGCACTACTCCATCCGTCTAGGTGAGTAAGTCATCTTAGAGCAAGGTTAATAGTAAAGCCTGCTGCCGGCTCTATAGTAGAGCCATGTCACCTATAGCCTGTATTTGAAAAAGTTCATACAGTAGAATGGCTGTAGTGTTGGCTATACATTTAATGCATGCATGCTTTGCTAGGCAAAGGAAAGTGACAGGATTGGCTGGGGGAGCTGAACGCCGGCCGTAGAGCTCGCATGGGCTACATGCAGGCTCCTTTTCCTCGTTGCTTGTGCTATCGCCCGGCGACTCGCGAAGCGCCCGCTTGGTCCTTTCTTCTCACTGCTCTCTCCTCCAGCTATGATTTTGCTGATGTGGAAGATGCTATAGCCTGCTGACTAGTCTCTATTGTACTTGCTCTTAGGCTATGCACCATGACCAAGGAGGAGGAGAAAACGAGAAACATTAATGTTTATTTTCTAATTAATAGTATTGCATGCAATGAACTAACCACTACATGTCATGTTTGATATCTCAAGTCATTAGAAGCATACACACTCTTTATCTCTTATTGGTTGATATGTCAAGAAACAAGAAACGAGGTAGAAGTTAATGCACCGCGCCTAAGTTTTTTGGGATTATTTGGTTTTTGTAAGATGAGTTACACACCTAGACGGAGGGATTACAATGGTGAGGAATAAACCAGTTAAATCTTTGGTCAAAATTTAGCACAAATTACAATGGTGAGGAATAAACCAGGACGGAGTAGTAGTTTAGAAGCCCAAATAAATGAGTGAGGCGCCTTATTGTTACTCTCCACTGTGACTAGTCTTGTAGGAAAAGCTGGGGAAGCCGCCAAAAGAACTGGCCCTAGGAGTAGTAGCTAGGGATCGAGTGTGCGAGATGAACCGGAGAAAGTAAATACAGAGAGATAAAATGCAAAAAAGACGGAGGGATGTGATGGTTGCTTGTCCGTTTATTTTACCAGGCCACATATTACTGGGAGTGGTTGGGTTTTGTGATATGACGACTTCACTGCCGCGCCACGAGCGGGGTGAGAGGTGAGACTCCCATGCAGCGCCGCCCTCTACACTTGTACTACATCAGTCGTGGTTTATTAGTCCACCATTGAATTTGACTCAAGATATAACTGACAAAATGTTAGTGCATGTCAACAAAAACTATAGTGTTGGATTCGTCTTTGAACATAGTTTTGAATGATATAATTTTAGGTGACATGCATCAGCATTTATCGTACTATATATAATGTTAGTTCAATTTTTGTTCGTACTAATCTATAGTAGTAAGGTGACCGTGCGTTGCACTGAAGAGTGAAATGCATTGATCGGGGAGTTGTTTATTTTCACAAAGGATGTGGGGGTCATCTCATGTGTAACGGGAATCGATAGGTTTGTTCAGATATTATTTCATCTCTAGAGCTCACAAACATCCGGGTGAAATAGATAAAAAAGGTATCTTTTGCAAAGAAAAGCGTTCAACTGTTCAACATGCATCCAAAACTTGTGAAGAAATAACACTTATTGTGCTTTGCAAGAAATGATCTTTTCTATACTATCTATACTACTATATAGTATACAAGTCCTGGATTGCACGTAGAGCATCAATCCTAGCCACTCATCTCATAAATCTAACGGCTGATATTGGAGGGATTCGCAGTGAACAGTGCCTGCAGCTGAATGTACTTGGTTCTGGAACCATCGCTGCACCATGTCATACCTTCCTAAAAAGAAGATCTATGCCTCCTCTACTATGCTACAATTTTCAGGTTGTGATGAGTAAAAAAAGAGTTGGTTGTGAGACGATGTGAGATGGTCTGGAGGAGAAACTAAAGTTGAAGTAAACAATTTGTGGGTTCCACCACATACTTTTTTTTATATTCTTCGAAAATTTCTGGATGACCACAGGCAGTAGTTGCATTTTGTACTACCAATTAGTAAATTTCTAAAATCTATTTCGTGTGCATCAACAATATTTTTTTTTGCTCAGAATTCATTTTTCAAAGTATTTTTTTGGTGGAATCACACCATACTGTTAAGACGTGCATTGCACGTGCATACACACTAGTAAGAATTAGTTTTTGAGTATCGATTGTTATACATGTTGGCTACAGATGACATGGCACTTTCTTATGGTCAACAGTTGGCTATACTATTAAGTAATATTAACCATGCCCTTATACACCTAGACAGAGGGATTAAATCAGGATGACTTGCAAGCGGGCAGAGGAGATGTAAGAAATGGTTCATCGTAAGTCTTTCACCAGTACTGTAGTAAAAATTCGTACATGGAAGATTCTAGACTAAACCATAAACGGATACACTTTTATTCATGAGCGATACTCCAATAGAGCAATATCCTGCATGGAAGTCTCCACATGCTTAGACAGCAGATTACATTGAGCGAAGACTAATGATCAACATTTAACTTGATAATGCGGATGTCCAGGTGAACCTCCTTGGAGTCCCCGTGTACCACGTCAGCGGGTAAAGGATGCCATGGGTTTTCCAAGTCCACATTGGCGGGATAGTCCCAGCTCCCCAGAGTCCAAGTCTGTTTGATGAGGCCGGTGTCGCCGCCCACGCGACCCGGAGGGGTAGTAACACTGACCACGCACCTGTACATCGGCCTCGTGTCAGTGTCAGCGGCGTCCCCCCTGACGCACATTACAGAGAAGGGGCGGCGGCCTGCGCGGGCCTCGCCGGTGCCCATGATCAAGAGGAAGACGCTGCCATCCTCCTCCGAGACTAGCAGGCGGCGGTGATCCTCCAGCGACTCCGGCATGGTGAACAGGTAGCATGTCTCGTACTTGATGTTCTCCGCCAAGGGCCAGTAGTGACCGCTGCATGCATCCGTGAGGTGATGCACCATGTCCGCCGGCGAGCCACAAAACGGCATCGGGCACTCATAGCAGTGGACGAAGGGCTCCTTGGAGGCATCGACCAGGCCGTCCATGAAACGGGAGTGGCTGTAGGGGACATTGCGCCAGTTGAATATATGAGCAAGTTACTACGAGATTTAATCCGAATAAGCACACAATAAATCATGACGGCTATAACAGAGATGAAACTAATCATGTGGACTAGCATAGTAGTAGGATACAGAGTAGAAACATGAATTCTACCATGATTTCGAACAGGAAGGACAGAAACACATACGGTGCAACGAGAGCAGCACCGTTGGCGTTGAGGTTGTCGCCCATGTCCAAACACCACATAGACACGGGCCCTGTTTGGATACTCTAACTCAGTTAGAGGTTAGAGTTAGATTCTAACCTTGAACTAGCTCTGAACTAACTCTAACCAAAAAGATGTTTGGATGGCAGGGTTAGATGGAGCGCAGATACGTCAAGGCGCCTTCATGGGCGGTGCGAGAGGGAGGGAGGAAGAGGATGAGAAGCTTCGTGGAAGTGGGGTGGGATCTGCCACGGGAAGAGCGAGAGAAAAGTGTGTTTTTTAGTGGTCCCGAGAAGAACTAACTCAAATAAGCACCTCTTGGGTGGGTTATTTTTTTGGGGTGGGTTAGATGGATCTAACCCAAACTAACCCTCATGTTTGGATATTTTTGGGTTAGTTGAGTCCAAACTAACCCAAACTAACTCTAACCCATGGATCCAAACAGGGCCACTGTCTTTGAGCACGGTTCGTAGTCGTTCCATGCTCGGGCATTGAAGTTTGTAACTATTTTAGATTAGAATATACTACTACTCCGGTGCTAGTAGTAGAGCAGAGTCCTACTCTACTACTCTACTCAAGCAAGTTAGGGCATAGCACTGCAGGGAGTACCAGTACTATGATCACTCAAGCAAGTCGTCTAGCATCGACATGACCCTATGCTGCTGGTATATGTCTCGTAAGTCAAGCGGCGTGCTGTAGTCATCATCACTTGTCCACTTCCCGCAGCACATATTTGCTTCCCCATCTTTGTCCGCACATAATCTCGTCCAATCATCGATCCCTGCTAAGGTGCCTCCCCCCTCATCCGAAACCCAAGCACTAACAATGGCAGAACCGAGCTGCGTCTGCCGAAAGAGTGACTGGAATTCGCTCCCCGCAGAGGTAATCAAGCTCATTGTTTCGCGTGTGGTCAATCTCAGTACCATGCAAGGATCATGATGGCAGCGTGGTTTTGTTCATCAGGCAAAACTGTGTGTACACAGCGTGCCATGCGTCTCTGCATGCACCATACCCTGATATGTGCCGCCACGCTCTGTAGCCCAAAGTTGGCTGGAGTTTCCCCCGTCAGACACCCATCTGGTTCAAGCCGCCAGCCAATCTCCACAGCTTAATAAATAGTAACGTCTAACTGAGCCAGTTAGTTAGATGCGTACACTTGGTGAAGTAGGAACTTTATCTAGTTTGATGCATACACTTGTTCTTTTTTGGTAGCCCTTTTGTAATGATGGCTGAAGTTTGGTTTGGAAGAGAGAGTTGCGTCTTCACTCTTCTGGCCTGCTTACTGCTTCTGTTGCACCCCCAGCCCTGGTTGCTGCTGCTGATGTTTTCAATGTACAATCAGTAGTATATTTTGTCTGTTGGTTGAATAAATGTGTTGTTAGAACGACAAACACAATGTTTTGGAAGTCGTTGCACGATTCGATCCTTTAGTGCCCCGTACCGTACGTAGCGCATACTATTTTTCGTACGGAACACATTTTCCACTTGTTGATAACATGTAGCCCACTGATGAAGGCCCAATAGAGAAGCCCATAATTAACTGGAAGGGAGGCTCTCACATGAATCCGGCCCAGTTACATGCTCATGGTCCCCTAAACATAAATAAGTAAATAAATAAATAAAGCTAAATGCTCATGCACCAGTTCTTTGGGAAAATAGGTAGCCCAGTATTTCTTTTTGAAGAATACCCAAGCTAGGTATATTTGTTTTCTCCGAATTACTAGGCTGCAAATCTTTCAAGACGGGGAGGGATGCATTCCGGCCTGGCTTAAGAGTATGGTCAATGTCTGTTAAAAGTAGTATCAAAAGGGGTTGAAAATTCCAAAAAAATATAGCAAATGGGATATAAGTTTATTTTTTTGTTTTTGTTCTTCACTGATATCTTATACGTATTTCATTGGATTTAACATGACATAGTACTAATTTACTTTTAATTTTTTTAGTATGGATATTAATTTTTGGATTAAGAATATTTCATTCCCCAGCAAAAATATGCGAATTTTCAAAATTTCCCACATATTTAGACCCTGGTACTGACCAGAAAATGGCCAGCAAGTCTAAAAATGGAAAACGGGCTACAATAAATTCCATATGAATTAGAAAATGAGTAAAAATTATAAAAATAATAGCAAATGGGCTGTACACGCCACAGATTTCGAGGCTGACTTGTTTACGCAAGGCTTTGTTAGTGAACACACGATTCTAGCAGTAGTGACTGTTGGATGTCCATCCAACAGCCGACGTGCTTCTTCAATCTCTGATCTTCCTGATCCAGCCGCCTAAACTAGCACCGGCGGGACTGCCTGCTCCCTCCTCTTGTGGCCCGCTGTGATGCCGCGCAGGCTTCCCCGGCACACCCTACTCCCTCCGCTGGCCTGGCCGCATGCAATCAACTACCTCCTTATTACGCGAAAAAAATATTCCTCCCACTGACATCTGGGGCGCACCGGTTGGGAGGCTGACATGTGGGCCTACTAAGTTGACGTGTACGCACGGCTTGTCAACTTAGTCAACAAACGATTCTAGCAGCAGTAATCGTTGGATTTGAATCGAACGGCCCTGCTGCTTCTTCAATCGCTGCTCTTCTTACACCAGCCGCCCAAACCAGCGCCGGGGAGACCACCTGCTCCTGCCTCTAGTGGCCGGCTGTGCTGCCATGGAGGCCTCATCGCCCCCTACTACTCCCACCGCTAGCCAGGCCCTGTGGCGACGGCAGCCTCACACAGCAGCCGAACCAGTGAACCCTCGTACTCCTCTCCGCGTGGGCATCCACTGCCGCGTCTTCCCCGGCTCTGTGTCGTCCCCTTCCTAGGCCTCGCCGTCGTCCACCGCCTTGGTGCTCTCGGCGCGGCATGGTCAACTTTGTCAACGACATTCCATCGGAAGAGTACTGTATGTGGAGAGGCTGACAGCTGGGTCCACAGCCACAGCCCAGTTTTTTTGTGATTTGCCAAGTAAGTCACTTTGTCAGGCCTGTTGGGCTGCAAATCTTTCAAGACGAGGAGAGCTTTCATTCGGCTGGCCGAGAAAATGGCCCATCAATAATGAGAAATGTGTTGTACATTTTTAAAACACATCAAACCGGCAATTAGTTTCAAATATCTTTTTTTCATTTCAAGATTTTAAATTACATTATTTTTTATGCATGGAGAATTTGTTGGATTTTATATTGATATACATTTATTTTTAAAATCAGTTTGAATGTGAGTCGAAATTTCGGGATTAAAAACAGTTCGGACCGCACCGAAATATGAAAAATTTCGTATAATTTTTTAACCCTGGCCACAATATGGGCTGTAATGCTAACAAAAAGAAAATGGGCTCGGTTCCGCGTCGTCCCCTTCCTAGGCCTCGCCGTCATCCACCGCCGTGGTGCTCTCCGCGCAGCGTGGTCAATGTGGTCAAGGAACAACTTCCATCGGAAGAGTACTGTACGTGGAGAGGCTGACAGCTGGGTCCATGGCCACAGCCTAGTTTTTTTGTGATTTGCCGAGTAAGTCACTTTGTCAGGCCTGTTGGACTGCAAATCTTTCAAGACGAGGAGAGCTTTCATTCGGCTAGCCGAGAAAATGGCCCATCAATAATGAGAAATGTGTTGTACATTTTTAAAACACATCAAACCGGCAATTAGTTTCAAATATCTTTTTTTTTCATTTCGAGATTTTAAATTACATTAATTTTTATGCATGGAGAATTTCTTGGATTTTATATTGATATACATTTATTTTTAAAATCAGTTTGAATGTGAGTCGAAATTTCGGGATTAAAAACAGTTCAGACCGCACCGAAATATGCAAAATTTTGTATAAATTTTTAACCATGGACACAATATGGGCTGTAATGCTAACAAAAAGAAAATTGGCTCCAAAAAAACCTTAATAATTAGCAAATGGGTTGTAAATTATTAGAAATAATGGCAGATGGGTTGTATGCTGTTTTCCACAGATTTGAGGCTTTCCTAAAAAAAAGGTTGACGCACAAGCAGTGACTGTTGGATGGCCATCCAACGGCCGTCATGCTTCTTCAATCTCTGCTCTTCCTGCTCCAGCCGCTCAAACAAGCACCGGCGGGACTGCCTGCTCCCTCCTCCCCATGGCCGGCTCTGCTGCTGCGCAGGCCTCACTGCCCCACCGTACTCCCATCACTGGCCTAGCCATCCCTCTACTCACCCACAACTGTTGTTATTCTCCGGCGTCGGCAGACGAACCAGTAAACCCACGTACAGTCGTACTCCCCTCCGCATGGGAAACAACTGCCGAGTCTTCCCTTCCTCCGTGTCATTCCCTTCCTAGGTCTCGCCATCGTCCACCACCCTGGTGCTCTCGGCGCGGCCTGGTCAACATGGTCAACGACCGACATGCATCTGAAGTGGACTGTACGTGGAGAGGCCGACAGCTGGGTCCACGGCCGCAAGGAAATGCCTCCTTATTACGCGCAAAATAATGATTCCTCGACCTGACATCAGGGACCCACCGAAAGGGCCTCTGTATTTCACGAAAAAAAGTTACCACCGCTGACAGCTCGGACCCACCAGCTATATCTTCGCACGCAAGGAAGTGCCTCCTTATTACGCACAAAAAAATGAATACTCCCCCTGTTAGCTGGGACCCAGTATAGTGGCAGGCTGACTTGTGGGCCTACTAAGTTGACAGGGACGGATGGCTTTGTCAACTTAGTCAATACGCACGATTCTAGCTCCAGTGACCGTACGATGTCCATCCAACGGTCGTAGTGCTTCTTCAACCTCTGGTCTTCTTGCTCCAGCCGCCCAAACCAGCGCCGGTCATGCCTCGTGCTCCTGCCTCCCGTGGCCGGCTACAATGCGGCGGAGGCCTCACCGCCCCCTACTACTACCACCGCTGGCCAGGCCATCCCTCTACTCACCCACACCCCTGTTATTCTGCGGCGACGGCAGCCTCACACCGCAGCGAACCAGTGAAGCCTCGTACTCCTCTACGCGTGGGCATCCACTGCCGCGTCTTCCCCGGCTCCGCGGCGTCCCCTTCCTAGGCCTCGCCGTCGTCCACCGCCCTGGTGCTCTCAGCGTGGCGTGGTCAACATGGTCAAGGAATGGCTTCCATCGGATGTGGACTGTACGTGGAGAGGCTGATAGCTGGGTCCACGGCCGCAGCAAGGAAGTGCCTCCTTATTACGTGCAAAATAATTATTCCTCCACCTGACAACGGGGACCCACCGGACGGGCCACCGTATTTCACGAAAAAACGTTTGCCCCTGACTGCTGGGACCCACTAGCTACATCTTCGCACGCAAGGAAGTGCGTCCGAGCAAAAAAAATGATTCGCTCCCCTGACTGCTGGGACCCACCAGCTACATCTTCACAGGCAAGGAAGTGCCTAACAGTCAGGACCCACCTGGTCGAAGCGTACGTAGCGTTGTCATTCTGGTCGTGAACGTGTACGTACATATAGACTGGTGGATGTAGAGGCGCGCACGTGTCGTAGTAGAGGCGCGTACATGACGTAGTAGAGGCACGCAGATAGCATGTACACGTACGTACAGTGGCTAGGGTGCAAGAAATAAAATACGGCCACGTATGTGTACATACGGGAGGGGACTCGAACGCCTACTCGCGCATACATACGGCCAGGGCTCGTGTACATGGCTGGGTCGGAACGGAGAAATAGCGTCGTCATCATGTTCATGGGGAGGCAACGGAATGCGTCGTGTTCATGGGGACGCAACGGAATGCATCGTGTTCATCGGGAGGCAACAGAACACATGGGAGCCAACCGGCTAAATCGGAACGGAATGCGTGGTCGTGTTCATTGGGAGGGCTTGGACGGAACACGCGATGGAAACGAGGCCTGAACGGGGTCCTGTTGATCGGGAGGGGTCTGGTGTACCACAAAACGGAGGAAACGGACCTCCTACGGTCGAAACGGGGGTCCTGTTGATCGGGAGGGGTGTGGCGTACCGCAAAACGGAGGAAACGGACCTCCTACGGTCGAAACAGGGGTCCTGTTGATCGGGAGGGGTGTGGCATACCGCAAAACGGGACTCCATGGGATACTGTTCATCTCCACCGTCGACCTCCTCCACCCTCCATGGGCTACCGTCGACTTCCTCCAGCCTCCACGGGCGCCTGTTCATCCAGCCTCCACCGCGTGCTACTCCACTGGCTACTGTTCAACCACCCCTCCACGGGCACCCCTCCACCTCTACTGTTCATCCAGCCCTCCACCACACCACAGGGTCATGTTCATCCAGAGGCAACGCCACCGCTCACTGTTCATCCAAACCCCCCAGCAACGCTCACTGTTCATCCCAAAGGCAGCATCGATCGGCTTCAGTTAACAGCAGTAGCGAAGGAATCGCTCGATCGGGTTCAGTTAACAGCCATCGATCGATCGCTCGGGTTCAGTAACGCGTAGCCTGCAGTGCAACCGCTCGGATTCAGTTAGAGCCCAACGCCTCGCCTGGGTTCAGTTAGAGCCAACGCCTCGCACACACACGCGTACGTGTACGAGAGAAACGCGCATCGCTCGGCCCCCGATCTCCCATCGTAACCGGGAACTCCCCGAAATTTTCCTCACCCTCGCTTCTACCACGGTTTTTTCCGTCATGGACGACCCAAAGAATTTCATGCAGCTGCGTCTCCGGCCCGCCCAGGACGAAAAGCCCATTTCATGTCATGATTTTTTGTCCTAGAAGTAGGAGCCCACCACATCTATGATGATACCGGGTTTTGTCACAATTATCGTCATAGAAGTGTCATATGTATGATAGAAAAAAAATTCGTTTGGCCCAAAATGTCACGGATGTGTCCTTTTTTGTAGTGTTAGTATGATCTAGTTGTGAGTTTTTCTTTATTATCCTTCTATGTAATCGAGTACGTGAGATATATAATAAAGATTAGTGTTGAGTCAAGGGCTTGATTATTTTGCCATGATCCTAAGTGAATAAAAGAAAAGAGAAAGAAATAAAAAGAAACAAAGAGATCATGTGAGTCTTATGGAGAGTAATGAGCTCACATAGAAAAAGTATGACGAATAAAAGTTGTTGAGGGTTGACAAACACAGTTTTGGTCATCATTGCAATTAATAGGAAGTAATAAAGAAAGAGAGGTCTTCACATATAAATATACTATCTTGGACATCTTTTATGATTATGAGCACTCATTAAAATATGACATGCTAAAGAGTTGACATTGGACAAGGAAGACAACGTAATGGGTTATGTTTTCTTACATATGAGACAAATTATATTGTCTTGGATCCTCCAACATGTTGAGCTTGCCTTTCTCCCTCATGCTATCCAAAATCATTGCACCAAGTATAAATACTACTTGTGCTTCCAAATACCCTTAAACTAGTTTTGCCGTGAGAGTCCACCATACCTACCTATGGATTGAGTAAGATCCATCAAGTAAGTTGTCATCGGTGCAAGCAATAAAAATTGCTCTCTAAATATTTATTATTGATTGGTGTGGAAGAAATAAGCTTTATACGATTGTGTGATATGGAAGTAATAAAAGCGACAGACTGCATAATAAAGGTCCATATCACGAGTGGCAATATAAAGTGACGTTCTTTCGTATTAGGATTTTGTGCATCCAACCATAAAAGCGCATGGCAACGTCTACTTCCCTCTGCGAAGGGCCTATCTTTTACTTTTATCTCCTGCATTGCATAAGAGTCATGGTGATCTTCACCCTTCCTTTTTACACTTTATCCTTTGGCAAGCACAATATGTTGGAAAGATACTGGTATATATGGCTAATTGGATGTGAGTTTTCATGAACTATTACTGTTGACATTACTCTTGAGGTAAAACATTGGGAGGCAAAACTATAAGCCCCTATCTTCTCTGTTTCCGATTAAAACTCCATACCCATAAGTATCGCGTGAGTGTCAGCAATTGTGGAAGATTATATGATAGTTGAGTATGTGGACTTGTTGAAAAGCTCTTATACATTGACTCTTTCCTATGTTATGATAAATTGCAATTGCTTCAATGACTGAGATTATAGTTTGTTAGTTTTCAATGAAGTTTACGACTCATACTTGATATTGTGACTGAATTATTACTCTAGCATTAGAGATCCTATGACAAGAATTATATAAGTTGTTGTTCTAAGAATGATCATGATGCCCTCATGTCCGTATTTTATTTTTATCGACACCTCTATCTCTAAACATGTGGACATATTTTTCGATTTCGGCTTTTCGCTTGAGGACAAGCGAGGTCTAAGCTTGGGGGAGTTGATACATCCATTTTGCATCATGCTTTTATATCGATATTTATTGCATTATGGGATGTTATTACACATTATGTCATAATACTTATGTCTATTCTCTCTTATTTTACATGGTTTACATAAAGAGAGAGAATGCCGGCAGCTGGGATTCTGGGCTGGAAAAGGAGTAAATATTAGAGACCTATTCTGCACAACTCCAAAAGTCCTGAAACTTCACGGAAGATGTTTTCCAAATATATAAAAAATACTAAGCGCAAGAACTTCACCAGGGGGCCACACCCTGCCCACGAGGGTGGGGGCGCGTCCTACCCCTCTGGGTGCGCCCCCTACCTCGTGGGCCCCCTGGTGGCCCTCCGGTGGCCATCTTCTGCTATATGGAGTCTTTCGATGGAAAAAATCATAAGCCATCTTCTCGGACGAAACTCCGCCGCCACGAGGCAGAACCTTGGCGGAACCAATCTAGGGCTCTAGCGGAGCTGTTCTGCCGGGGAAACTTCCCTCCCAGAGGGGAAATCATCGCCATCCTCATCACCAACGCTCCTCTCATTGGGAGAGGGCAATCTCCATCAACATCTTCATCAGCACCATATCATCTCAAAACCCTAGTTCATCTCTTGTATCCAATTCTTGTCTCCAAGTCCGGGATTGGTGCTAGTAGGTTGCTAGTAGTGTTAATTACTCCTTGTAGTTGATGCTAGTTGGTTTAATTGGTGGAATATCATATGTTAAGATCCTATATTAATATTAATACCCCTCTGATTATGAACATGTTTATGCTTTGTGAGTAGTTACTTTTGTTCCTGAGGACATGGGAGAAGTCTCGCTATTAGTAGTCATGTGAATTTGGTATTCGTTTGATATTTTGATGAGATGTATGTTGTCTCTCCTCTAGTGGTGTTATGAACATCGACTACATGACACTTCACCATTGTTTGGTCCTAGAGGAAGGCATTGGGAAGTAACAGGTAGATGATGGGTTGCTAGAGTGACAGAAGCTTAAACCCTAGTTTATGCATTGCTTCGTAAGGGGCTGATTTGGATGCATATGTTTCATGCTATGGTTAGGTTTACCTTAATACTTTTGTTGTAGTTGCGGATGCTTGCAATAGAGGTTAATCATAAGTGGGATGCTTGTCCAAGTAAGGGCAGCACCCAAGCACCAGTCCACCCACATACCAAATTATCAAAGTACCGAACACGAATCATATGAACGTTATGAAAACAAGTTAGATGATATTCCCATGTGTCCTCAGGAGCGCTTTACATCATATAAGAGTTTGTCCAGGCTTGTCCTTTGCTACAAAAAGGATTGGGCCACATTGCTGCACCTTATTTACTTTTGTTACTTGTTGCTCATTACAAATTATCTTATCACAAAACTATCTATTACCACTTATTTCAGTACTTGCAGAGAATACCTTGCTGGAAACCTCTTATCATTTCCTTCTGCTCCTCGTTGGGTTCGACACTCTTACTTATCGAAAGGACTACGATAGAACCCCTATACTTGTGGGTCATTAGAGGCGTTTGGGCATCATGTGGAGGCGTGCTTCAACGCGCATTTCCGTGAGAACAGCGCACAACGTGACGCACCAGACGCTTAGGAGTTCATCACCAAGGCAATCGAGGAGCTTCAGGAAGCGAGAACCATGTGGGGCGAGCATTGCCTCGCTCCACCCAGCACAACTCCCTCCCCCGGCGAGGGCAGCGAGCTGCGTGCCTGCGTCGACATCCCAGGGCTCAACAAAGCTGCGTCTCAGGAGCTCTTCTGTCCGTCCTGCGATGCCCCCCCCCCCGCACAGCTACGTTCGCATGCCTTTCGGTCTACTGAGCATGGCTGCTGCGCACTAGCGCCACGTGCAGGCCGTCCTGGAGGCTCACGAGGCCAGGCGCAAGGTGGTCCAAATGGAGGAGGTGATGAACCGTCACAAGCCCACCAGGCCTCCGGAACCTCACGAGGTTTTGGAGCTGGACGGCTTGTGAGGAACGACTTCTTCGGTGTGAATCTGCAGCTACTCCAACACCTCTTCAGCAACGGTCCCAGGTGACACTTTTTGGTTTGTTCAATTGGGTGCACCCCACGGGCTGCATTATCCCCAAGTCGCATGGGTCCGTCCCTACGGCATGTATCATTTTTCGCATATATTAGAACTAGCCTTACCCTTTCATGAGTTGCTTGTGTCATCACCTGCCTGTTCGGCGCTTCGCCGCTATGAATGTCGTACGCCCTTGCGAACCCACCCGCGACCGCCTCATGATTAAGGACTGGACGGCGTCTGTGCTTGGGTCCATCCCTGCAGCGTTGCTAAACCCAAGTGGTTGAGCTCTGTCTCGCAGGCCAGCTCCTGTGCACGTCACCTCCCATGGCCATTGGTGCCTTGTTCTCGCATGAGCTAATCAAGGGCGGATAAGTTAGGGCGCGGGACCCGGCACCTCGCCATCATGGGAACCGCACGCGGGTTGTCTTTCTTCAGGATCTTCGCATGAGAAGACTAGGCACGGTGTCTGTGCTTAGGTCCGTCCCTGCAGCGTCGAGAAACCCAACAGCTGAGCTTTATGTGGCGGCTCGGTCCCCTTCATCTCACCTCCTGGGTCGTTAGTGTTTGGCCTTCTCATGCAAAATCCTCAGGAGATTCACTCGGTGCAGGCTACCAAACCATCTCGCAGGACCCTTGCAAATGTTTCGAACTAAATTTAGGTGCAACCCGCCTTGAGGTAGGGCCTCGTGAGTCCCGCGCTGGCTCACGAGTGCCCATACACACCTCCTCCAGTCCTGCCGTGCAAGCCACGTGCCAGGACGGGGTTGTACATGCCCCGGAGTCTCCCCTCAGAGGGAGCTCCCACCCACAAACCACTGGAATCCCCATGCTCCACGTTGGCAGTCGACACGGTCGAGGAGCGGCTATGCCCGTGCAAGAGCGGAAGCACCATGCTCCGCACTGGTGAATAAACAACTGAGGGCACCCTAGCGGCTGAAGTAACCTCAGGAGAGCCACCAGGCTCGTTTCTCAGCCTCACCGCACCACTTTCCCTTCGGGAGGGATGTGCGAGGTGGCTGGGCATGGGGGCTACGCTTAACCCACGCTTGGCGTATGCCACCTCACCAGGTCCCTCGGACCTGGTCTTCGCGTTTCCCTCCCGAGCGAAAGCCTGACGAGGAAAGGTATGGAGAGTCATTCGTATGTCAAGGGGGACCCCTGAGCATCATGACTCAGGGGCCTCACTGGACACTGGTCATGTAGACCCTCACCCATTGGTCTAGTCCTAGTGATCTAGACACCCCAACGTTGGCTGAGGTATGCGCGAGGCTGGGCCCTACCGACGTAGAACGCTAAAAAACGACACTCGTGTTCCTTCCTGAGGGCTTTTCGTACATCAAGGGGGACCCCTGAGTATCGCGACTCAGGGGCCTCACTAGTCACGTAGCCCCTCACCCCTTGGTCTCGTCCTGGTGATCCGGATGCCTCAACAGCGGTTGAGGTACGCGCGGGGTCGGGCCGTGCCGACGCAGAACACTAAAGCAAACGGAAAGGAAATTGCGAAATCCTAGCAAGTTATTACAAAACATATTGTCTCTCAAATTCAAAGCAGAAGTACTCACGCCTCCACGAGGCACATTAAATGTTGTAGGGTTAAGATGGGAGGAAGCGCCGCCTCTGAACCACTTCTTCAGCCTTGGACGTCGTCGTCGCTCGCCTAGGGGGGCCGTCATAAGAAACGTCGCCACCGTCCTCGCCACTGGCCCTAGTCGTGGGGTCGACTCAGAGGAATTTCTGCAGCAGGGCCTCTACCTGCTTCTCCATGGCCTCAGCGGCAGCATTGTGGAGCTCAAGAGCCACAGGTTCAAGCAGCGCACCAAGATCAAAGCTCGGGTCCCAGAGCTAGAGGTGGCTGAAGACACGCGTCGCGGTAGAGGTGAAAAGCGCGCGGCTCTCCCCCTCCACCATGGCGCCCACGCCGGCGACGATACCCTCCGGCGACATGATGAGCTTGTGGAGTAACCGGCGAGGCCCTCCACCGGGCTAGCTAGTGGTTCCTCGTACCCTTCCCCATAAAGGGTCTGCAGCGCTGCACGGGACCTTAGTTCGAGGGAGGTGAAGGCGTCACGCCCCACAACAACCGCCTTCTCAGCCGCGGCAAGGGATTGAAGGAAATATGCCCTAGGGGCAATAATAAAGTTGTTATTTATATTTCCTTATATCAAGATAAATGTTTATTATTCATGCTAGAATTGTATTAACCGGAAACTTAGTACATGTGTGGATACATAGACAAAACAAAGTGTCCCTAGTATGCCTCTTCTTGACTAGCTCGTTAATCAAAGATGGTTATGTTTCCTGACCATAGACATGTGTTGTCATTTGATGAACGGGATCGCATCATTAGAGAATGATGTGATGGATAAGACCCATCTATTAGCTTAGCATAATGATCATTTAGTTTTATTGCTATTTCTTTCTTCATGACTTATACATGTTCCTTTGACTATGAGATTATGCAACTCTCAAATACCGAAGGAACACTTTGTGTGCTATCAAACGTCACAATGTAACTGGGTGATTATAAAGATGCTATATAGGTGTCTCCGATGGTGTTTGTTGAGTTGGCATAGATCAAGATTAGGATTTGTCACTCCTAGTATCGGAGAGGTATCTCTGGGCCCTCTCGGTAATGCACATCACTATAAGCCTTGCAAGAAATGTAACTAGTGAGTTAGTTACGGGATGATACATTACAGAACGAGTAAAGAGACTTGCCGCTAATGAGATTGAACTAGGTATGATGATACCGACAATCGAATCTCGGGCAAGTAACATACCGATGACAAAGGGAATGACGTCTGTTGTTATGCAGTTTGACCGATAAAGATCTTTGTAGAATACGTAGGAAGTAATATGAGCATCCAGGTTCCGCTATTGGTTATTGACCGGAGATGTGTCTCGGTCATGGCTACATAGTTCTCGAACCCGTAGGGTCCGCACGCTTAACGTTCGATGACGATTTGTATTATGAGTTATGTGTTTTGATGACCGAAGTTTGTTCGGAGTGCCGGATGAGATCATGGACATGACAAGGAGTCTCAAAATGGTCGAGAGGTAAAGTTTGATATATTGGAAGGCTATATACGGACACCGGAATGGTTTCGAAGAAGATCGGGGATTTTTTGGAGTACTAGGAGGTTACCGGACCCCCCCCCACGGGAAAGTTATTGGGCCTAATAGGCCATAGTGGAGAAGAGGAGGCAGGCCACAGAAGGTGGGGCATGCCCCCCTTGCACCAATCCGAATTGGACAAGGGGAGGGGGCGCGGCCCCCCACTTTCCTTCTCCCTCTCCCTCCTTTCCCCTTTCCCCCTCTCCGTTCAAAGGAAAGGGGGGCCGAATCCTACTAGGTTTGGAGTCCTAGTAGGACTCCCCCCTTGGCGCGCCTCCCCCTTGGCCGGCCTCCTCCTCCCCCCTCCTTTATATAGTGGGTAGAGAGCGCCCCAAAGGCACAATATCAATTGTCTTAGCCTTGTGCAGTGGCCCCCTCCACAGTTTACCACCTCGGTCATATTGTCGTAGTGATTAGGCCAAGCCCTGCCCGGATCACATCATCAACACCGTCACCACACCGTCGTGTTGATGAAACTCTCCCTCGACCCTCTACTAGATCAAGAGCTCGAGGGACGTCATCGTGCTGAATGTGTGCTGAACACGGAGGTACCATACGTTCGGTATTTGGATCGGTTGGATCGTGAAGACGTTCAACTACATCAACCACGTTACTAAACGCTTCCGCTTTCGGTCTACGAGGGTACATGGACACACTCTTCCCTCTTGTTGCTATGCATCTCCTAGTTAGATCTTGGGTGATCGTAGGAATTTTTTTGAATTACTACATTCCCCAACAGTGGTATCAGAGCCAGGTTTATGTGTAGATGATATATGCACGAGTCAAACACAAAGAGTTATGGGCGATAATAGTCATACTTCTTACCACCAACGTCTTACTTTGATTCGGCTGTATTGTTGGATGAAGCAGCCCGAACCGACACTACATGACCGTGTTCTTGAGACTGGTTCTACCGATGTGCTTCGCACACAGGTGGCTGGCGGGTGTCTGTTTCTCCAACTTTAGTTAAATCAAGTTTGACTATGGCCGGTCCTAGTTGAAGGTTAAAACACCACACTTGACGAAAAATCATTGTGGTTTTGATGAATAGGTAAGAACGTTTCTTGCTTGAAGCCCGTAGCAGCCACGTTAAACTTGCAACAACAAAGTAGAGGACGTCTAACTTGTTTTTGCAGGGCATGTTGTGATGTGATATGGTCAAGACGTGATGAGATATAAATTGTTGTATGAGATGATCATGTTTTGTAAAAGTTATCGGCAACTGGCAGGAGCCTTATGGTTGTCTCTTTATTGTATGAAATGTAATTGCCATGTAATTGCTTTACTTTATCACTAAGCGGTAGCGATAGTCGTAGAATAAATAGTTGGCGAGACAACAACGATGCTACGATGGAGATCAAGGTGTCAAGCCGGTGACGATGGAGATCATGACGGTGCTTTGGAGATGGAGATCAAAGGCACAAGATGGTGATGGCCATATCATGTCACATATTTTGATTGCATGTGATGTTTATCTTTTATGCATCTTATTTTGCTTAGTACGGCGGTAGCATTATAAGATGATCTTCACTAAATTTCAAGGTATAAGTGTTCCCCCTGAGTATGCACCATTGCTACAGTTCATCGTGCCGATACACCACGTGATGATCGGATGTGATAAGCTCTACATTCACATACAATGGGTGCAAACTAGTTTTGCACATGCAGAATACTCGGGTTAAACTTGATGAGCCTAGCATATGAAGATATGGCCTCGGAACACTGAGACCGAAAGGTCGAACGTGAATCATATAGTAGATATGATCAACATAGCAATGTTCACCATTGAAAATTACTCCATCTCACGTGATGATCAGACATGGTTTAGTTGATATGGATCACGTGAGATGGAGTAGTATGATTAACTAAACTTTAATTTATCATGAACTTAGTACATGATAGTTTTTGCATATCTATGTTGTTGTAGATCAATGGCCCGTGCTACCATTCCCTTGAATTTTAATGTGTTCCTAGAAAAAGCTAAGTTGAAAGATGATGGTAGCAACTAGATGGACTGGGTCCGCAACTTGAGGATTATCCTCATTGCTGCACAGAAGAATTACGTCCTGGAAGCACCGCTAGGTGCAAGACCCGCTGCAGGAGCAACTCTAGATGTTATGAACGTCTGGTGGAGCAAAGCTGATGACTACTCAATAGTTTAGTGTGCCATGCTTTACGGCTTAGAATCGGGACTTCAAAGATGTTTTTAACATCACATAGCATATGAGATGTTCCAGGAGTTGAAGTTAATATTTCAAGCAAATGCGCGAGTTGAGAGATATGAAGTCTCCAACAAGTTCTATAGCTGCAAAATGAACGAGAATAGTTCTGCCAGTGAACACATACTCAAAATGTCTGGGTACCACAACCACTTGACTCAGCTCGGAGTTAATCTTCGTGATGATAGTGTCATTGACAGAGTTCTTCAATCACTACCACCAAGCTATAAAGGCTTCATGATGAACTATAATATGCAAGGGATGGAAAAGATAATTCCCGAGCTGTTCGCGATGCTAAAGGTTGCGGAGGTAGAAAGCAAGAAGGAGCATCAAGTGTTGATGGTGAACAAGACCACTAGTTTCAAGAAAAAAGGCAAAGGGAAGAAGGGGAACTTCAAGAAGAATAGCAAGCCAGTTGCTGCTCAAGGGAAGAAGCCCAAGTTTGGACTTAAGCCTGAGACTGAGTGCTACTACTTCAAAGGGACTGGTCACTTAAAGCGGAACTGCCCCAAGTATTTGGCGAATAAGAAGGATGGCAAAGTGAAAGGTGTATCTGATATACATGTTATTGATGTGTACCTTACTAATGCTCGTAGTAGTGCCTGGGTATTTGATACTGGTTCTGTTGCTCATATTTGCAACTCGAAACAGGGGCTACGGATTAAGCGAAGATTGGCTAAGGACAAGGTGACGATGCGTGTGGGAAATTGTTCCAAAGTCGATGTGATCACCGCTGGCACGCTACACCTACATCTACTGTCGGGATTAGTTTTAGACCTCAATAATAGTTATTTTGTGCTAGCGTTGAGCATGAACATTATATCTGGATCTTGTTTAATGCGAGACGGTTATTCATTTAAATCAGAGAATAATGGTTGTTCTATTTATATGAGTAATATCTTTTATGGTCATGCACCCTTGAAGAGTGGTCTATTTTTGTTGAGTCTCGATTGTAGTGATAAAAATATTCATAATATTGAAGCCAAAAGATGCAAAGTTAATAATGATAGTGCAACTTATTTGTGGCACTGCCGTTGAGGTCATATTGGTGTAAAGCGCATGAAGAAACTCCATGTTTATGGGCTTTTGCAATCTCTTGATTATGAATCACCTGATGCTTGCGAACCATGACTCATGGGCAAGATGACTAAGACCCCGTTCTCCGGAACAATGGAGCGAGCAACTGACTTATTAGAAATAATACATACTGATGTATGCGGTCCGATGAGTGTTGAGGCTCGCGACGGGTATCCTTATTTTCTAACCTTCATAGATGATTTGAGAAGATATGGGTATATCTACTTAATGAAACATAAGTCTGAAACATTTGAAAAGTTCAAAGAATTTCTGAGTGAAGTGGAAAATCATCGTAACAAGAAAATAAAGTGTCTACGATCTAATCGTGGAGGTGAATATTTGAGTTATGAGTTTGGTCTTCATTTAAAACAATGTGGAATAGTTTCGCAACTCATGCCACCTAGAACACCACAGCGTAATGGTGTGTCCGAATATCGTAACCATACTTTATTAGATATGTTGCAATCTGTGATGTCTTTTACCGATTTACCACTATCGTTTTGGAGTTATCCTTTAGAGACGGCTGCATTCACATTAAATAGGGCACCATCTAAATCCATTGAGACGACACCATATGAACTGTGGTTTGGCAAGAAACCTAAGCTGTCGTTTCTTAAAGTTTGGGGCTGTGATGCTTATGTGAAAAAGCTTAAACCTGATAAGCTCGAACCCAAATCGGAGAAATATGTCTTCATAGGATACCCAAAGGATACTGTTGGGTACACCTTCTATCATAGATCCGAAGGCAAGATATTCATTGCTAAGAATGGATCCTTTCTAGAGAAGCAGTTTCTATCAAAAGAAGTGAGTGGGAGGAAAGTAGAACTTGATGAGGTAATTGTACCTTCTCCTGAATTGGAAAGTAGTTCATCATAGAAATCAGTTTCAGTGATTCCTACACCAATTAGTGAGGAAGCCAATGATGATGATCATGAAACTTCAGATCAAGTTACTACAGAACCTCGTAGGTCAACCAGTGTACGATCCGCACCAGAGTGGTACGGTAATCTTGTTCTGGAGCATGTTACTTGACCATGACGGACCTACGAACTATGAGGAAGCAATGATGAGCCCAGATTCCGCAAAATGGCTTGAGGCCATGAAATCTGAGATGGGATCCATGTATAAGAACAAAGTGTGGACTTTGGTTGACTTTCCCGATGATCAGCAAGCAATAGAGACTAAATGGATCTTCAAGAAGAAGACTGACGCTGATGGTAATGTTACTGTCTACAAAGCTTGACTTGTTGCGAAAGGTTTTCGACAAGTTCAATGAGTTGACTATGATGAGACCTTCTCACCCATAACGATGCTTAAGTCTGTCCGAAGCATGTTAGCAATTGCCGCATTTTATGATTATGAAATTTGGCAAATGGATGTCAAAACTGCATTCCTTAATGGATATCTTAAAGAAGAGTTGTATATGATGGAACTAGAAGGTTTGTCGATCCTAAAGGTGCTAACAAAGTGTGCAAGCTCTAGCGATCCATTTATGGACTGGTGCAAGCCTCTCGGAGTTGGAATATATGCTTTGATAGTGTGATTAAAGCATATGGTTTTATACAAACTTTTGGAGAAGCCTGTATTTACAAGAAAGTGAATGGGAGCTCTGTAGCATTTCTAATATTATATGTGGATGACATATTGTTGACTGGAAATAATATAGAATTTCTGGATAGCATAAAAGGATACTTCAATAAGAATTTTTCAATGAAAGACCTCGGTGAAGCTGCTTATATATTGGGCATCAAGATCTATACAGATAGATCAAGACGCTTAATTGGACTTTCACAAAGCACATACCTTGATGAAGTTTTGAAGAAGTTCAAAATGGATCAGTCCAAGAAAGGGTTCTTGCCTGTATTACAAGGTGTGAAGTTGATTCAGACGCAATGCCCGACCACTGCAGAAGATAGAGAGAAAATGAAAGTCATCCCTATGCCTCAGCCATAGGTTATCATGTATGCAATGATGTGTAGAAGACCTAATGTGTGCCTTGCTATTAGTTTAGCAGGGAGGTACCAAAGTAATCCAGGAATGGATCACTGGACAACGGTCAAGAACATCCTGAAATACCTGAAAAGGACTAAGGATATGTTTCTCGTTTATGGAGGTGACAAAGAGCTTGTCGTAAATGGTTACGTCAATGCAAGCTTTGACACTGATCCGGATGACTCTAAGTCAAAAACCGGATACGTATTTATATTGAATTGTGGAGCTGTCAGTTGGTACAGTTCCAAGCAGAGCATCATGGTGGGATCTACATGTGAAGCGGAGTGCATGGCTGCTTCCGAAGCAGCAAATGAAGGAGTTTGGATGAAGGAGTTCATATCCGATCTAGGTGCAATACCTAGTGCGTCGGGTCGAATGAAAATCTTTTGTGACAATACTAGAGCAATTGCCTTGGCGAAAGAATCCAGATTTCACAAGAGAACCAAACACATCAAGAGACGCTTCAATTCCATCTGCAATCAAGTCAAGGAGGGAGACATAGAGATTTGAAAGATACATACAGATCTGAATGTTGCAGAACCGTTGAGTAAGCTACTCTCGCGAGCAAAACATGATCAACACCAAGACTCCATGGGTGTTAGAATCATCACTATGTAATCTAGATTATTGACTCTAGTGCAAGTGGGAGACTGAAGGAAATATGCCCTAGAGGCAATAATAAAGTTGTTATTTATATTTCCTTATATCATGATAAATGTTTATTATTCATGCTAGAATTGTATTAACAGGAAACCTAGTACATGTGTGGATACATAGAAAAAACAGAGTGTCCCTAGTATGCCTCTACTTGACTAGCTTGTTAATCAAAGATGGTTATGTTTCCTGACCATAGACATGTGTTGTTATTTGATGAACGGGGTCACATCATTAGAGAATGATGGGATGGACAAGAACCATATGTTAGCTTAGCATAATGATCATTTACTTTTATTGCTATTGCTTTCTTCATGATTTATACATGTTCCTCTGACTATAAGATTATGCAACTCCCGAATACTGGAGGAACACTTTGTGTGCTATCAAACATCACAACCTAACTGGGCAATTGTAGAGATGCTCTATAGGTGTCTTCGATGGTGTTTGTTGAGTTGGCATAGATCAAGATTAGGATTTGTCACTCCGAGTATCGGAGAGGTATCTCCTGGCCCTCTCGGTAATGCACATCACTATAAGCCTTTCAAGCAATGTAACTAATGATTTAGTTATAGGATGATACATTACGGAATGAGTAAAGAGACTTGCCGATAACGAGATTGAACTAGGTATGATGATACCGACGGTCGAATCTCGGGCAAGTAACATACCGATGACAAAGGGAATGACATATATTGTTATACAGTTTGACCGATAAAGATCTTTGTGTAATATGTAGAAGCCAATATGACCATCCAGGTTTCGCTATTGGTTATTGACCAGAGATGTGTCTCGGTCATATCTACATAGTTCTCGAACCCGTAGGGTCCGCACGCTTAACGTTTGATGACGATTCGTATTATGAGTTATGTGTTTTGATGACCGAAGTTTGTTCGGTGTCCCGGATGAGATCATGGACATGACGAGGAGTCTCGAAGTGGTCGAGAGGTAAAGATTGATATATTGGAAGGTTAAATACAGACACCAGAATGGTTCCGAAGAAGATCGGGGATTTTTCGAAGTACCTGGAGGTTACCGGACCCCCCAGGGAAAGTTATTGGGCCTAATGGGCCATAGTGGAGAAGAGGAGGCAGGCCACGCGAGGTCGGGCGCGCCCCCCTTGCCCTAATCCGAATTGGACAAGGGAGGGGCGCGGCCCCCCTCTTTCCTTCTCCATGTCCCTCCTTTCCCCCTCTCCATTGAAAGGAAAGGGGGGAATCCTACTAGGTTTGGAGTCTAGTAGGACTCCCCCCCTTGGCGCACCTCCCCCTTGGCCGACCTCCCCCTCCCCCTCCTTTATATACGTGGGCAGAGGGCACCCCAAAGGCACAACATCAATTGTCTTAGCCGTGTGCGGTGCCCCCTCCACAGTTTACCACCTCGGTCATATTATCATAGTGCTTAGGCGAAGCCCTGCGCGGATCCCATCATCAACACCGTCACGACACCATCGTGGTGACGAAACTCTCCCTCGACCCTCTACTAGATCAAGAGCTCGAGGGACGTCATCGTGATGAACGTGTGCTGAACACAGAGGTGTCGTATGTTCGGTACATGGATCGGTTGGATCATGAAGACGTTCGACTACATCAACCGCATTACTAAACGCTTCCGCTTTCGGTCTACGAGGGTACGTGGACACACTATCCCCTCTCATTGCTATGAATCTCCTAGTTAGATGTAGCGTGATCGTAGGAATTTTTTGAATTACTACATTCTCCCAGCCGGACCTTCTCCACGGAGACCAGCTTGGCATGGGATGCCTCGGCCGCCTCCATCTCCTCCTTCAGCTTCCCTAGGCGGCTCCGCTCTGTGGCATGTTCCTGGGCTGCCTACTCCAGCTCGGTGTTGTGGTCGGCGAGCGCAGTCTCCTGCGCCTTGAGCTCCTCCTCCTGCTCCTGAAGCCGACGGGCGCGGGCAGCCCGATCATCACGGAGGGCCTTCAGCTCGGCCTCCACCATGCGGCGGCGCTCCTTGGGAGACGCTGCATCGGTCAGCGCTATGTCGCGAGTCGCTGTGACCTTGCCGGCCTCCCTCCCGCCCTCCGCAACGGCAGCCTTGGCCTGGCCCTAGGCCGACACGACGGACGAGTCAACCTGGAGCCACCCCGAGATCAGCCCCAGATGCCCCGTCACCACGCGCTGGTCGGTGCCCTGAAGATCAGCCCGGAGCCGGTCCAATGCGGCAAAGGCCTCTTCCAAAGCACCGGGCATGGCAGAAGAGCCATGGTTCGCCAGTGTGAGAGCTTGGTGAGGAGGAGGCGCAGGCGCCTGGACTGGCGCCGCTATAGCAGCAAGGGCGGTCGGGGGCTCTGGAGCCCTTGGACCGCCCGCGGGTGCATCAGGGACCGGCGCCCCCGGGGTCTATTGAGCCTCGGAAGCGGCCTCCTCTTAAGGCCTCGGCCCCGAGCTTTGAGGGGCCCGTTCCACCATAGAGGAGTGCGAGGCGGCCTCTTCCTCCCACGTCGGGGTTGTCGCGGCCATGGCAGGTCGCGTGGCCTCGAGAGCCCTAGCCTCCTCCTTATTCTTCTTCACCACCGGCTTCAGCCTGGCCACCATGAGGAGAACATCATGAGCACGGCATCAAGGATGGAAAGAAAAAACAAGGTAAAATACTTATCATCGTCAGCAACATACGCCCTCTTCTTGGCCAGGAGCGTGGTTCCCCAAGGCTTCATGAGCACGGGCCTCGCCACACCCTCAGGATCGGCCGGGCGCATGACGGCTAGCTCCGGAATGGCGGCGACGGGCGACGAGGCAGGGGCCTCGCCCCAAGGAAGCGACACTGCCTCGCCCTTCTTCGGGGACCCTCGCCTCAGCCTCCATAGAGGGGTGCCTCTGGATCTTGTGACAACCCCAGTGGAGCGCGGGGAACCCTCAGCCAGATATTCTTCGTCCACATCATCATTGGAGAGACCACGGAGGAGCTCGCTCTACAGTGGAGGAGAGGTCTCCCCCACCTCCTCCATGGTCGCCTTTGAGTCATCCTCCCCTTCCTCCCTGGAGCTCTCACCGGAGGACACCGGCACCGCGGAGTTGGGGAGCTTGGGTGGCACAAGCCCCCGCTTATTGAAGATAGGCATGGCAGCGGCCACCTCCACCCCATAGCCGCGGCGGTACAGCCAGTGGTAGGCCTCTGAGAGGCCGCCCGGCTCCTTATCAAGAAAGGTGCGCAAGGCCTTTCTTAGCTCCTCGTTCGTCAAGCCATTCGGGCGCAGCCGGATGTCGCATTCTGCGCCCTTGAGGTCCCACAAGGGGCGCGAGCGTGCCTGGAGCGGAGCAAGGCGCTGCGTCAGGAACTCCATGACGAGCATGGCCCCCGTCGGCTTCTCCGCCACCAGATCTGCCGTCATCTTCTCCGGGACCGGTGTCGCCTGGGGGGTTGGTGAGCTTCTCGTGAGCCCACCGGTCCAGCTTCACCGGCATCGTGGTTGGCAGCTCCAGCCGAGCGTGAAGGCGCCTGGCATCCATGAAGATCCACTTGTGCCGGAAGTCGTCCACCTTCTTCTCGGCCCTCGAGAGCGTGTTGCTGTCGTGGGACACGACGAAGCAGACGCACCCGAAGCACTGGGTTGTGTTGCATATCCGAAGGTAGAAGAAGTGGCGAAGCAGCACGACGGAGGGTGCCACCCGCACGAACGCCTCGCAGTAAAAGGCAAAGATCGACGAGAGAAGGATGTAGTTGGGGTGGAGATAAATGGCGCGGATCTGGTAATGGTCAAGAATGCCAAAGAAGAAATTGGAGAAAGGAGGGAGAAGCCCCACGAAGACACTGTACAGGAAGAAGGGGTAGAAGGTCCTCGCCAAGGTGTCCTACTTGGCGGAGCCGACCCGGAGCGCTGCCTCCCTCCCCTCGTTGTCATTGCTCGCCGTCAGCGGGTGCACGGCGGCGAGGTGTGTCTCCTCGATGATGTGGACGCACTGAGGGCCGGCTCGGGCGAGGAGGCTAGATGCACGAAAGGAGCGGCGGACTTCGCCCTCTCAGTTGCCATTGGTGGCGAGCTCGTGGAAGGTTCGACAGATCTAGAAGCGCTCTGAGTAAGGAGGAAAGGGGATCTGGAGCAATACGAAGGGAATGCAATGAACGCTCAGCAGCAAGCACCAGCCGTTTTTTCAGCCCAGGACGGTTGCCGACGCAGCATGGGGAAGCGGAGACGCCCACGTCCCATCAAGCGCCACGCGTCGAGCGGGTCCACAGGCGGTTGGTCCCGCGGCGCTTCGCCCTTGCCCTTTGGCTTCGCCTCAAAGCCAAGTCTGAGCGCGCCTTGGGCCCGGGGCCTACTGCCAGCATTCAGGGAACCAGGGTACCCAGACTTGCCTGCCTGCGGCCCACGGCGTGGCTCCCTCGATGGCCTGGTATGGCCCACCTTTAGCATCGACAACACAAGACCCTCTCAAGGTGCCAAGCCTCGTGAGGCAGATGACGTCAAGACCTCCAGAGGGAGCGGCATCCCTAGGCTTGCTCCCGAGGAGCAAAGATTCCTATGCAGGCGCCCACCTCGTGAGGTTCGGGTGACGTAAGCCATGACGACCAAGGCCAGGCGGGTGCCAGCGGGCACAGTACAACAGGTTTCCTCTTTGGTGCTAAGGAGGCAAGCGCGGGCGTTGTGTCTCGAGAAATCAGCCAAAGGTTTCCATTTTCGTGCTACAAGACCAAGACCGCTAGGATAGCAGGATGGGGGTCATCGCCGAGCCCACCACGATGTCACGACCAGAAGCTTTGCAGGCGAAGACCATGTTTCGTCAGGATAACATGTACTATTTGTCTCCCTTCAAACTTGGTCGTTGTGGAATCCCTTCCCGCCTTCATTTTGGGGGAAGAGGACCAAGGCCACTATAAATATAAGTTAGCCACCACCATAGGAGGGGATCGAGCGATCTGAACCCTCACCAGCTCACACCAACACAAGAACAGACCTCCTGAGGTAGTTCTTCCTCTGTACTAGTTCATTCTTAGCCCACCTCGAGGCAAATCCACCATAAAGTAGGAGTAGGGTCTTACACCGCAAGGTGGCCGGAACCTGGGTAAACTATCGTGTCCCTTTCCTCCCCTGTTCATCGAGCTAGGCTGTGAGGGCGTCGAGTCGGTAGGTGATACGTCTCAAACGTATCTATAATTTTTGATTGCACCATGCCATATTACCTACTGTTTTGGACATTATTGGGCTTTATTATCCACTTTTATATTATTTTTGGGACTAACCTATTAACCGGAGGCCCAACCCAGAATTGATGTTTTTGCCTGTTTTAGGGTTCCGAAGAAAAGGGATATCAAATGGAGTCCAAACGGAATGAAACCTTCGGGAACGTGATTTTCTCAACGAATAAGACCCAGGAGACTTGGACCCTATGCCAAGAAAGAAATGAGGAGGCCACGAGGTAGGGGGTGCGCCTGCCTACCCTAGGCGCGCCCTTCACCCTCGTGGGCCCCCTGTTGGTCCACCAACGTACTTCTTCCTCCTATATATACCTACGTACCCCCAAACGATCAGATACGGAGCCAAAACCCTAATTCCACCACCGCAACTTTCTGTATCCACGAGATCCCATCTTGGGGCCTATTCCGGAGCTCCGCCAGAGGGGGCATCGATCACGGAGGGCTTCTACATCAACACCATAGCCTCTCCGATGAAGTGTGAGTAGTTTACCTCAGACCTACAGGTCCATAGTTAGTAGCTAGATGGCTTCTTCTCTATTTTTGGATATCAATACAATGTTCTCCCCCTCTCTTGTGGAGATCTATTCGATGTAATCTTCTTTTTGCGGTGTGTTTGTTGAGACCGATGAATTGTGGGTTTATGATCAAGTCTATCTATGAATAATATTTGAATCTTCTCTGAATTCTTTTATGTATGATTGGTTATCTTTGCAAGTACCTTCGATTGATCTTTCTTGCAATGGGAGAAGTGCTTAGCTTTGGGTTCAATTTTGCGGTGTCCTTTCCCAGTGACAGTAGGGGCTGCAAGGCACGTATTGTATTGTTGCCATCAAGGATAACAAGATGGGGGTTTTCTTCATATTGCATGAGTCTATCCCTCTACATCATGTCATCTTGCTTAAGGTGTTACTCTGTTTTTAACTTTATACTCTAGATGCATGCTGGATAGCGGTCGATGAGTGGAGTAATAGTAGTAGATGCAGGCAGGAGTCGGTCTACTTGTCTCGGACGTGATGCCTATATACATGATCATACCTAGATATTCTCATAACTATGCTCAATCCTGTCAATTGCTCAACAGTAATTTGTTCACCCACCGTAGAATACTTATGCTCTCGAGAGAAGCCACTAGTGATTATGGCCCCCGGGTCTATCTTTATCATATTAATCTCCTACTACTTAGTTATTTACTTTGCTATTTACTTTGCCTTTATTTTACTTTGCAACTTTGTCATAAAAATACAAAAAATATTATCTTATCATATCTATCTGATCTCACTCTCGTAAGTGGACCTATAGGGATTGACAACCCCTATTTGCATTGGTTGCGAGGATTTATTTGTTTTGTGCAGGTGCGAGGGACTCGTGCGTAGCCTCATACTAGATTGATACCTTGGTTCTCAAAAATTGAGGGAAATACTTACGCTACTTTGCTGCATCATCCCTTCCTCTTCGGGGAAAACCAACACAGTGCTTAAGAGGTAGCAAGAAGGATTTCTGGCGCCGTTGTCGGGGAGGTCTACGCAAAAGTCAACATACCAAGTACCCATCACATACCCTTATCACCCGCATTACATTATTTGCCATTTGCCTCTCGTTTTCCTCTCCCCCACTTCACCCTTGCCATTTTATTTTCCCCCTCTCTCTCTATCCTCTCTCTCTTTCTCTATTTGCCTCTTTTTGCCTGTTTCTTGTTTGCTCATATGGTTGGAATAGTTGTTTATTTATTACTAAACAGAGAACCTAAGATCTATGGATCCTCATCCACTTGCTAATCTTTTTAAGAGATCCAATTATGTTGAACCAATTGCTAGTGAGTTTTGTGCACTAGATTATCTTTATGAGGTTTTGCTTGAAATTCGTGAATCTGAAAACTGTGATGAATTACTTTATGAAGCGATTCACGATAGATCTTTGAATAAAAAGCATGATTGCAATGATGATAGTATAAATTCTATTAATGTCAATTGTGCTCATAATATGCAAAACCCTAAGCTTGGGGATGCTAGTTTTGCTATGTCTACGACTTGTTGCAACGATCATGATTGGGGTGATTCTTCTTTTGATCTTGAAAATTTATTTAAGCCCCATGATGAATATGAGATTGATAATAGTGTTTGCAATATTGATAAAAGTGGGTTTGGAGAAGTCATGACTTTAGTTAATGTTAATCCCACTATTTTGGAAGAGTGTCAACTTTGCATACATGTGGATCATGTTGAAAATATTTTATGTGATAGCTATTTTGTTGAATCTGCTTATGATCCTACATGTAATTATTATGAGAGAGGAAAATATAGTGGTAGAAATTTTCATGTTACTAAATTACCTCTCGTTATGTTGAGATTGCTATTGTTTCGTTCCGCTTCCTTGCATATGCTAGTTTTTGCTTGCCTTGGTAATTTGTTTGCCTATAAGATGCCTATGCATAGGAAGTATGTTATACTTATATGTGTTTGTCACATGTTTTATGATGCTCTCGTTGTGCTTCAATTCTTGTCTTTCATGTGAGCATCATTAAAATTATCAATGCCTAGCTAAAAAGGCTTTAAAGAAAAGCGCTTGTTGGGAGTCAACCCAATATTTATCCTTGCTGTTATTCAATAAATAAATTATCTAGCCTCTGTTTTGGTTGTGTTTTTTGTGTTTAATTAGTGTTTGTGCCAAGTAGAACCGTTGGGAAGACTTGGGGAAAGTCTTGTTAAACTTGCTGTAAAAAACAGAAACTTTAGCGCTCACGAGAACTGCTGTAATTTTTATTTGGAAAGTCCTATTTAGTTAATTCTTTTTGTAGATGATTAATAGATAAATTCCTCACGTCCATCTATTTATTTTAGAATTTTTGGGGTTCCATATCTTGCGCTAGCTACAGATTACTACAGGCTGTTCTGTTTTTGACAGATTCTGTTTTTCGTGTGTTGTTTGCTTATTTTGATAAATCTATGGCTAGTAAAATAGTTTACAAACCATAGATAAGTTGGAATACAGTAGTTATAACACCCATATAAATAAAGAATGAGTTCATTACAGTACCTTGAAGTGGTCTTTTATTTTCTTTCGCTAACGGAGCTCACGAGATTTTCTACTTTAAGTTTTGTTTTGTGAAGTTTTCAAGTTTTGGGTAAAGATTTGATGGATTATGGAACAAGGAGTGGAAAGAGCCTAAGCTCGGGGATGCCCATGGCACCCCCAAGATAATATAAGGACACCTAAAAGACAAAGCTTGGGGATGCCCCGGAAGGCATCCCCTCTTTCGTCTACTTCTATCGGTAACTTAACTTGGAGCTATATTTTTATTCGCCACATGATATATGTTTTGCTTGGAGCGTCTTGTATTATTTGAGTCTTTTCTTGTTAGTTTACCACAATCATCCTTGTTGTACACACCTTTTGAGAGAGCCATACATGATTTGGAATTTGTTAGAATACTCTATGTGCTTCGCTTATATCTTTTGAGTTATATAATTTTGCTCTAGTACTTCACTCATATCTTTTTAGAGCACGGTGGTGGATTTGTTTTATAGAAACTATTGATCTCTCATGCTTCACTTATATTATTTTGAGAGTCTTAATAGCATGGTAATTTGCTTAAAATCCTATTATGCTTGGTATGCAAGATTAATAATAAAACTTTCTTATGAGTGTGTTGAATACTATGATAAGTTTGATACTTGATAATTGTTTTGAGATATAAAGATGGTGATATTAAAGTTGTGCTAGTTGAGTAGTTGTGAATTTGAGAAATACTTGTGTTGAATCTTGTGATTCCCATAGCATGCACGTATGGTGAACCGTTATGTGATGAAGTCGGAGCATGATTTATTTATTGATTGTCTTCCTTATGAGTGGCAGTCGGGGACGAGCGATGGTCTTTTCCTACCAATCTATCCCCCTAGGAGCATGCGCGTAATACTTTGCTTTGATAACTTGTAGATTTTTGCAATAAGTATATGAGTTCATTATGACTAATGTCGAGTCCATGGATTATACGCACTCTCACCCTTCCACCTTTGCTAGCCTCTCTAATACCGCGCACCTTTCGCCAGTATCATACACCCACCATATACCTTCCTCAAAACAGCCACCATACCTACCTATTATGGCATTTCCATAGCCATTCCGAGATATATTGCCATGCAACTTTCCACCGTTCCGTTTATTATGACGCACTCCATCATTGTCATATTGCTTAGCATGATCATGCAGTTGACATAGTATTTGTGGCAAAGCCACCGTTCATAATTCTTTCATACTTGTCACTCATGAGTCATTGCATATCATGGTACACCTCCGGATGCATTCATATAGAGTCATATTTTGTTCTAAGTATCGAGTTGTAATTGTTGAGTTGTAAGAAAAATAAAAGTGTGATGATCATCATTATTAGAGCATTGTCCCAGCGAGGAAAGGATGATGGAGACTATGATTCCCCCACAAGTCGGGATGAGACTCTAGACGAAAAAAAGGAGAAAGAAAAGAGGCCATAAAAAAGAGAAAAGCCCAAAGAAGAAAAAAAGAAAAAATGAGAGAAAATGAGAGAAGGGACAATGTTACTATCCTTTTACCACACTTGTGCTTCAAAGTAGCACCATGATCTTTATAGTAGAGAGTCTCTCATGTTATCACTTTCATATACTAGTGGGAGTTTTTCATTATAGACCTTGGCTTGTATATTCCAATGATGGGCTTCCTAAAATTGCCCTAGGTCTTCATGGGCAAGCAAGTTGGATGCACACCCACTTAGTTTCTTTTTGAGCTTTCATATACTTATAGCTCTAGTGCATCCGTTGCATGGCAATCCCTACTCACTCACATTGATATCTATTGATGGGCACCTCCATAGCCTATTGATGCGCCTAGTTGATGTGAGACTATCTTCTCCCTTTTTGTCTTCTCCACAACCACCATTCTATTCCACCTATAGTGCTATATCCATGGCTCATGCTCATGTATTGCGTGAAGATTGAAAAAGTTTTGAGAATGTCAAAAGTATGAAACAATTTCTTGGCTTGTCATCGGGATTGTGCATGATTTAAATATTTTGTGTGGTGAAGATAGAGCATAGCCAAACTATACGATTTTGTAGGGATAACTTTCTTTAGCCATGTTATTTTGAGAAGACATAATTTCTTTGTTAGTATGCTTGAAGTATTATTATTTTTATATCAATATGAACTTTTGTCTTGAATCTTTCGGATCTGAATATTCATAACACAATTAAGAAGAATTACATTAAAATTATGCCAAGTAGCACTCCGCATCAAAAATTCTGTTTTTATCATTTACCTACTCGAGGACGAGCAGGAATTAAGCTTGGGGTTGCTTGATACGTCTCCAACGTATCTATAATTTTTTATTGCTCCATGCTAGATTATCTACTATTTTGGATATTATTGGGCTTTATTATCCACTTTTATATTATTTTTTGGACTAACCTATTAACCGGAGGCCCAGCCCAGAATTGCTGTTTTTGCCTGTTTTAGGGTTCCGAAGAAAAGGAATATCAAACGGAGTCCAAACGGAATGAAACCTCCGGGAACGTGATTTTCTCAACGAATAAGACCCAGGAATCTTGGACCCTACGTCAAGAAAGAAACGAGGAGGCCACGAGGTAGGAGGGCGCGCCTGCCTACCCTAGGCGCGCCCTCCACCCTCGTGGGCCCCCTGTTGCTCCACCGACGTACTTCTTTCTCCTATATATACCTACGTACCCCCAAACGATCAGATACGGAGCCAAAACCCTAATTCCACCGCCGCAACTTTCTGTATCCACGAGATCCCATCTTGGGGCCTGTTCCGGAGCTCCACCGGAGGGGGCATCGATCATGGAGGGCTTCTACATCAACACCATAGCCTCTCCGATGAAGTGTGAGTAGTTTACCTCAGACCTACGGGTCCATAGTTAGTAGCTAGATGGCTTCTTGTCTCTTTTTGGATCTCAATACAATGTTCTCTCCCTCTCTTGTGGAGATCTATTCGATGTAATCTTCTTTTTGCGGTGTGTTTGTTGAGACCAATGAATTGTGGGTTTATGATCAAGTCTACCTATGAATAATATTTGAATCTTCTCTGAATTATTTTATGTATGATTGGTTATCTTTGCAAGTCTCTTCGAATTATAAGTTTGGTTTGGCCTACTAGATTGATCTTTCCTGCAATGGGAGAAGTGCTTAGCTTTGGGTTCAATCTTGCGGTGTCCTTTCCCAATGACAGTAGGGGCAGCAAGGCACGTATTGTATTGTGGCCATCAAGGATAACAAGATGGGGTTTTCTTCATATTGCATGAGTCTATCCCTCTACATCATCTCATCTTGCTTAAGGCGTTACTCTGTTTTTAACTTAATACTCTAGATGCATGCTGGATAGCGGTCGATGAGTGGAGTAATAGTAGTAGATGCAGGCAGGAGTCGGTCTACTTGTCTCGGACGTGATACCTATATACATGATCATACCTAGATATTATCATAACTACGCTCAATTCTGTCAATTGCTCAACAGTAATTTGTTCACCCACCATAGAATACTTATGCTCTTGAGAGAGGCCACTAGTGAAACCTATGGCCCTCGGGTCTATCTTTATCATATTAATCTCCTACTACTTAGTTATTTACTTTGCCTTTATTTTACTTTGCATTGTTATCATAAAAATACCAAAAATATTATCTTATCATATCTATCAGATCTGAGTCTCGTAAGTGGCCCTATAGGGATTGACAACCCCTATGTGCGTTGGTTTCGAGGATTTATTTGGTTTGTGCAGGTGCGAGGGACTCGCGCGTAGCCTCCTACTGGATTGATACCTTGGTTCTCAAAAACTGAGGGAAATAATTGTGCTACTTTGCTGCATCATCCCTTCCTCTTCGGGGAAAACCAACGCAGTGCTCAAGAGGTAGCAGTAGGCTGGGGAGATTGAGTTCTTCGCACGCACCCTAGAGTTCGAATCTTTCTTGGGTCTATGGAGCCCTGAATCCAACACTAATTACATTGTTGCTAGATTTATACCACCTAGTTTCACATACCAGCAAAAGAAAAAGTTTTTCTATGATTTAGGACATTACTTTTGGGATGACCCACCCCTTCATAAAGAAGGAGTAGATGGTGTTATTAGACGATGTGTACCTGAGCATGAAGAGGGACAGATCCTACACAAGTGTCACTCCGAGTCTTACGGAGGACTGCACGCTGGAGATAGAACTGCACACAAGGTATTACAATCTGGTTTTTATTGGCCTACTCTCTTCAAGGATGTCCGTAAGTTTGTTTTGTCTTGTGATGAATGCCAGAGAATTGGCAATATTAGTAGACGTCAGGAAATGCCTATGAATTATTCACTTGTGATTGAACCATTTGATGTTTGGGGCTTTGATTATATTGGACCTTTTCCTTCATCTAATGGGTATACACATATGTTAGTTCTTGTTGATTACGTTACTAAGTGGGTAGAAGCTATTCCAACTAGTAGTGCTGATAATGATACTTCTATTAAGATGCTTAAAGAAGTTATTTTTCTGAGATTTGGAGTCCCTAGATATTTAATGACTGATGGTGGTTCACATTTTATTCATGGTACTTTCCGTAAAATGCTTGCTAAATATGATGTTAACCATAGAATTGCATCTCCTTATCATCCTCAGTCTAGTGGTCAGGTAGAATTGAGTAATAGAGAGATTAAATTGATTTTGCAAAACACTGTTGATAGATCTAGAAAGAATTGGTCTAAGAAACTTGATGATGCATTATGGGCTTATAGAACTGCTTATAAGAACCCTATGGGTATGTCTCTTTTTAAAATGGTTTATGGAAAAGCATGTCACTTACCTCTTGAATTAGAACATAAGGCACATTGGGCTATTAAAGAGGTCAATTATGAATTCAAACTTGCCGGTGAGAAGAGGTTATTTGACATTAGCTCACTTGATGAATGGAGAACCCAAGCCTATGAGAATGTCAAGTTGTTTAAAGAAAAGGTTAAAAGATGGCATGACAAAAGGATACAAAAGGCTGAGTTTAATGTAGGTGATCATCTTTTGCTACACAACTCTCGTTTAAGATTCTTTGTAGGAAAGCTTCTCTCTAAATGGGAAGGTCCTTACATTATTGAGGAGGTCTATCATTCTGGTGCCGTAAAAATCAGCAACACCGAAGGCACAAATCCAAAGGTGGTAAACGGTCAAAGAATCAAACATTATATCTCAGATACTCCCATAAATGTTGAGACCAATATAATTGACACCATAACACCGAAGGAGTATATAAGGGACACTTTCCAGAACGTTTCAGACTCCGAAAAGGAATACGTATGTGGTACGGTAAGTAAACCAACTTCAAAACTGTTCTAATGGCAATTTTTCTCCATTTTGGAATATTAAAAAAAATAGTAAAATTAAAAGTAGTCCGAAAGAGACACGAGGCGTCCACAATGGTGGAGGGCGTGCCCCCCGTCCTTGTTGCCACCTCGTGTACCCTCCGGACTCTGTTTTCTTGCACAATTCTTCTTTTGGTCAGTTAAATTTCATTATATAATCTTCTGAAGGTTTTGACCACCGTACCAGGACAATATCTCATGTTTTTGTTTTGAGCTGTTTTTCTGACAGATCTAGATCACCATGACATCTCCAAGCGCCCCAAGGACATGTTTTTCGAGAAGGTCATCAACCCTTACCTTGCGGAGGTGCTGCGACACCCTCAAGCCATTGAGATGCGTGAGGGGGTGCTGCACATATGCGATGTTGAGGGGCCGAAGAAGATCGGAAGTGTGCAGATAAGACTCGAAGCAATGGAGCAACCAGTTTTCAAGTGCCAAGGGATGGTGGGACGTGGACTCAATGCCAATAACATGATGATCGAGGAGTTCACCAACAATCACAAGCTGGATGCCAAGAACATCGGGGAGGCCATCTTCAAGCTTCATGAGAAAATCAAGCATCTCCAAGCCCAGATCAATGACCTGCGAAATCAAAACTGTGAGTATGAATACATATTCAAGAGGATGAGTTTGGCTGCAGATCCGAGGATCCCGAAGACTCATTCATCTTTCTATGATGGTGAGCCTATGCCATGGAAGATGGATGACAAGACTACTTCATCAACAACTCCTTCATCACCACCTCCGAAGAAAGAGACATGAATACATGGGTATGGGTACTCCCCTTGGCAACTGCCATGCTTGGGGGAGGTGCCCCGATATCATATCACCATCACACCTTTACCTTTATCGTTTTTTTTAGTTCGATCCTTTTGGTTATATCTTGATATAGTAGAATAAAGTTTTTAGTATAATCTAGCTTTGAGTTTTGCTTTATGTTCCCTCTATGTAATCGAGTTCGTGAGTTATATATAATAAAGAGTAGTTTTGAGTTGAGGGCTTTGCTTTCTTGCTATGATCTTGAGGGAATTAAATAAAAGAAAAAATAAAAAGAAATTAAAAGATCATATAGTGATCTTATGGAGAGTAATGACTTCCACATATAAAGAGTATGATGAATAAAAGTTGTTGAGAGTTGACAAACATAGTTTTGGTCATTGTTGCAATTAATAGGAAGTAATGAAGAAAGAGAGGCTTCACATATAAATATACCATCTTGGACATCTTTTTTAATTGTGAGCACTCATTAAAATATGACATGCGAAAAAGTTGATGTTGGACAAGGAAGACAACATAATGGGTTATGTTTTCTTATATCTGAATAGAAGTTATATTGTCATGGATCCTCCAACATGTTGAGCTTGCTTTTCCCTCTCATGCTAGCCAAATTATTTGCACCAAGTAGAGATACTACTTGTGCTTCCAAACATCCCTTAAACTAGTTTTGTCGTGAGGTTCCACCATACCTACCTATGGATTGAGTAAGATCCTTCAAGTAAGTTGTCATCGGTGCAAGCAATAAAAACTGATCTTTAAATATGTATGATCTATTAGTGTGAAGAAAATAAGCTTTATACGAACTTATGATATGGAAGAAATAAAAGCGACGGACTACATAATAAAGGTCTTTACCACAAGAGACAATATAAAGTGACGTTCTTTTGCATTAAGATTTTGTGCATCCAACACTAAAAGCACATGACAACCTCTGCTTCCCTCTGCGAAGGGCCTATCTTGTACTTTTATCTTCCACCCTTATACAAGAGTCATGGTGATCTTCACCTTTAATTTTTACACTTTTTCCTTTGGCAAGCACTATATATATATATCCACTCGGATGTAGGTTATCATAAAGTATTATTGTTGACATTACCCTTGAGGTAAAAGGTTGGGAGCCGAAACTATAAGCCCCTATCTTTGTCTGTGTCCGACTAGAACTTTGAACACATAAGTATCACGTGAGTGTTAGCAATTGTGAAAGATTAAATGATAGTTGAGTATGTGGACTTGCTGAAAAGCTCTTATATTGACTCTTTCCGATGTTACGATAAATTGAAATTTCCTCAATGACTGAGATCATAATTTGTTAGTTTTCAATTTAGTTTCTGATTCATACTTTACCTTGTGAATGAATTGTTACTTTAGCATAAGAAATTATATGACAATATATGTTGATGTTCTAAAGATGATCATGATGCCCTCATGTCCGTATTTTATTTTATCGACACCTCTATCTCCAAACATGTGGACATATTTTTCGATATCGGCTTTCGCTTGAGGACAAGCGAGGTCTAAGCTTGGGGGAGTTCATACATCCATTTTGCATCATGCTTTTATATCAATATTTATTGCATTATGGGTTGTGATACATCTCCAACGTATCTAAATTTTTTGATTGTTCCATGCTATTTTATTATCTGTTTTCGATGTTTTATATGCATTAATATGCTATTTTATATGATTCTGGGACTAACCTATTAACCTAGAGCCCAGTGCCAGTTTCTGTTTTTTCCTTCTTTTAGAGTTCGTAGAAAAGGAATACCAAACGGAGTCAAAACGGAATAAAACTTTCACGATGATTTTTCTTGGACCAGAAGACACCCAGGAGACTTGGAGTGCAAGTTAGAAGAGCCACGAGGTAGCCACAAGGGTGGAGGGCGCGCCTAGGGGGGTAGGGCGCCCCCCGACCTTGTGGGCCCCTCGGTGACCCCTTGACCTAGATCTTCCTCCTATATATTCTCAAATACCCCAAAAACTTCCAGGGGAGCCATGAAACCACTTTTCCACCGCCGCAACCTTTTCTACCCGTGAGATCCCATCTAGGGGCCTTTTCCGGCATCCTGCCGTAGAGGGATTCAATCACGGAGGACGTCTACATCAACACCATTGCCTCTCTGATGAAGCGTGAGTAGCTTACCACAGACCTACGGGTCCATAGCTAGTAGCTAGATGGCTTCTTCTCTCTCTTTGATTCTCAATACAAAGTTCTCCTCGATGTTCTTAGAGATCTATTCGATGTAATACTCTTTTGTGGCGTGCTTGTCGAGATCCGATGAACTGTGGATTTATGATCAACTTATCTATGAATATTATTTGAACCTTCTCTGAATTCTTATATGCATGATTTGATATATTTGCAAGTCTATTCGAACTATCAATTTGGTTTGGCCAACTAGATTGGTTTTTCTTGCAATGGGAGAAGTGCTTAGCTTTGGGTTCAATCTTGCGGTGCTCGATCCTAGTGATAGAAGGGGAACCGACACATATTGAATTGTTGCCATTGAGGCTAAAAAGATGGGGTTTTCATCATATTGCTTGAGTTAATTCCTCTACATCATGTCATCTTTCTTAAGGCGTTACTCCGTTCTTTATGAACTTAATACTCTAGATGCATGCTGGATAGCGGTCGATGTGTGGAGTAGTAGTAGTAGTAGTAGATGCAAAATCGTTTTGGTCTAGTTGACACAGACGTGATGCCTATGTTCATGATCATTGCCTTAGATGTTGTCATAACTTTGCACTTTTCTATCAATTGCTCGGCAGTAATTTGTTCACCCACCGTAATAATTCCTTTCTTGAGAGAAGCCTCTAGTGAAACCTATGGCCCCTAGGTCTATTTTCCATCATATAAGTTTCCGATCTACAATTCTAGTTTCCTATTTACTTTCTTAGCAATCTTTTACTTTCCATTCCATAAACCAAAAATATTACTTTGCCGTTTATCCATCTCTATCAGATCTCACATTGCAAATAACCGTGAAGGGATTGACAACCCCTTTATCATGTTGGGTGCAAGGTTGGTGATTGTTTGTGCAGGTATTCGGTGGCTTGCGCGTTATCTCCTAATGGATTGATACCTTGGTTCTCAACACTGAGGGAAATACTTACTCTACTTTGCTGCATCACCCTTTCCTCTTCAAGGGAAAAACCAACGCAAGCTCAAGAGGTAGCAGGCTATTGTTACACATTATATCACAATCCTTATGCCTTTCACTACAAAAAAATACACTTCCGTGTTGATACGTGTTTGTCACAGTAGGTCACATTTTCTGTCATGCATGTACATCCATGACGATTTTATGACAGAATTAAGATAGTCATACATGTGCTATCGTAGAAGTGTTCCATGACATTACCAAAATTATCATCACAGAAGTGTCCACTTCCATGATGATAAATCGCGCATCATAGAATTGCTTTCGTCAAGGGTAATTGACATGTGGCATCCACCGTAATGGGTCACCATTAAGCTATCGGGTTCCGATTTGGATTCGATAACCCGTTAATAGCCCCGACCAATGGGGATTTTCCATGTGTAAAATTCTCACTCGTCGACGGATCCACGTGTCGGCTCAGCGTTTGGACAGATGCCATCCACTCATAGTACGGGAGGCGCCTATGATATGTCGGCACGTGGCAAGGCCCAACAATGGCCCATTTCGGTGAAAAAGGCCGGCCCAGTAAAAATTAGCAAGCAAGCCCATATAAGGCCTACTCGTGTCAGGTCCATTTAAGCCCACGACGCATACGAGATGTGCCAATTCGGCCCGTCAACGGCCCGTTAACGATTTGGCACCATTGCAGCCCATCATCAGGTCGAGCCCGTTAACAACCTGCTATATATCTTTGCTCAATATCGACCCGATGTGATTTCTGCCTATTAACGACCCATTCAAGGGATGTGCCAATTGTCAGGATGTAGGTCTTTCGGCCTTTTACTGACCCATTTAAGTGTTGGGCCAATTTTCGGCTTAGTGTGTCTTTCAGCCTATTAGCGGCCCATAAATGAGTTGGGCCATTTGCAGTCGGAAATGAGTTTTGGCCTTTTAACGGCCCATGCTCTTCATGGTCCCCGGTTTATCTTTGGCCTGCTAAAGGCCCACAACATAGTTGGGCTATATACAGCACGACCTGACTTTCGGCCTCTTAGCGGCCCATGCTCTTCATGGTCCAGTACGAGACCACTATCTCTTTTGGCCTGCTAAATGCCCACATTGTAGTTGGGCCATATGTATCCCAACCTTAGTATCGGCCTGTTAACGACCCGTGAAATCAAATGGGCCCACCTGTTGCCTACTTCGATGTCGGCTGTTAACGACCCGGGAGATAACAGGGTCGAGCATTACCTTTCGGCCTAGTAATGGCCCATTAACTTAATGGGCCCACTAAAGTTCGAACATGTCAGTAGGCCCAATTAGAAAATTTGAGCCCATTACAACGAGCAATTATGCACAGGACCAAAACCGATCAATCAAAGGCCTATGAGAATTTTCGCCCCTGCGAGCCCATTAAGGGTAGTGGGCTGCTTCCTTCATATAGGGCCCATGACTGTTCATGCTAACTAATAATTTCACTGCTTTTTTTAGCTTCCTAGCGACAAATTAGCTGGAATGCGAGGCGCACTAAGAAAAGGTACGACCTACAGGGAAAACATTGCACATCCAGCATATATTACAGGAAAGTACATCCACTTGGCAATCAGATTGATGCCAATGCAAATAAATGAACAAAACCTAATGATCTACAACGTCACAATCTGCAACCTCAGTGCGGATGACACCCATAAGCATATGAGCAAGTTCTTCCTTCTTTGCTACACTGTCTCTGAAAACATTGATCAGTTGTTGTTGCGCAAGAATGTGCGCCTCTAATTCCTCCAAGATTTCCAACATTGCTTTAGCCAGCAATTGGTTCACAAACATACATTTGTTTCCGTTGCATTCTAGACAGAGGAAACTAAACAGATTCAGATGGCAATTTGGCAGGCTTGTATTATTGATAGTGGAGAGTGTCTCGACCACTGCATCATAACATAAGTTAGGAGGGGAACCAAATAGATTAATCAGGAGTTATTGCCATATTACCTGGACTAGACTTATTGGAAAGAAACAATGGGGTTGCCTTGTTGTTTTCAGAGTTTGTCTTCTTATCTTCCGTAGCCTGCACCAAATTAACACACTAGCATTGCTATTATTGGCCAGGTCAGATAATAGGAAAGCAACACTGCCACAAGGAACATTTGGGCAACCAGACCACACCAGCCTACACCAAATTAACACAATATGGCACAACTATCATCAGCCAAGTAAGGTAATACAAAAGCAACATTGACAGAATGAATGAATGGGCAACCAGAGCAGCACTACAATTCAGTAATGTGCATGATATGAGATAGTACACTCATGCAGCTCAGTATGCAAAACTACCAGGAAGTTTTCCTTACAAAAGTCAACATTGTCGCCTTTAATTATAATTTTTTCTACAACTAAATTTAGATCAGATAAAGGTTGGATTCACGCCGATTAACAAAATACATGCTGATGTAAAAATATAGTGATATACAACACGTACTTACATCAGCATTGGAGCACAGAGAATTCCCGCAACATACTTCCCTCGAATATGATCTCAGTGTAGAAAGTCTTCTATCCTTTAAGCTTATTTTCTAAAAGAGAGATGGGTAAGAAACATGTAGAAAATATGATCAGAATGCTAAAAATTTCATGATGCGAGGACACGCACATGCTTCTTAGAATGGAGTTGACATATTTTTCCTGGACTGGAGCGGACTAGTTCTTTGGCCACTTTAATCTGCTTATTATCAGTAGGAGTTGGGTTTCTCTGTGCTGGAGCAGTATCTATGAAAACTGGAGTTGGTTTACTATATCCTGGCATTTGGATCTTTTGCAAAGACCTTGTTTGTAACCCTTCAGATTGAAACATAGCAGTCTTCCCCTTGCATGCCTTATATAGAAGAATGGTGCTTCAATTATAAAACATGCTATAGCAGAGAGATGGAATAGGTACTGAAGAATAGAAAGGCATGACATATTGACATGTATTCTCTCCATTCGGAAATAAATGGATGGGTCTAGGTGTATTTCAGTTCTAGATACATCCATTTTTATCCATTTCTGCGACATGTAATCCGGACAGAGGGAGTATGATGTAAGAGCTAGGATACGACAGTACGACGGAGTAAAAAATCACTAGTTGAATGTAAAACTGTATGCTAGCGGAATACATACAGAAAAACACTAAGGCAACATATGCGTGTATGATTGCGAAACTAAGATGGCATTGCAACAGACCACTAGAACAACACTTCAATGTAAAAACACATGGTATCGTAGACAGATGAAGTAACTACTTATGAATAACAATGCATAAGATATTCAGAAGCATGGTGTTCAAACTAAGCAGATGGCATTACGATAGAGTAGAATGACAGTACTTGAATTTGCAAACGTGTTATCATGAATGGAATAGGTACTGAAAAACAGGAAGGCATGACATATTTACATGCATGATCAGCAGGCTAAGCACATGGCATGGCAACATAGTAGGTGCACTCTAGGACATTATATGCATGATGTACCTATATCACGGGCCAAGTTAGAGCAAGGACCTTGTGGGGTGAATAGGATTCATCATCTTTCTGCAAGTCTTCTGAAGAACTGCCTTTACATGTTCCATCATATTGGGTATCATTGACGTCAAGTTTGTTGGCCGTTAGATTGCTCCGTGAGGTTCTTGTGGACATATCAGTGTGTGCAATTATATCTAACATGCATGGAAGACAACTAGTAGTTAGATTTATGTAATGAGTGCCTGTAGGAGACGATATAAATAGTAGGACTGGGGTTAACTAGCAGCAACAGGTCTCAAAAACTAAACAGAGAACACAGATGAAAGCTACAGAATATGTATCGTTTGTACTGGAGATTAACTAGATGGCACACAAAAGTATTAAAGAACAACATAGGTAATACTAAAAGTGGTATAATACTATAATCACCAGCCTGTGGGATAGCATTGCCTGACGGATGATGTCGGCATTCTGGGAATGGGGGTCCCCAGACTTGCCTGCTTGCGGCCCACTGAGTGGCTGAGCTAGCAGGCCCGTACGGCCCATCGTCATCGACAAGGCATTCAAGACCCTTGCGAGGGGCCAAGCCTCGCAAGGCATAAGATGCAAGACCTCCTCAGGAGAGGGGTAGAGAGATCAAGGCAGGGCAAACCACGCAAGGTTCTCGTGACGTGAGCCATGACGATCGAGACCAGGCGGGCGCCGGCGCGCGCAACGTCCTTGTTTCCTCTTTGGTGCCAAGGGGGCAAGCGCAGGCGCCGAGTACCGAGGCATCAAGCAAAGGTTTCCATATCGCTGCAACAAGACCAAGACCAGTAGGACGGCAAGACGGAGGTCACCATGGAGCCCAAGACGGCGTCATCACCAGAGCCTTTTGCAGGCGAAGACCGCTTTTGTCAGGATAAGTTGTACTAGTTGTCCCCTTTCAAATTGGCCGTTGTTGGCTCCCTTCCCGCTCAATATTTGGGGAGAGGACCAGGGCCTATATAAGTAGAACTAGCCACCAAAGAGGGAGGACGAATCCAAGATCATCTCACCCACACAAGTTCGCCAAGCACAAGAACACCTCAACCTTAGGAGGCTGTTCTTCCCCTTGTACTGTTCATCATCATCCCAAGAGGCTATCCACCACACTAGAGTAGGGTATTACACCACAACGGTGGCCCGAACCAGTATAAATATTGTGTCTTTCTGTGTTGTGAGTTTGCCGAGTTCGCCTGCGAGATCTTAGAGAGCTGGGGCGTGGATCGATAGGGAGAAAACCTTCGCGCGCACCCCAGTGTTCGAACCTCGAGGGTTTTGCCGGAACCCATGATCGAACATTTGGCGGACCAGGTAGTGGTGCAGCGTAGCTTCTCTTCCGTCGATCTGCGCTCTATCTCCACCGCGCTTCACCCACATGGCAGGCGCCCTGCTGCCAACTCCGATGACTAGCATCGATGACGGGGCCAGGGGGCTCCGAGCCCTGGCCCCCACCCTGCGGTGGGTGCAGTGGCGCCCAAGTTCAAGCCGGAGATGCCGCCGTGCTACGATGGTGTAGCGGACCTGTCAGCTTTCCTGTTAGCGTACAAGGAGGCCGTCCTCGAGGTCGGGGGTGATGACAAGGTCATGGCCAACTGGCTTCCCATGGCCCTCGCCGGCGAGCCGCGCGCCTGGCTGCTCAACCTTCCCGGATCCACGGTGGCGTCTTGGGAGGAGTTGCGCGACCTCTTCACTGCGTGCTATGCGGCACGGGTGCACCACGCGGTCGCGCCCCTGCTAGGTGGCTCACAGGCGCCACCCTCAGAGCGCCACATCAAGCCGTTCCTCCGCCAGATTGGTGCTGCTTCCAAGCACTCGGGGGCTCTGCTGGGCTGGGCCACGCCTGAGACTGACGTCATCTTCAGCTCAGAAGACCACCCCATCACCACCACCGGCCTGGGGATGCTTCCGATGCTCTGTACGTGCACCATCTGCAACATGGCCGTCACCAAGACCCTCGTCGACGGCAGCGTCGGCCTCAACTTGCTCTCCGTGGAGGCCTTCAGCCTTCTTCACGTGCCACTTGAGCGACTCAGCCTCAGCAAGCCTTTCTCAGGAGTTGTTGCCGGTGCTGCCCGCTCCCTAGGGCAGATCCGCCTTCCTGTCACCTTCGGCACGCGCGACAACTACCACACTGAGCTGGTCGACTTCGACATCGCCCGCATTGGCCTCCCGTACAAGGCCATCCTCGGGTATCCAGCTCTGGCCCAGTTCATGGCGGTGACTCATCCGGCCTACAATCTCATGAGAAGATGCCCGGAAGCAAAGGTGTCCTCACTGTCAAGGGAGACACCAAGGAGGCGGTGGCGACACTCGAACTTGCCTTCAAGACAGCTGCAGCGGCGCAGCCCGTCGGCGCCGGTGCCCACGAGGCCAAGGAGGCCGCGCCAACCAAGAAGAAGCAGCTGTTCACCCAAGATAAGGCAGAAACCAAGCAGGTGCCGGTCGACGAGGACGGCTCCTCAGGAGCCACCTTCACCATAGGTGCCGGCCTCAACCCCAGCCAAGAGGAAGCATTGGTGAAGTTCTTGCACGCAAACAAGGACATATTCGCATGGGAGCCCAATCAGCTGGTGGGGGTCCCGAGAGAGGTGATTCAACACCACTTAAGGGTGTGCCCCAATGTCCGGCCTGTGAAGCAGCGAGCGAGGCGGCAGTCCATAGAGAAGGAGGCCTTCATCGTCCAAGAGACCCGCAAGATGGAGGCGGCAGGTGACATTCGTGAGGTTAGGTACCCCGAATGGCTGGCGAACCCAGTCGTGGTGCCGAAGAAAGGCGGGAAGGAGCGAATGTGCGTCGACTTCACCAACCTCAACAAGGCGTGCCCTCAAGATCCATTCCCTCTACCGCGCATCGACCAGATCGTCGACTCCACCATCGAGTGCGACCTACTGTGCTTCCTGGATGCATTCTCAGGGTATCACCAAATCAAGATGGCGGTGGAAGATGTAGAGAAGACAACCTTCCTGACCCCGTGTGGGGTGTACTGCTACACCTGTATGCCCTGCGGACTGTGCAACGCGGGTGCGACCTTTCAGCGGCTGATGCACATCGCTTTAGGGAGGCAGCTCGGGAGAAACACGGAGGCCTACGTCGACGATATTGTGGTGAAGTCTCAGGAGGTGAGAACCTTGATCCAAGACCTGGAGGAGACCTTTGAGATCCTGCGCCAGGTGAAATTGCGGCTCAACCCAGAAAAGTGTGTGTTTGGTGTCTGTCGATGTCAAAACCGGCAGATCTCGGGTAGGGGGTCCCGAACAATGCGTCTAAGGCGGATGGTAACAGGAGGCAAGGGACACGATGTTTACCCAGGTTCGGGCCCTCTTGAACGAGGTAATACCCTACGTCCTGCTTGATTGTTCTTGATGATATGAGTATTACAAGAGTTGATCTACCACGAGATCGTAGAGGCTAAACCCTAGGAGCTAGCCTATGGTAGGATTGTATGTTGTCCTACGGACTAAACCCTCCGGTTTATATAGACACCGGAGGGAGCTAGGGTTACCTAGAGTCGGTTACAAGGGAGGAGATCTACACATCCCTATTGCCTAGCTTGCCTTCCACGCCAAGGAGAGTCCCATCCAGACACGGGACGGAGTCTTCAATCTTGTATCTTCATAGTCCAACAGTCCGGCCAAAGGATATAGTCCGGCTGTCCGGAGACCCCCTAATCCAGGACTCCCTCAGTAGCACCTGAACCAGGCTTCCATGACGATGAGTCCGGCGCGCAGTATAGTTTTTGGCATTGCAAGGCGGGTTCTTCTCCAAATTCTAAATATCTTCTAAGTAGTGTCCGGCTCCCCATAAATGTTGCACTTCTTGGCTTCTGCGCCCAATAAGGGCTATCTTCCACGTGGCAAGCAAATGCGAGGAGCCAGGTCATTTTTACATTCGCCCCCCCAGCCAGGTAAATAAATCATCTATTAAAGGGATGGGGATTCTTAGATCCAATCCACACCATCCTCCCACGGCAAGAGTCCATCGGAGCACGCTCGGAAAAATCCATTCCATCATGGCCGGCCATCCCAGCTCCTCCTCCTGCTCCCGTAGCCCTAAGCCCGGTGATTGGGAGAAGTGTTCTATCCCGCACAGCCGATTAGTAGAGTTGCAGACCCAGGGATTTCTTCCTCCAGCGTATATGGTCCCCGTCCGAGCCGGGCTCGCCACCTATAATGGCAGGGAGCAAGCGGAGAGCTTCCCCAATCCCTCCAAGGGGGAGCGGGTATGCATTGTCCCTTACTTACTAAGGGGCCTCGGATTTCCAATTCATCCGGTCCTCCACGGGCTCTTGGAGTTTTACGGCCTCCAGTTGCATAATTTCACCCCTGCTTCCATATTGCACATCGCCGGTTATGTTGCCCTTTGTGAGCTGTTTCTGGGCTGCGGGCTCATTTTGAGCTGTGGAAGAGGCTATTTTGCCTTGTGCCCCGCACACTGGAGGGGTCACTTTATCAAGTGGGCGGAGCCGAAATATGGTGCATTGCCGAGACCGGATACCTGTCCGGTACCCCGAAGAAGACGTCCGAAGACTGGCCTTCGGAGTTGTTTTACATGGAGGACGTCCCCCTCCCGGACCATGTTCGGAGGGGTCTTCCCGAGTTCAACAATGCTCGTTTGAAGAAACACCAAAGTTGGCGCCCACGGAGCCCCCAGGAGGAAGACAGCGGAGAAGTCCTTTACCTGATGGACCGGATTAAAGTGCTGGCTCAATCAGGATTGACAATAATCGAGGTTTTGTCAATATGTATAATGCGGGGGGTGCAGCCGCTTTAATATATCCAGGGCACCCACTGTGGTGTTTTAACGGGGAAGATGATGCCACCCGCTGCGGGCGTAAGGGACCGGACTCCGCTACTGCTTTAGCAAAAATTATGTCTGAGTTATTCAAGGGAGAGGAAGAGGAGTTCATCTGTATTAAGCCACGGATGGATTCTCCATGTACGACCCTCCAAGCTGGGTGAGTTGTCACTCTTTACTCCCAACCTTCCTGCATTCTTCTTCGTAGATACTCACCTTGCCATTTCACGGCAGGGACTGTGAAAAGCTGTAAGGGAGGTCAATAGCCCACCTACACAACCAAAGGACCCTGGTTGGGCCCTCGATCCCGGACTCGAAGAGGATCCGGACATATTCGTGGAGCTGATAGACAGGCAATTCTATCAATTGAGTTGCGATGACGCCATGGTGGCCATAACAGCCGACTATCTTGGACTACTCCTGCATCGCACGTAAGAAAAAACCAAAGTCCCAACTCCCAAAAAGGATCCCCTTTTATGCACTTCACCTACCGTACACACACGGTGTTTTACAGGGAAGGCCTTCGGGACGCCGTGCCGAACCCACAGCAACTCGCCAACAAGGGGCATCGAGGCCGGGTAGGCCAAAAAGGAAGGTGGTCAGGACGGAGACGCCGGCGCAGAGGTATGACACAAAACCTCACTCCGTGGTTGTCGCCTTTCTCAAAATATAATCACATCCATGTTTCTTAGTAGAAAAAACGCTCGCTGGACTATATCCAGAGAGGCTGCTGATCATGCCTCGACCAGTCGGGCTCCAGGGCCGGACATGGAGGCGGAAGCTAACGTGGGGCAGACGCCGGATGTTCCTCCTACAGAGCATGCGGACAAATTATCCGCTACGAATTCCCAAGTGGAGAGCGCCATGAATCACAGGCGTCGCTGGGCCATACTCCGTGACGCTTGTTTCTCCCAAGAGGCGTTCAATGCCTTCAACTCAGGAGATGCGTACATCCGTGCTACTCAAAATGGTCTTGCCAGAGCCATGGACCAGTATGTAAAGGATTTACGGGTAGGAAAATCTGACGACTATGTATATCAGTAGCCCCTGAGACTTGAAACAGTTGACACAACTGATTTAAGGATCATTATTTGTGCAGGTTCTTACAGAGAAGAATTCCTGACTGTCTCAAGAGCTAGAAGAGTGCAAGGCACAGCTAGGGGCCGCTGTTGCCACTTTGAAGGAGTCCGAGAAGGGCCCCTCTGGTAATACTTGTTTCCATTGCAAAGAATATAGGTACCAGGAAGTATACGGCGTGCATGCAAATCTAACAATAGATGTTGCAGATGACCCCGGAGTGAATCCGGAGGCCGTGGCGGTGAATGCGGCACGTGCTAATCGACAGCTAAATGCTAGCGAGCGCGTGCTTACGCGACTCAGGCATGAGAAAATTAATCTCCAAGACGTCAATATCCGGCTGGGCGTGGAACTGAAAGATGTCCGAGCCCAGCTTGCGGACTCCATGAAGGAGAATAAGCGGCTTTGGCGCGGCATTTTTAGGAAGTGCTTGAACGAACTTTTAAAGGAGTTCGGCGAAGAAGCCGGCTAACAGAGTTATGTCTGCAGGTATGCTGACGGGTCGTCCCGCAGAGGAGATGCCCGGGTCTTCGGGTGATCTTCTACTAGAGCTCTCACAACTGCACGAGCAAGTTCGACAGGTGATGCAGGGTATTGCCCAAGCCTTGTGGCCATCCGCGTCCCTGCCAGGAGGCATAGGGGTGCTTATGGATAAGCTCAAGGGAGCGCGGCGGCGCTTCCGATTATGGAAGATATCCGCCTGCCGATAAGGTGCAAGGGAAGCCTTGGCTATGGTGAAGACGCGCTATACCAAAGCAGACCCAAACCACATGGCCGAGGTCAGACCTATGGGGCCCGATGGGAAAGAGATCCCCATCAGTTTAGTGTATGATCAAGTAGAATTAGCCGCAAAGTATTCCCAATAGGATTGTAGGGTAGACAGCTTGTTGGATGGTATAGAAGAAGAATTTAATCAGTCTTAGTGACTGTGTACTTAAAGTGACATATGTAATGTCCCTAGCCGGATTGTAAATCATTTGTCATGGCGGTCCTTTTCGCTTCGACCTCTGGACCTGATAGTCCGGAGTGTATCCGAATACCCGCTCGGTTATGTAGAAACCGGGGTATGCATGGAGACCAGTCGTAGGGGTCATAAGTGCTTGAACAAATAAGTACCCAACTAGCTATGTTATATTACATGGGTAGTAAGAAACATCTTCCAGGGAGAATAGTTCCGTTAAGGGTTCCTGTCGGTGTCAAAACCGGTGGATCTCGGGTAGGGGGTCCCGGACTGTGCGTCTAAGGCGGATGGTAACAGGAGGCAGGGGAAACTATGTTTACCCAGGTTCGGTCCCTCTTGATGGAGGTAAAACCCTACGTCCTGCTTGATTGATATTGATGATGTGAGTAGTACAAGAGTAGATCTACCACGAGATCTGAGAGGCTAAACCCTAGAAGCTAGCCTATGGTATGATTGTATGTTCTCCTATGGACTAAAACCCTGCGGTTTATATAGACACCGGAGGGGGATAGGGTTACACAAGGTCGGTTACAAAGGAGGAGATATAAATATCCGTATTTCTTAGCTTGCCTTCCACGCCAAGTAGAGTCCCATCCGGACACGGGACGAAGTCTTCAATCTTGTATCTTCATAGTCCAACAGTCCGGCAAAGGATATAGTCCGGCTGTCTGGAGACCCCCTAATCCAGGACTCCCTCAGTAGCCCCTGAACCAGGCTTCAATGACGATGAGTCCGGCGCGCAGTGTTGTCTTTGGCATTGCAAGGCGGGTTCCTCCTCTGAATACAACACGGAAGAGTTTGAATACAAGGATAGTGTCCAACCCTGCAAAATAAGTTCCACATACCACCATAGAGAGAATAATATTTCCACAAATCTAATGTGTCGACACGTTTTGGCAGCATGACATCATGGCACGGCCCGATCATTATTCTAACTGTTCTTTAACCAGCCCCGCACATAACGCGAGGCGGTTTCTTGACACGTCTTGTCAAAGCAGAGATCATGTTCCCCTTATCACGGGATTCTCATCAATACAAACGTGGGTAACCCAACTGTGCCTGTTGGTATGACTCCTAGATCTGAGGTAAGTCTCAAACGGCCACGAGGAGGACGCCTGATATTCACCCTCTTTATAAAGGAACAATGCTTTTTCTTTTTCCCCTCACGCTCAATCGAATCCTTCCCCCGCTTGGAGTTATAACACCCAAAGCTCAGGTCAGGTACCTCGGACCTTCAATCATGTCCAGATCCAGCCTTCAAGGCCGGTGGATGCCTTTCTCTGTCACGGAGGAGGACATCAAAAAGTTGAGGGAGGCCAGATATCTGATCGCCGAGATTTCACATAGGCTACCCGCCCGAGGGCAGATCGTCCCTACTCCTGAACCTAACGAAAGCATCGTGTTCGTCTCCCACTTCCTCCGAGGGCTAGGCCTCACTCTTGATCCCTTTGTTAGGGGTCTTATGTACTATTACGGGCTGGATTTTCATCATCTGGCCCCGGATTCCCTTCTTCACATCTCATCATTCATTGTCATATGCGAGGCATTCCTCCGCATTGCCCCTCACTTCGGCCTGTGGCTCAAGACCTTCGATGTGAAGCTGAAGACGGTCGAGGGGCAGTACGCAGTGTGCGGAGGTGCTTTAATAAGCAAAATGGCTAACACTACATGGCCAAAGGGTTCTTTTCCAGAGGTATCCGGATTGTGGCAGCGCGAGTGGTTTTGCATCACAGCTCCCCGAAGTGCCAAATGGGTAACTGCCCCCTCCTTTCGCTCGGCCCCCCCACCACAACTGATGTTATGGATCAGCAGGAGGCTGAGCTGGGGTCCAGCCAAGGACGTGCCAGTGCTGCAGAGCCATATCTGAGATCTCTTCAAGGGAGACTTCTGTCTGGTTATGGTAATGCAAGTTATGCTGGTTCGTCGAGTCCAACCTTGCAAACGCCGACCCCTCCGTATGTGGGAATTCAACCCGGAAGGACCGCGCACTATTCAGAATTTCCTCGGCATGACGCAAGAGGAGATGTAAAAATCGTTCTTCGGACCCCAAATAGAGTGTCCGGACACCACCGAGGACGTGGGCTTAAGCTGCAACCGCCCCGCTGCCCAAGTAAGTAATCCCATGGATGAACACACTGTCCTATTATTTATCACGACATCATTCTGAAGAATCATTCTTTGACCAGGACTAGATAACAAAGGCAAAGATGATCCGGTGTTCAGCCCCCCTTCCTGAGGGCTTGGACAATCCGGTGCTGGAAAAGATGCTCGAGCCAGCACCTTGTTTAGTGCCCTCAAAGGAGGATGAAGGGGGGAATAAAGAGGGAGAAAGCAGGCCTCCTTCGCTACCTATTCCAACCGAGGGAATGAGCACCTCCGCGAGGGAGGATAACACAGGGGAAGAATCTGACATTCTCTCTCCCCGGGGAAGGAAGAGCACTACCTCTGAAGATCCGGAAACCAAGGTTTCCAAACGGGAGAAGAAATCTCAGCCAGAGGGTCCTGCCTCGGAGGGTATTCTTGCCACACAATGTCCGCGCGGGGATCAGCCCTCTACCGAGCTGTAAGTAATCAAAAAGTACTTAAATAGTGAAGATATCCTACCTTACTTCCGAAGACAATAACCGATCCTTATAAATTGTAGTCCGGATCGCAACCCTTCTCGACAGAGTTCATCTTCGGGGGATCTTCTTCCGGAGATGATGGAGAGCGAAACGCCTCCCCCGGACTCCCCAGCTCAAGAAGCGGGCGACCTTGTAGTGTCGTCACGAAGGGTATCTCCGGATCCACTAGGACCAGAGGATAACCCTTTGGCTGCCCAGAATCCCCAGTATCCGGCTCTTAAGGAGAGCGACAGCAAGGGTCTGTACAGTGTGTAGTCGGACGCGCTGAATGATCTTTTGAGGCAAGCTGTCGTCTCGGAAGCGCATCGTACGCTAATGGGTACGGTAATTGAGAGGATTTCATCCGCTGAAAGCGGGTTGCATGAAGCATTTATGAGTCTGCTGAAAGGCTTCGAGGTACGTGAAATAATGTATGCTTTTAACAGTACCACATACGTTAGGTATGCCCATGCAGGTAGTAGCCCCTGAGACTCTGGTTGTCGTCGAGGACGGTGGCAAACAGAGGATCATAGTCCCAGGTAATAACCAGACCGCCTTTATGTGCAGGTGGTTGAAGCTCCGGTGGCTAGCCGAACTGATGGGTTTGCCTAACTAAGGCGACAACTGGATGCGGCAGATGCCGACATCGTGCTTGTCCACAAGCGGCTTGACGAGGCGCAGGGTGAGTGATTTTACTGGTGATCATCACATAATAAGAGCAGCATGATGCCAGTATCTTTAATATGTTGTGACTGCAGATGGAGCTGCCACCGTGGAGACCCTTCGGGCGGAGGTTGCCCGAGCCAAGGAGCAAGCAAGGAGTAGCAATGCGGCCGCTTTAAAGGCGGCCGAAGAGTTAAGGGCCGAACAGGCCGCACATTGCGAGAGCAAGGAAAAAAATAGCCAAGATGGCTGCAGAGTTAAAAGATGCTGCTGACCGTTACCAGCTTCTCGACGAAGAAAACCGGGTGAAGGCGACGGACCTGGAGAAGGCCCTGGTGGCTGCCAAGGAAGCCCGCTCCAAGGAGGAGCTGAATCAAGCTGCAGATATCGTGTCTGGGAAGCCCTTCTTGTTGCGGACTAAGTTCGGAGATCTAAAGTATGCTCCTCTGGACCGGCTATGGAGTTCTGCAGACGCGTACATGGATTTGGCTGCAAGTGCTGCTGATGCGGCCGAGTACTTCAAGGATCAGAAAGCTCCCGAAGTGGAAAAGCTGTTCTGGTCACAGTTTCACGCTCCAGTTCATCCGCTGCTGCTGAATGATCGATTGACCGGTTGGGCCGAGCTCCATAGGTTGTCTGAACTTGCCATGAGGTCCGTTGTGGATCATCTGTGGCCGGGAGGGTCAAGGCCAGATAGCTACTTTAGCTTAGTGCAACAATTCCTTGATGATGTGCCATGCATCGATGCTGTAAAGAGATCGGCGTGCATAGAAGGTGCACGGATGGCCCTTGCCCGTGTCAAAACATACTGGGCGGAGATGGATGCCACCACTGTTGCGGCACAGGGTTCGGCCATAGGCTGAGTGGCTGCCAAGCACTACTTTGAAGAAGTCCTTGAAGGCGCTCGTTCGATAGAGGCTTAGTGCTCGAAAGATATTATTTTCTAGTGACATGTAGTCCCATTGTGCAAACAGTGTTTTTTCTGAATTAATCAAGGATGTATTTATACTTTAGCATGAAAGTACTATGATGCCTCCTATGCGGCCGTTTATGTATATATGTATATAACCTGAAAGTTTGCAGTCATCAGCTTCCGCCCCCATGCATATAATGCGGGGGTGTTCGCAAAAGATGCATATCCACACTTGATCCAACGTCTTCGTCCGTTAAGGAGGTGATAGCGTAGCGAATGAGGCAATCGGACTATATTGCTTTAACACTTTCACTTAGCCATAGGAGTTTGACAGTGGGGCTACTATATAGCCCCTGGTACGTCTGCGCTCGTCCGAATATGGGGCGCGTACAGATATGACCGGGAAACGGTCCTTCGTTAATGCGGAGGAATCCTGAAGATTCCGATTAGTCATCGAGTGGTTGACCAGTCTCTCGCTATATGATGACAGTCAGTTTTCGGCTTTCTCTACTGAGGTGCTCATCCGGATGAACCAGGGAACAACCGCAGTAGTTCTGCTACCTTAGCCGATATAACGGAACGTAAGGTACCAAACATGGGAGCCGGGCAAACCCAACATTTGACCAAAGACATGATTCAGAGCTAATGCATATAGGTCCAAACTCGCGACGCCGAACACTCCCTAAGGTGTTTGGTCTTTATAACATATATTGGGCTAAACAATGCCCTTTATAAGAAACCCCATGTGTCCAGGTACGTGCAAAATCCTGGCGTGGCCACATGCCAACAACGCCGGCATCCTTCTCGGTTGTGTTGAGTATCCGGAGGATGTGAGCAACAAGAGACAATAAAAAAGGTTTACGCAGGGCCTTAATCTAAAAAGAAACCTTTGGGCAGGTCCCTGCTGCATGTCTGCGCCTGTGTCTCTATTGTGCCGTGTCCTGGACGGGTATAGCACGATTGTCACCTATAAAAGGAAAGAACTTAGGTGAAAGTTGTCGTGCCAAAAAGAAGAATAAATTATCAAAATTCCAGAGAGGCCTGGTTGAGCCGGGCTGGCCCTAATTGCATGCGGGAAGCCCCTGGTATCGTTTTATGAGGGTTCGAAAACCAATCTCATGCATGTACGATGGAACGCCGGACTCGTCTAACTACGTCCGTGGTCTTGACGACCTTCCATCTCTTCTGGTTGGTGAGGTCATCTAGTGTGCGGCTGTTAGAGCCGCCGCGTCCTCTTCTGTACGTAAAGAACGATTGGCATTTCCGCTAACTGTGATGACGCCTCGCGGACCGGGCATCTTGAGCTTGAGAAAAGCATAATGAGGTATTGCGTTAAAACGAGCAAAAGCCGCTCTTCTGAGTCGTGCTTGATAATCACTTCGGAATGGAGCGATGTGAAAAGTTAACGTTTCACTTCGGAAGTTATCGGGAGAACCGAATACCACCTCTACTGGTAGAGAGCCCGTGCAGCGGGCCTCTTGGCCTGGTATTACCCCCTTGAAGGGGTAGTATTAATGTGGCTTGTTTGTGTCGGGTCTATCCCCATTTGGCGGACTGTGTCCTGATATATCAGATTTAGATCACTGCCGTCGTCCATTAGGACCCTTGTGAAATGGTACCCGTTTATTATTGGGTCTAACACTAAGGCCGTTAGTCCTTTGCGCCAGATATTTGTATTGTGATCCCTACGATCAAAAGTGATCGGGCAGGCCAACCAGGGGTTGAGCCTGGGGGTGACGGGCTTTATGGCGTGTGTGCATCGGGGTGCATGATTGCTTCTCCCCTTTGTCACATGGATCACATTTACTGTTTTAACCTCTTTTGGGAACCTTTTCTATCCTTCGGCGCTTTGCTAGCGAGGTTCATCCTCGTCTTTGCTTGGTGTCTCTCCCCCTTTGTGTTCAGCGTTTAGCTTACCGGCCTGCTTGAAGACCCAACATTGTCTGTGGGTATGATTTTGCAGGTTTGTCTGGGGTGCCGTGAATCTGACAGAGTTTGTCAAGAATTTTGTTTAGGCCAGATTGTCCTTCTCTACTGCCTTTGAAAGGCTTTTTCCGCTGACCTGGTCTAGAGCCCCTCAATCCGGCGTTTACCGCCGTGTTATCTGGGCTACCTTCTTTACTTCAACGCTTGTTTTTGTTGCGTCGTGGTTTACCATTGCCATCCCTGACTTCGGATATTCTTGGGTCGCTGATGCTGCTACGGACCAACCAGCTGTCCTCACCCGCGCAAAAGCGGGTCATGAGGCTTGTTAGGGCTTCCATTGTTCTCGGTTTTTCTTGACCGAGGTGTCTGGCGAGCCATTCGTCTCGGACGCTGTGCTTGAAGCCTGCTAAGGCTTCAGCGTTCGGACAATCGACAATTTGGTTCTTGTTGGTGAGAAACCTGTTCCAAAGCTTTCGGGCGAACTCTCCGGACTAGTGGATTATATGACTTAAATCGTCTCCATCTGGAGGTCGGACATAAGTCCCTTGAAAATTGGCCCGGAAAGAGTCCTCGAGCTCCTCCCAACTTCCAATTGAGTTTTCGGGGAGGCTTTTCAGCCAGTGCCTAGCTGGCCCTTTAAGCTTGAGGGGCAAGTATTTGATGGCATGGAGATCGTCTCCACGAGCCATATGGATGTGGAGGATGAAGTCCTCTATCCAGACTCGAGGGTCTGTGGTTCTGTCGTACGCCTCTATGTTCACCGGTTTGAATCCCTCTGGGAATTCGTGAACCAGCACCTCATCAGTGAAACATAAGGGGTGTGCGGCACCCCTGTATTGGGATGCGCCATGGTGTTCGGACGGTTGTAGTATTCGGTGTTGGTTGTGTACCGTAGCGCGCTTCCTAGATCCATAGATAGATCTGGTCGTGCTGGATTTTTGATGCAAGTTCTCACGTAGATCGTGTGTTGACTTATGCGTGACTTTGTTAGCTGCTCTATCGCGTTCACAGGGTGGTGGATCCGTCCTGTTGGCCGTATCACTTTTCGGTTGTATGGGCTTGAAGGCCTCATCGTCGAATTCCGGTAATATCTTGCGCCTTGGATAGCTATTTGGGTGGTAAATTCCACCATACTTTGTTACTTTGTTCCACTTGCTGTTGAGCGTATTTTGTGCGACCTTGATCCTTTGCTTCTATTTCTTCAGGCTTCTCGTTGTGGCAATAAGCCATATGCGGAGGTTCTCTTGCTCCAAGTGTGTTTCCGGGATGATGGGTGCATATTTGTCCGGACTGTTTTCTTCCCTAGACGGGTATTGATGAGGCAAATCTTTGACGTCATCGTGTTTGGATGTTGGATCCGTACTATGTATGCAGTTTGCATCTTGATCGCGTTCTGCCACCGGGGTGGTGCAGTTGTCGTCTCTTTTGCTGTGGCGGGACTTAGAGCGGCACCGCTGATGTCGGCGCTTGGGTTGCTTCTTGGAGGGGTCATCCTCTGCTTTCCCATCGCCATTGGCTTCGTTGGGGGTGTCCACCATGTATATGTCACATGAGGAGGTGGCGGTCCAGTGCCCCGGGGGCGGTGGATCCTGTTCGTCTCCGGCTTCGTCGTCCATACCGTCGAAGTCTTCGGAGCCGAAGTCGAGCATGTCGGTTAAGTCGTTGACAGTGGCTACTAAGTGGGTGGTGGGTGGGCAGTGAATTTCTTCGTCGTCCGCATCCCATTCTAGCCGGACATAGTTCGGCCAAGGTTCTCCTGATAGGGGGAGAGACCTTAATGAATTTAGCACATCCCCGAAGGGTGAGTGCTGAAAGATGTCCGCGAAGGTGAACTCCATGATCGGCGCCCAGTCAGACTCGACGGGCACGGATATGAGTGGCTCGGAGTCTGTGGCCGGAGATGAATCCAGTGGTTTGGCGACATGGCTCTCGTAAGGGGTGAAGTCAGTATCCGGCTCTATCGCCATTGAGAGTGCGGCCTCCTTGGCGGGGTCCATCCCTCCGCTCTCGGATGGTGCAACTTGCTACGGATTAAAGGCAGGAGTAGCTGCAGATGCGTTCTCCCGAACACTGTCCGACGGTAGAGTTACGTCATGCTTGTCACGACTGCGCGGCGCGTCCGGCATGGGCTCGAATCCGTCGAAGATCAAGTCTCTGCGGATATCGGTCGTGTAGTTCAAGTTTCCAAATCTGACCTGATGGCCAGGGCGTATCTCTCAATCTGCTCCAGATGGCCAAGCGAATTGGCCCGCAGTGCAAAGCCGCCGAATATGAAGATCTGTCCGCGGAGGAAAGCCACACCCTGGACCGCATCGCTAGCGATGATCGAAGGAGCCATCAAGACTTATGGTGACGACACAAAGGAAATCTCAATGAAAGCACCAACGTCGGTGTCAAAACCGGCGGATCTCGGGTAGGGGGTCCCGAACTATGCGTCTCTGGTGGATGGTAACAGGAGGCAGGGGACGCGATGTTTACCCAGGTTCGGGCCCTCTTGATGGAGGTAAAACCCTATGTCCTGCTTGATTGATATTGATGATGTGAGTAGTACAAGAGTAGATCTACCACCAGATCAGAGAGGCTAAACCCTAGAAGGTAGCCTATGGTATGATTATATGTTGTCCTACGGACTAAAACCCTCCGGTTTATATAGACATCGGAGGGGGCTAGGGTTACACAAGGTCGGTTGCAAAGGAGGAGATATACATATCCGTATTGCCTAGCTTGCCTTCCACGCCAAGTAGAGTCCCATCCGGACACGGGAAGAAGTCTTCAATCTTGTATCTTCATAGTCCAACAGTCCGGCCAAAGGATATAGTCCGGCTGTCCGAAGACCCCCTAATCCAGGACTCCCTCAGTTCATTTCCCTGGGTACGCATGCCCTAATGTGCATGTCCGAATTGCGAAAAGAGACGCAGGCTATAAACATATGGGGGCATGTGTCATATTAAATAAAAGTCATGTTTTATTCACCGACCGAATATTCTCTTAAGAACGCTAGCTTTCGGCTTCACCCAGTCTGAGGTACACATCCGGCTGACTCGGTAGTAGCAATCACAGAGGTGCTACCCTTATGCCCTAGCCTAATTAACGGGAACGTAGGGCATAAATACAAGAGCCAGGCAACCCAGCTTAGCCAAAACTTAAGTCATATCGATGCATATAATGGTGAAAAAAGGTCCATGCGGAAGAATAACACATGTGTGGGGCATAAAGCCCGGAAAAATAATGTGCGCGGTTAGCGCGTCAAGATTGTGTAACCAAGACACAAGTTTAGAAGTTTAGGGCCTTGATGAGAAGAAAAAAAAGAGAGAAAGAGAGAACAGGCAGATATGCAAAAAATTGACGGAGGTAAGGAGATGAAGATAGAGTCTGGCGCTAGGCATAGAATCTTCGAAGTCTGGCTGCGTTCCATGGGTTTGGCTCGAGTCGATTTTCCGATGCGTCCCGCAGACGGTACGCTCCACCGGTCAGAACCTGGTCAATAATGAAGGGACCTTCCCATTTGGGCTTGAGATTGTTCTTTTTCTTCTCCGGCAGGCGTAGAATTAGTTCACCAACATTATAGGTTTTGGCCCGCACTTCTCTGCTTTGATACCTTCGAGTCTGTTGCTGAGAGAATGCGGAACGGGCTTTTGCCACATCACGCACCTCCTCCAAGCATCCAAACTGTCCTGCCGATCGAGCTCGGCCTCTCTTTCTTCGTACATGCGCACTCGAGGTGAGTCATGAATTATGTCACAAGGCAGAACCGCCTCAGCGTCGTACACCATAAAAAACGGTGTGTATCCGGTAGTGCGATTTGGCATGGTCCGCAGCCCCCATAGTACGGAGTCGAGCTGCTCTACCCAGTGCGTGTTTGATTCCTTTAAGGACCGCACTAATCTGGGTTTAATGCCGCTCATGATAAGACCATTCGCTTGCTCGACTTGACCATTAGTTTGCGGGTGATAGACATAAGCATAATCGAGCTTGATGCCCATGTTGCTGCACCAAAGTTTCACCTCGTCGGCTATAAAGTTCGTGCCGTTGTTAGTGATGATGCTGTGGGGGACGCCATAACGGTGTACGACCCCGGATATGGAGTCTATCACTCGTCCGGATTCAGCCGTTTTGACAGGTTTGGCTTCTATCCATTTGGTGAATTTATCCACCATGACCAGTAAGTATTTTTTCTTATGGGTTCCCCCTTTAAGGGGTGCGACCATATCAAGCCCCCAGACCGCAAAGGGCCAAGTAATGGGTATCGTTTGGAGAGCGGTAGGCAGCATATGGCTTTGGTTTGCAAAAAGCTGGCAACCGATGCAATGTTGGACCATATGCTGCGCATCTGCCCGGGCCGTCGGCCAATAGAAACCTGTACAGAAGGCATTGCTTACAAGGGCCCGGGCTGCGGTGTGATGGCCGCCGAGTCCGGCATGGATTTCTGCCAAAAGCTTCCGCCCTTCCTCTTCGGAGATGCACCTTTGAAGGACTCCGGTAGTGCTTTTCTTATAAAGCTCTCCCTCGTTGACCTTGTAGGCTTTAGATCGCCGCACTGTGCAGCATGCCTCATTTTGGTCCTCGGATAGTTACTGCCTGGTTAGGTAGGACGGGAATGGTTCTGTCCACGGGGCAATGACGGCGATTATTATGTGGGCTGAAGGTGTTATTTCGATGGCAGAGCCTCCGATTGTGTCAGAGTGTTCAGTATCTGGTGTTGTGGCCGGGTCTGGACTATTGTTGCTGGTGTCCCCTTCCCATGCCACGGATGGCTTAAACAGTTTTTCCAGGAAGATGTTAGGTGGGTCAGGGTCGCGTTTAGCGCCGATACGGGAGAGGATGTCTGCCGCCTGGTTGTTTTCCCGAGCCACATGGTCGAATTCAAGCCCCTCGAACCGAGCTGACATTTTGAGGACGGCATTGCGATATGCTGCCATTTTTGGATCCTTGGCATCTAAGTCTCCATTTATTTGGGATATTGTGAGGTTCGAGTCCCCACGCACCTCCAGGCGTTGAATGCCCATGGAAACTGCCATCCAGAGACCGTGTAATAGGGCCTCGTATTCGACTGCGTTATTGGAGTCTGTATATAGTATTTGGAGTATGTATTGCACTGTATCTCCGGTGGGGGACGTCAGGACGATGCCAGCCCCCAGACCAGCCAGCATTTTAGAGTCGCCGAAGTGCATGATCCAATTGTAGTATGCGTCGTACTCTTTAGGGAGTTCAGCTTCTGTCCATTCGGCTACGAAATCGGCCAGTACTTGCGACTTAATGGCTCGCCGTGGTTTATATGTTATGTCGAACGGGAGGAGCTAGATAACCCATTTGGCAATCCGGCCCGTGGCATCGCGGTTGTTTATCATGTCGTTGAGTGGTACTTTGGAGGCCACCGTAATTGAACACTCTTGAAAGTAGTGTCGTAGTTTCCGGGATGTTATGAAATATTGCGTATGCTATCTTTTGATAATGTGGGTACCGTGATTTGCATGGAGTGAGGACGGTGGATACATAATATACCGACTTTTGAAGTGGGAATTTATGTCCGTCCGTCTCCCGTTCGACGACTAGCACTGCGCTTACAACTTGCTGAGTTGTCGCTATATATAATAGCATTGGTTTGCCGACATTTGGTGCGGCCAAGATTGGGTTGGTGGCTAGTATGGCTTTTATTTCTTCCAATCCGGCCGTGGCTGCGTCCGTGCACTCGAAGTGTTCAGTGCGCCGAAGAAGGCGATAAAGGGGGAGTGTCTTTTCTCCTAATCGGGAGATAAAGCGGCTTAAAGCCGCGACACATCCAGTTAACTTCTGGATTTGCTTGAGGTCAGTTGGGATAGCCAACTGCAAAAGAGCCCGGATTTTGGCCGGATTTGCTTCAATTCCTCTGCTGGAGACGATAAAGCCCAGGAGCTTTCTGGCGGGTACGCCGAAAATGCATTTTTCTGGATTGAGCTTAATGTCGTATGTTCGGAGATTGTCGAACGTGAGCCTCAAGTCGTCTATTAAGGAGTCAACATGTCTGCTTTTAACGACCACATCGTCGATGTATGCCTCCACTGTTTTGCCGATCTGCTTTTCCAGACATGTCTGAATCATGCGTAGATACGTTGCGCCGGTTGAGCCCAAAGGGCATTCTGTTGAAACAGAAGGGGCCGTATGGAGTGATGAATGCCGTTGCGGCTTGGTCGGACTCCGCCATCTTAATTTGGTGGTAACCAGAGTATGCGTCGAGGAAGCACAATGAGTCGTGTCCTGCGGTAGCGTCGATAATTTGATCGATGCGAGGGAGGGGGAAGGGATCCTTTGGGCAAGCCTTATTAAGGTCCTTGAAGTCGACGCATAGGCGCCAGGATTTGTCCTTCTTTGGCACCATCACCAGGTTTGCTAGCCAGTCCGGATGCTTTATTTCTCTAATGAATCCGGCCTCCAGTAATTTGGCTAGCTCCTCTCCCATGGCTTGTTGCTTAGGTTTGGAGAAGCACCGAAGAGTCTGGTTGACCGGCTTGAATCCTTTTAGAATGTTAAGGCTATGCTCGGCCAGCCTGCATGGAATTCTGGCATGTCTGAAGGATGCCAGGCGAATATGTCTCAATTCTCGCGTAGAAACTCCCGTAGTGCGGCGTCTACGGCGGGGGTTTAACTGTGCCCCAATGGATGCCGTTTTTGTGGGGTTCGTTGGATGGACTTGGAATTTGACTATTTCATCTGCTGGTTTAAAGGAGGTGGACTTGGATCTTTTGTCTAGTATCACGTCATCCCTGTCCACTGTGGAGCGCAGCGCGGTTAACTCCTCCGCCACAAGGGCTTCGGATAATGCCTCAAGGGCTAGTGCAGCTGTTTTGTTCTCGGCGCGGAGTGCTATGTCCGGATCACTAGCTAGAGTGATGATTCCATTGGGTCCGGGCATTTTGAGCTTCATGTACCCGTAATGGGGTATGGCTTGAAAAATCGTGAATGCATCCCGCCCTAGAAGGGTGTGGTATCCGCTACTGAATGGGGCCACTTGGAATGTGATTTCTTCGGACCTGTAATTCTCCGGAGTGCCGAATACCACATCTAGTGTGATTTTCCCAGCGCAACGTGCCTCCCGACTGGGGAAGATTCCTCGGAAGGTCGTGCTGCTTTGCTCAATATGGTTGCTGTCTATTTCCATTTTTTGAAGAGTCTCCTCATAAATGAGGTTTAATTCGCTGCCGCCGTCCATGAGCACTTTAGTGAGTCGAAAGCCGTCCACAATTGGACTGAGGACCAAAGTGGATGGTGGTCGGGCTGTTCGGAATTTAGGTTCGTCACTGGCATTGAAGGTGATAGCCGTGTCGCTCCATGGATTTATTGCTGCCACGCGGCAGACTTCGGCAAGGCCGCGGAGTGCTCGCTTACACCTATTATTTGAGCGAAGGTCTCGGAGACCGTTAATACCGTATTGTTGTCCACGGGAAGGTGTTCTGAGGTATTTTGGATGAGGAGATCCTCACCGCTCTTGGCCGCCTGCCGGAGTACCCAACATGCTCTAAGGATGTGTGTTGATATGGTATCCGCTGTACTATGAATTTTGCAGGGCCCATTAATCCATCCCTCCAATACGGTTCCACGCCCTGTAGTGGGCTTTTGCTTCTTTGTAATTGAGTCCGGCGACTTATGAGAGTGCACCCTTTTAGTTCGGACAGGGGGTTTTGTCCAAGCCGGATTATCCCAAAATTGTGTTTGGGTTTTCCAAGCACTTTCCATCACACAGTATTTCCGTACTATGGCCACCAAGTCAGCGAAGTGTGCTATGTCACAATGATTTATGGCATTGAGGATTCCCTTGTCCGTGCAATTGTTGCAAAAGAACGAAATTGCATCTTCCTCGCGACAGTCCTTGACCTTGTTCATTACAAGGAGGAATCTGGCCCAATAGTGATGTACTGTCTCTTGGGGCGCTTGCCTAATGTGGGAAAGATCGTTGGTATCTGGGTGGGTGGGTGGATTTAAGTCCAGACCTTGACCCAATCTGAGATCCCGGGGCAGGGGAGTTTCCGATCTTGGAAGTTCGGGCTCCAGGATGTTGCCTGGCGGGTTCAGTATGGGACCTGATTCTAGGTTCAGAGTTAGGGCGATGTCCTCCCATGAGCGGGTATCCGGCTCGAAGAGCTCGGGAATCCAGACATAGTTCATCCTCAGGATAGAGGGAGAATCGCCGCATTGCTCCTCCACCACCGCTATCTGATGGGTGACCGGCGGAGAGTTAATCTCCCTTTGGTCGGCTTTGAGCCCGATCCGATCGTAGTCCGTAGCGACTCCCAGAGCAGCGATGTGATCCAAGAGCTCGTTTAAAGACGAGAGCTCCATTGGATCCATCTGCTCAGCGAATTTCGAGCTGATGTGGAGGCTATTTTCGATGACCAAATAAGTCATCGTCGGTGCAGCGACCGAGCGAGCGGTCATTACGAAGCCGCCTAGTCAGAGAGTTTGGCCTACAGCCAGGGCTCCCCCAGAGGTGATGTTGTCCTTGACAACGAGATGAGCCATCCCCCTTATGATGACGACACAGTGGAACTCTCAATGAAAGCACCAATGTCGGTGTCAAAACCGGCGGATCTCGGGTGGGGGGTCCCGAACTGTGCGTCTAAGGCGGATGGTAACAGGAGGCAAGGGACACGATGTTTACCCAGGTTCGGGCCCTCTTGAATGGGGTAATACCCTACGTCTTGCTTGATTGTTCTTGATGATATGAGTATTACAAGAGTTGATCTACCACGAGATCGTAGAGGCTAAACCCTAGAAGCTAGCCTATGATATGATTGTATGTTGTCCTACGGACTAAACCCTCTAGTTTATATAAACACGGAGGGGGCTAGGGTTACACAGAGTTGGTTACAAGGGAGGAGATCTACACATCCGTATTACCTAGCTTGCCTTCCACGCCAAGGAGAGTCCCATCCGGACACGGGACGAAGTCTTCAATCTTGTATCTTCATAGTCTAACAGTCCGGCCAAAGGATATAGTCCGGCTGTCTGGAGACCCCCTAATCCAGGACTCCCTCAGTGTCCCTTCCGACAAGCTGCTGGGTTTCCTCGTGTCACGCAGAGAAACCGAGGCGAACCCGGAGAAGATCAAGGCCATCGAGAACATGAGCCCACCGCAGACACTCAAGGAAATGCAGTAGCTGGCTGGTCGGGTGACTGCATTGGGGCGCTTCATCTCCAAGCTGGGAGAGCACGCCTTACCCTTCTTCAAGCTAATGGAGAAGAAGGGCCCGTTCAAGTGGACTCCTGAGGCCGACCGAGCCTTCCAAGACCTGCAGAGATACCTGACCAGCCCTCCAGTGATGGTGGCGCCACGGCCTCTCGAGCCTCTAGTACTTTATCTTGCCGCCACCCTATACTCCGCCAGCGTTGTGCTAGTGGCGGTTCAGGAGGAGCACCTGGCCAAGAGCGCGCTGCGCCAAGCTACGTCACCAGCCGAGATGACGCAAGATCAGGAAGGTGCAACAAGAGCCTAAGCGGCAGCAATAGAAGACCAAGCTCGGCAGAATGACACCGTAGAGATTCCCACAAGCGATCAGGCGCCAGGGGTCCCACCACCTCAGGAGGCACCCCAGCTTGCACAAGATGCGAGCCCCACCAACATGCCGGTCCTTGTCGAGCACCCGGTGTATTTCGTCAGCACGGTGTTGAGGGACGCGAGGGCATGATATCCCATGCCTCAGAAGCTCCTGCTCACGCTCCTGGTGGCCTCGCGCAAGTTGCGGCACTAATTACAGGGCCACCCTATCAAGGTCGTCTCGGCCTACCCATTGGAGAGGGTGCTCATGAGCCCCAACTCCGCTGGAAGGGTCGCTGAGTGGAACATCAAGCTGCAGGCGTTCTAGTTGGAGTTCAGCACCACCACGGTCATCAAGGGAGCTGCGCTCGCTGATTTTGTGGCGGAATGGACGGATGCCCCGGCACTTGAAGTGGGCGAGGACCGATCTACCTTGCCAGGAAGTGAGGCGCCCGACGGATGGGTCATGTATTTTGATGGTGCCTTCGCGCACCAGGGTGCGGGGGCTAGAGCAGTACTCATCTCGCCCACGCAGGACAAGCTCTACTACGCTGTGCAGCTCTATTTTTAGCAGGGCGAGAAGGTCTCCAACGACATCGCAGATTACGAAGGCTTCATAGCTGGCTTGAAGGCCGCGGCAGCTCTAGGGGTAAAGCGCCTCACCATTAGGGCGACTCACAGCTCCTAGTCAACTTCTCCAACAAAGTATATGAGCCAAAGGATGAGCACATGGAATCATACCTCACAGAGGTACGTAAGATGGAAAAGTAGTTTCTAGGTCTGGAGGTGCAGCATGTGCCCCGTGGCACCAACAAGCAAGCCGATGACATCGCCAGGTGGGCATCCAAGCGGCAGCCCCAAGAGCCTGGCATCTTCGAGGAGCGGCTCTTCAAGCTGTCAGCGACGCCACCACTTTCAAGCACGGCACGGCCCCGGGAGGAGCTCCCACAACCGCCTGCCACGGGAGCCCTAGCCTGTGGCCCAACCTCAGGAGCTTGCTTGCTCTTGGCGCTCGAGCCCTAAGAGGGATGTTGGACCAAGGAATTCAAGGAATATCTTATGCAAGGGGCGTTACCGGAGAAGGAAGAGGACGCAGAGCGCGTGGCCCGGCAAGCCATGGCATACTGCATCCAGGACGGTGAGTTGTACAGGAAGCGGCCAAATGATGTTTTGCTGCGTTGCATTTCCAGGGACCAAGGGAAGGAGTTGCTGATCGACATACACGGCGGGGACTGCGGACACCACTCGTCGTTATGGACTCTCATAGGAAAGGTGTTCCGCAGTGGATTCTACTGGCCCACGGCGCTCAACGACGCAGCTGAGCTGGTAAAGTCATGCGAAGCTTGCCAGTTCCACGCCAACCAGATCCATTAGATAGCTCAGGGCCTCCAGACTATACCGCTCACATGGCCGTTCGCGGTCTTGGGGCTAGATATCTTGGGCCCATTCCCTCGAGCACCAGGGGGGCTACCGCTACCTCTATGTCGCCATCGACAAGTTCACCAAGTGAACGGAAGTGGAAGCCGTCCGCACCATCCCAGCTGGTTCCGCGGTTAAGTTCATCAAGGGCCTCATGAGCCATTTCGGGGTCCCCAATCGCATCACCACCGACAATGGCTCAAAGTTCACCAGTAAACTCTTCAAAACATAATGTGCTAATCTTGGAACACATATCTGCTATGCTTCGGTGGCACACCCCAGGAGCAATGGCCAGGCTGAACGTACCAACGCGGAGGTCTTGAGACGCCTCAAGACTAGGACCTTCAAGAAGAAGCTCGAGGCCTGCGGCAGGGGCTGGCACAACGAGCTCCAGTTTGTGATGTGGTCCATTCGCACCACCGCCACTAAGCCAACGGGAGAGACCCCATTCTTCCTCTTCTACGGAGCCGAAGCGGTCCTCCCTCATGAGGTCAAGCATCGCTCCGCACGGGTCCTGGCGTTTGATGAAACACAGCAGGACGCCATGCGGGGGATGGACCTCGTACTGGGGTAGGAATGTCACCGCGAAGCTGCACTAAGGGCGGCAAGGTACTAGTAGGCACTACGGCGATACCACTGTCGCAACATCCGCTCTAGGATGCTCAAGGCAGGCGACCTCGTCCTGAGGCAGGTCCTCTCCAGGGAAGGGTTGCGCAAGCTCTCACCCATGTGGGAGGGCCCGTTCAGGGTCGTCCATATCTCCAGGCCTGGCGCCGTGCGCCTGGAGATACAGGACGGGGTGCCCATCCAGAATGCCTGGAACATCCAGCACCTCAGGAAGTTCTACCCATGAAGCAAGGCCTAGTGCGTGTGAAGAAAGGCCCAGTGCATGTGAAGCAAGGCCCAGTGCCTGTGAGGAAAGGCCCAATGCATGTGAAGCAAGGCCCAATGCCTGTGAAGAAAGGCGTAGTGCCTGTGATGAAGGCCCTTGTGCCTGTGAAGAATCCCCACCCATGACACTCTCATGTAATAATGAGTGGGGCTGTACACGCCCCGGAGTCTCAGGAGTGCCGCCCTCGGGCCTCGGGGGCTCCCTCCCACGCTTAGTGGCAGCACTTAGCTCCGCGCTGGTGAGAAGACATGAAGACTAGACTAGGTGCCGGACGCGGCTTTTCATTTTCTTTCCGTAATTGGATCGCCTTCTCTTAATCGAAGTTTGCTTCTGGTGTTCCTTGCTGACTTGGTTCCGTCGCCTTTTGCAGCCTTTTCTGAATCTAGTTCGCTTATGTTCTCTCTCTCGCATACCTCATGAGGGGGCTAGGCAGGTGCCTTCGCGAGGGTTTCTTCCTCCTGTGTTGGTCCTTCTCTCTGCCTTCGGTCTGCTTTCTCGCGAGGCACCCTCGTTCGAGCCCACAAGCCGGCACATCTCTCCTAATCCGTGCCCCTTGGGTACCGCGGTATGAAGCACTGGGTCAAGGCTCGGGTGAGCAATAAGTCTCCTAGTGAGACTCCTAACTAATTCTTTGCAGTTCCTGAGCAACCACTAAGCCAAGATGGGAACGAGGAAACAAGTGCCTCATGAAGAAGAGGCTGCCCCGAACGCGCCAGGCTAAGTTATCTCCGCACAAAATAACGACACAACACGGAAATAACAAGCATAACGTAATGATTGAGGAATCACAGTTCTATACACGCCCCTCCGGGCCCATACTGGTTTCATTTTTGATACAGGAAAGGAAAGAGGAACAAAACAAAAGTGGCGTTGCCACGAACCACGGAGGCAGGCCTCCAGCGACGTCCCGAGCTCAGTCGGATCCCTCCTCGCGCTTCACGGAGGCGCGGCAACGAGACGACCCGCTACCACCTTCAAAGCGAGCGCGGCGGCGTGGCGGCTGGTTGTAGCCGCCGTTGCTGGAGCTTCCGCCAAGAGAAGAGGCACCATAGCTGGACGAGGCGCGGCCGGCGGGGTCGCCCTCGTCGCGGCCATCGCTGAGATCGAGCACCTCCTCGCCGTCGTTTGTCTCGGGGCAGCACCCAGCGCGGTGACCATCTTCCCCAAACACCCTCACGTAGAGGGTCGCATCACCGTCATACTTGAAATGGAGGGTGCACCACCTACCCAGGCCACGCGCGCGGGCGAATGTCTCCCAACCACGGGCAAGAGCTATGTTGCCCGCGGCGGAGACTTCTACCGCGACCCAGGAGGCCCTGCTGTAGCAGCCATCCGCCTGCAGCGAGAGCCCGCCTGGACCAGAGGCGGGCAGCTCGTCGACGAAGAAGCACGGAAGCTAAAGCCAGTTGCCGGTCGGATCCTCCAACCAGACAACGAACTCCGACAGCACCTCTGCCGAGTGGAAGCGTGGCCGGAGAGGCCGCGCAACCACGTCACATCTCACCACATCAACGGGGATGCCGCGACCGGAGCGACCCCCACCACGCGCAGCGACGCCACCCCGGGAGTGGGGGGCCACGGCGGGAGTCGTGGTGTGTTTGCGGGTATGGCTGCGTCCCCGCTTGGCCGCCGGGGAGCCGGGCACCTCGCGAGGGGCATTTCCTTTATCCGCGGTGGAGAACCTCTTTGACGGCGCCATTAGAGCAGAGGAGGAAGAAGCATGCGGAATGGGAAGAAGTGGGGGATGGGGGCTCCGCCCCCTTCCTCATTTATAGCAAGAGAAGGCCAACCAGCGCCCCCCACGATCACAGGTAATGATGGTTTTCCTTGCATGTCGCAGGGACTTGTCAAGTCGGGCGATTGCTGAGGCGGCATGGGGAAGCGGAGATGCCCATGTCCAATCAATCGCCACGCGTCAACCGAGGCCGTAGGCTTTTGGGGCCCGCGGCGCTCCGCGCTTGACCTTTGCTTTGCCTCGAAGCCAAGCCCGAGCGCGCCTTGGGCGCGGGGGCTACTGTCGGTGTTCTGGGAACGGGGGTCCCCAGACTTGCCTGCTTGCGGCCCACGACGTGGCTGAGCTAGTAGGCCCGTACGGCCCATCATCATCGACAAGGCATTCAAGACCCTTGCGAGGGGCCAAGCCTAGCGAGGCTGACAACGCAAGACCTCCTCAGGAGCGGCCTCACCAGGCAGGCTCGCGAGGGGCGGAGAGATCAAGGCAGGGCAAACCACATGAGGTTCTCATGACGTGAGCCATGACAATTGAGACCAGGCGGGCACCAGGCGGGTACCAACACACGCGACGTCCTTGTTTCTTCTTTGGTGCCAAGGGGGCAAGCGCAGGCGTGGAGTACCAAGGCATCAAGCAAAGGTTTCCATATCGGTGCAACGAGACCAAGACCAGCAGGACGGCGAGACGGAGGTCACCATGGAGCCCAAGACGGCGTCATCACCAGAGCCTTTTGCAGGCGAAGACCGCTTTTGTCAGGATAATCTGTACTAGTTGTCCCCTTTCAAATTGGCCGTTGTTGCCTCCCCTCCTGCTCAATATTTGGGGAGAGGACCAGGGCCTATATAAGTAGAACTAGCCACCAAAGAGGGAGGACGGATCCAAGATCATCTCACCCACACATGTTCGCCAAGCACAAGAACACCTCAACCTCAGGAGGTTGTTCTTCCCCTTGTACTGTTCATCATCATCCCAAGAGGTAATCCACCACACTAGAGTAGGGTATTACACCACAATGGTGGCCTGAACCAGTATAAATCTTGTGTCTTTCTGTGTTGTGAGTTCGTCGAGTTCGCTCACGAGATCTTAGAGAGCTAGGGCGTGGATCGATAGGGAGAAAACCTTCGCGCGCAACCTAGTGTTCGAACCTCGAGGGTTTTGCCAAAACCCGTGATTCGACAGATGATTACTATGGAACAGCGTTACCAAAAGAACAAGTCTCTTAGCAGAACTATGGAACATCGTTAACTCCTGGACAAGACCCATAAGAGATCAGCATGAATATAAAGTGAAATGTGATAATCTATTTTCCATGCTTAGATGAATAAAAAAGCCATAAATGTTGCACACAAGTAAGATGAGGGTACAACCTATCTGGCCTCCATCCATAGGAGTGAGCATCATGTGCTGACTTGTCGATGGTCCTGCAGTTGTTGTGGCTGTCCATGTTGGGCACGCGCATTCGATGTAGGGAACTATTGAGTGGGGACTATAGCTCCCTTCTGGTGTATGCTTCCCTTGTTGGAGCAGCTGTGGTGAGAAGGAAGACGGTGTGGCTGTAGATGCAGAAAACACATAATGGTAAGAATGACACATATCTCTGATCTAAAGAAATACCCTAAGAGATCAAAAGTAAGGTACAAGAGTGGTCACGCGTCTGTTGACTGAAGAATAAATTGGGGTCAAACGATTTTATTTTATTTTGGTACTGTCCGATCTACGCCGGATGGCTTGATGGACGTCTTGTGCCTCCCGGCTGACACTGTTCAGAATCTTCCCCGTAGAACCAGCGACCATCGGCAGATCAGTCTGCCTCTGCCGTCCGTGGCCGCGACAGCTCCGACCAAAACCCCGCTCCCCGCCCCACCGCACTGTCGTGGTTGCCTCGCTCCCAGCCAATCCAGAAAGACTCGTCGTCATCTAGATCTGTTGGCGGTAGTACCTTCAACCCACGCAACTCTAAGATAGCCATCTAAGCGCTGCCGAGTCGGTGAGTCCGGCACGGTTGTGGTGGCTACCGGCGGCGGGAAAGCAGAGATGTCGCGACGGTCGATGGCTACGGAGAAGTAGCGACGGGGTCCTGGACGGATCCGAAGTTGGAGCCGCTCTGGTGCTGTGCACAACGGCGAGAGTGAATCAGCTCCGGTATGGTCCACGCGACCATCGTCGAGGCAGCTCCAGCAGCACGGAGTAAGAGGCACACATCCCAGTGCACGACAGCAAACACACAACGTCTCTGGCATGGGGGAGGAGTGCAGCGGTGAATTTGGTGCAATGGGGGCGCCATGGAGGAGGGGCTGAGGTTTCACGCTTGGTGAGAAGGGAGCTTCCGTGGAGAAGGTGATTTGGCGCCCACGAGGTCTGAATGGGGAATTGGGAGGGGGAACCATGTCTTACGGACCCATTTGTTTGAAATGTGGGGGGAGTTACAGTTCTACCCCTGCCTTTAGGCTTCTGGGCATGTGTCCATGTACTGAGGGTCGGGGATAGTAGAATAACTTTGCTTCTCCCAAATAGTAGGCGCAAGCGATTTCGGGCGAGGGGCGTGTTTTGAAATAGTGGGCACGAGCGATTTCGGGCGAGGAGGGCGTGTTTTGAAATAGTGGGCGCGAGTGATTTCGGGCGAGGAGTGCGTATTTTGAAATAGTCGGCGCGAGCGATTTCGGGCAAGGAGAGGGTGTTTTGCCGCCCATGGTTTATGAATTATTCGGCACATGTCATTTCGGTCGAGGAGAAGGCGCGCTTGGATGAAGTTATGAACCTACCCTCGATGTACAACGGGCCAATTGATCTGTGTCCCACATAGGCCGGTAATTTCGTGTCTCCCATTTATTTGCTCGGGCAAATTCCACTGAGCAGAGGGTGTTTAGTGGTTCGTTCAAATTTTGGGAGAACGAGCATCCACGTCTACCTTACCAAGTCGATTCGAATCAAATTTTGAAATATTAGCTTGCCACTTCTTTTTTAGATGGAGAGATGATGCCTGGGACTAATGTGTTTTTACATGCTCGTTGCTAACAATTTACTATATGACAAATAGTTGACCCACTCAAAACGGGAATCAAACCCAAAATGAAATATCTCGATTCAATGAAATAGCTCATTCACCAGGTCAAAATAGTGTACTAAATTCAAAATTGAACACATCAATCAACTGACAGGTTGCACATTAGTATAGTACTCCATGAACATGTTGAAAGTCAAATTAATGAACTTGTTTGATACACATATCCCTGTTCATGTGTGGATTGCAGACAACATGTTCTCCAACTTAAATATTTGAATGCAAGTTTATATCGAAACATGGTTTATATCAGTCTTTGATGCATAAAACGCGACCTCCCCCTCTCCAAGACTCCTGCTCTCTCTCTCTCTCTCTCTCTCTCGCCGACAATCTTCAATTTTATCACACGCATCCAAACACAAACATTGTTGGTCTCTCTCTCTCTCTCTCTCTCTCTCTCTCTCTCTCTCGTTGTTTGTGTGTGTGTGTGGGGGGGGTATTTCTAGTTCGCATGCACACTCCATGTATAGGTATCTCTCACACACTATGTATGATTCTCTAGTCCAAGCTAAATATCTTGGGTGCACACATCATACGCACCCAAATTCCCTGGCTTGCTGCTCGTAACTCTCTCATACACCACTCTGTCGTCTTAGAGCTCTTCCCTCTCTCTCTCAAACTCCATATCCCTAGGTCGCACATACACATGCATATATCACTCGCACTCGATAGACCCATCTAAAACTCTCTCTCTCTCCCTCGTTCTCTCTCCATGTCACCATCACAAACACACAATCTCACGCCTAGCCAAGTATGATGTTCTCTCACTCAATTTTAGGCACACGCAGTCCCCCCTATATGTATATGACTAGCTAATTCTTAGTCTCCATCACAAACATGTGCATGGTCTATCTCGATTCTCACAGGGCGTCTTTCTATCGCACACGCACCTCATCCCTCGATCTCCTGCCCATATAGTCCCCTCACGATCTCGAAGGGATCTCTCTATCACAAACACACCCTCTCTCCCTCCCCATGTCTCCATCTTCTCCATGCGTTCCTCTCTGCCTTTGTGCCTTGTTGGCCAGACCTCTATTGGACATGTGCTATAGGGGTGTCTCTCTCCGTTGCAAACAATCATGCACTAGCTATCTTCGTGTATCTCCTCACCTCACTTTTCTATCTTGGAGGTGCATGCGTGATATGTTTGCATAAGAAACAAACACTCTCTCTCTCTCTATCTAATTTATCATTTGTTGTCCCTTTCTCTTTTACGCACATACTCTTTTTGCACACTCACTCATTCTCCTTCACACGCATTTGATCTCTCTCGACTTACACACTCTCTTCGGTCCATAGCATATAGATTTATTGAAAAGTCAAACATCACAAAGTTTGACCATGTACATGCAGAAAAACATTTACATCTAGAACGGCAAACATATATAATTAGATTCATCATGAGATGTAGTTTCGTATGATGTATCTTTGGTATTGTAGATATAAATAATATTTGCATAAACCTGGTCAAAGTTTCCAAAGTTTGACTTCTAAAAAATTTATATGCACTGCATTATCGAGCAGATGGAATATCTCTTTCCCTCTCTTAGCTATCTAACGCACCACTCAGCCGTATTGGGGCTCCTCTATCTCTCTCAAACTTTATATCTCCCTGGTTCACACATACACATATCTCGCTCGCGCTACATAGACCCATCTAACATTCTTTGCCCTTGTTCTCTCTCTATGTGACACGCACCCCCAAGTACCATAATCCCTCACTCCATCATAGGCGCACGCACTCCCCCCTAAGTATGACTATCTCTCTGTAGCCATCAGGAACACACGTATTGTCTCCTTCCATCCATACGTCTATCTTGATATCTCTCAAGGTATCTTCCATCATGCACACACATTTTCACTCGATCTCCCACCCATGTAGTCCCATCAGATCTCCAGGGGATCTCTCTGTCACAAACATACTCTCTCTCCTCCCCATGTCTGCATTTTCTCCATACGTCTCTCTCGACCTCTCTCCTTTTTTGTCAAATCTCTCTTGGCCACGTACTATGAGTCTTTCTCTCTCGGTTGCAAACAACCACACACTATCACCTCACCTCGCTTCCACTGTCGAAGATGCATGTGTGATATGTTTGCATAAGTGTAACGCCCAAGATGCGGCTATATCTCCCATGTGTTGAGTCACGACTTAGAGGCATAACTGCATGTTGGTTTTGTCGCAAGAAGGGTCATCTTCACACAATCCCATGTAATGAACAAGAAAGGATAAATAGAGTTGTCTTACAATCGTTGTCGGCATCCTGGGAACGGGGGTAACCCAGACCTGCCTACCTGCGATCCAGGGCGTGGCTCCACCAACGGCCTGGTACGGCCCATCTTCATCAGCAACCACTCAAGACCCTCACGAGGGGCCAAGCCTCGCGAGGCGGACGACACCAATACCTCCCTAGGGGTGACCTCCCTAGGCTGGCTCCTGAGGAGCGGAGATATCTATGCAAGGGGCAACGACCAAGGCCAGGCGGGCGCCAGCGGGCGCAGAATGCCAGTTTCCTCTATGGTGCTAAGGAAGCAGGTGCAGGCGAGGAGTCCCGAGGCATCAGGCAAAGGTTTCCATATCGGTGCAACAAGACCAAGACCAACAACACGTCAGGACAGAAGTCACCACGGAGCCCACGACGGTGTCACCACCAGAGCCTTTGGCAAGCAAAGACCACCTTTTGTCAGGATAAGTTGTACTAGTTGTCTCCCTTCGAAATTGGCAGTTGTGGGATCCCTTCCCGCGTAAACATTTGGGAAAAGGACCAGGGCCTCTATAAATAGGGCCAGCCACCACTGTAGTGAAGGATCGGCTCATCTTGGATCAGATCACTCCACCAAGACCATCCTAAGACACACCAGCTCATCGAGCTCAAGAACACCTCTCCTCAGGAGGCTGTTCATCCACTGTGTTGGATTAGGGGTTTCGGCAAACCCTTGAGGTTCGAACACTGGGGTGCGCATGAAGATCTCTCTCCCCGCGAGCCCACTCGCAGCGATCTCAAAGCATAGCTCGCCGAACCCAAAGAACAAGGGACACCAGGATTTATACTGGTTCAAGCCACCATTGTGGTGTAATACCCAACTCCAGTGTGGTGTGGTGGATTGCCTTGTAGGCCGAGGATGAACAAGTACAAGGGATGAACAGCCTCCTGAGGAGAGGTGTTCTTGAGCTCAATGAGCTTGTGTGTGTGGGTGGGTGGTTTAGATGATCCTGTCCTCTCTATGGTGGTGGCTAGTCCTATTTATGGAGGCCCTGGTCCTCTTCCCAAATATTATGCGGGAAGGGATCCCACAATGACCAGTTTGAAGGGGGACAACTAGTACAAGCTATCCTGACAAAAGGTGGTCTTCGCCTCCCAAAGGCTCTGCTGGTGACACTGTCGTGGGGTCCGCGGTGACCTCCAATCTGCCGTCCTGCTGGTCTTGGCCTTGTTGCACCAATATGGAAACCTTTGCCTGATGCCTCGGGACTCCTCGCCTGCGCTTGCTTCTTTAGCACCAAATAGGAAACTGGCACCCTGCGCCCGATGGTGCCCGCCGGGCCTTGATCGTCATGGCTCACGTTACGTGAACCTCGTGAGGTGCCCCTTGCATAAATATCTCTGCTCCTCGGGAGCCAGCCTAGGGAGGCCGCCCCGGAGGAGGTCTTCATGTCGTCCGCCTCGTGAGGCTTGGCCCCTTAGGAGCGTCTTGAGTGGTTGCTGCTGAAGATGGGACGTACCAGGCCGCTGGTGGAGCCACGCCCTGGGCCGCAGACACGCAAGTTTGGGTACCCCCATTCCTAGGACGTCGAAAGTAGCCCCCGGGCCCTAGGCGTGCTCGTACTTGGCTTCACGGCGAAGCCAAGGGTCACGTGCAGAGCGCCGCGTGGCGAGTGACGGGACGTGGGCGCCTCCACTTCCCCATGCAGCCTCGATTTCCGCCTGGCTAGGCAACCACTGTCGTCTTCGTAGCTCCGCCTCCTTTAAAGGCAGCACTCTCCGCCGCTCCCTCATCTTCCGGAAAGCAGCTGAGGGAGTCCTGGATTAGGGGGTCTCTGGACAGCCGGACTATATCCTTTGGCCGAACTATTAGACTATGAAGATACAAGATTGAAGACTTCGTCCCGTGCCCGGATGGGACTCTACTTGGCGTGGAAGGCAAGCTAGGCAATACGGATATGTATATCTCCTCCTTTGTAACCGACCTTGTGTAACCCTAGCCCCCTCCAGTGTCTATATAAACCGGAGGGTTTTAGTCTGTATGACGACATACAATCATACCTTAGGCTAGCTTCTAGGGATTAGCCTCTCTGATCTCGTGGTAGATCTACTCTTGTAATACTCATATCATCAAGAACAATCAAGCAGGACGTAGGGTTTTACCTCTATCAAGAGGGCCCGAACCTGGGTAAACATCGTGTCCCCTGCCTCCTGTTACCATCCGCCTTAGACGCATAGTTCGGACCCCCTACCCGAGATCTGCCGGTTTTGACACCGACATTGGTGCTTTCATTGAGAGTTCCATTGTGTCGTCACCATAAGGCTTGATGGCTCCTTCAATCACCGCTAGCAATGCGGTCCAGGGTGAGGCTTTTCTCCCCGGACAGATCTTCATATTCGGCGGCTTTGCACTGCGGGCCAATTCGCTTGGCCATTTGGAGCAGATTGAGAGCTACGCCCCTGGCCATCAGGATAGATTTGGAAACTTGAACTACATGGCTGATATCCGCGGAGACTTGATCTTCGACGGATTTGATCCCATGCTGGACGTGCCGCGCATTCACGATGAGCATGATGTAACTCTGCCGTCGGACAGTGTTCGGGAGATCGCATCTGTAGCTACTCCGGCCTTTAATATGGAGCAAGTCATGCCATCCGAGAGCGGAGGGATGGACCCCGCCATGGAGGCCGCACTCTCAGTGGCGATAGAGCCGGATACTGACTTCACCCCTTATGAGAGTCGTGTCGCCAAACCACTGGATTCATCTCCGGCCATGGACTCCGAGCCGCTCATACCCGTGCCCGTCGAATCCGACTGGGCGCCGATCATGGAGTTCACCTCCGCGGACATCTTTCAGCACTCACCCTTCGGGGATGTGCTAAATTCATCAAGGTCTCTCTCCCTGTCAGGAGAACCTTGGCCGAACTATGTGCGGCTAGAATGGGATGCGGACAACGAAGAAATTCGCTGCCCACCCACCACCCACTTAGTAGCCACTGTCGACAACTTAACCGACATGCTCGACTTCGGCTCCGAAGACTTCGACGGTATGGACGACGAATCCGGAGACGAACAGGATCCACCGCCCTCGGGGCACTGGACCGCCACCTCCTCATATGATATATACATGGTGGACACCCCCAAAGAAGCCAATGGCGACGAGAAAGCGGAGGATGACCCCTCCAAGAAGAAACCCAAGCACCGACATCAGCGGCGCCACTCTAAGTCCTGCCACAGCAGGAGCAGTGATACCGGCACAGGAGATAATAACACTCCAGATAGTGCCGAAGACAACAACAATCCCCTCCAGCACGATGTAGAGTCGGAGGACGAACAAGCTAGCCCTCCAGAGCGGGCAACAGATGGAGAACCGGAGGATGACAATTACATGCCTCTCTCCGAAGACGAGGTGAGCCTCGGCGACGACGAGTTTATCGTGCCTGAGGACCCCGTCGAGCAAGAGTGCTTCAAGCACCGGCTTATGGCCACCGCAAGTAGCCTAAAGAAGAAACAGCAACAACTTCAAGCTGATCAAGATTTTCTAGCAGATAGGTGGACCGAAGTCCTTGCGGACGAGGAGCATGAACTTGAGCGCCCGTCCAAGAGTTACCCAAAACGCAGGTTGCAGCCTCACCCCGAGGAGGAAGCATTGAAACCTCATTCACCAATCTACAATGCGGCTAACCGGCCACTACGCGGCCGAGTCAGTAAGGCGTTTCAGCCTAAAGTTTAGCCCGCACCCCATCGCCACTCAGACAAAAATACTAAGGCCTGGGGAAACACAGAGGACCTGGGAAACATCTTGGACAGTAAGGCAAAAATCACAAGGTTAATATACGGGACACGGGCACATGCACCCACACATGATGATGATCATGGCATCGGATACACCAAGAGTAAATCCGGTTGGGCCGAATATAGCAGACAAGACTCATACGAAGTACGTCGGGATATAGCCTGGCACAGAGGTGCCGCACACCCCCTATGCTTCACTAATGAAGTTATGAATAATGAATTCCCAGAGGGTTTCAAACCCGTAAATATTGAATCATACGACAGCACAACAGATCCCGCGGTATGGATCGAGGATTTCCTACTTCACATCCACATGGATCGCGGTGATGATCTACATGCCATCAAGTACCTCCCACTAAAACTCAAATGACCAGCTCAGCATTGGTTGAATAGCTTGCCAGCAGATTCCATCGGCAGTTGGGAAGATCTGGAAAACGCATTTCTTGACAACTTCCAGGGCACTTATGTGCGGCCACCGGATGCTGATGTCTTGAGCCACATAACCCAGCAGCCAGGGGAATCAGCCAGACAATTCTAGACTCGGTTCCTGACAAAGAAAAACTAAATTGTAGACTATCCGGATGCAGAGGCCCTAGCGGCATTCAAGCATAACATCCGCGACGAATGGCTCGCCCGCCACCTCGGCCAGGAGAAGACGAAATCTATGGCAGCCCTCACAACACTCATGACCTGCTTTTGCACGGGAGAGGACAGGTGGCTGGATCGCAGCAACAACACATCAAGGAATCTGGATACCTCAGATACCAAAGATGTTAACGGTAGGCAAAGTCATAACAGACCAAAGCGCTGCAATAACGGCGATAACACCAAAGATACGACAGTCAATGCCGGATTCAGAGGCTTGAGATCCGGTCAGCGGAAAAAGCCATTTAAAAGAAATACTCCGACTCCGTCCAGTCTGGATCGCATACTGGATCGCTCGTGTCAAATCCACGGCACCCCCGAAAAGCCAGCCAATCACACCAATAGAGAATGATGGGTGTTCAAGCAGCCGGCGAGTTAAATGCCGAAAACAAGGACAAGGGGCTGCATAGCGATGACGAGGAGGAGCCCCGGCCGCCGAACCCAAGAGGACAGAAGGGGTTTCCCCCACAAGTAAAGACAGTGAACATGATATACGCAACCCACATTCCCAAGAGGGAGCGGAAGCGTGCACTAAGGGACGTCTACGCGACGGAGCCCGTCGCCCTGAAGTTCAACCCATGGTCCGCTTGTCCGATCACCTTCGATTGCAGGGACCACCCCACTAGCATCGATCATGGCGGATCCGCCGCACTGGTCCTAGACCCCATCATTGACGGATTTCACCTCACTCGAGTCCTTATGGATGGCGGCAGCAGCCTGAACCTGCTTTATTAGGATATAGTGAGAAAACTGGGTTTCAATCCCTCGAGGATCAAACCCAGCAAAACCACCTTTAAAGGCGTCATCCCAGACGTAGAGGCCCATTGCACAGGCTCAATCACAGTGGAAATGGTCTTCGGATCACCGGATAACTTCCGAAGCGAAGAGTTAATCTTCGACATCGTCCCATTTCGCAGTGGTTATCATGCACTGCTCGGACGGACAACATTTGCAAAATTCAACACAGTGTCGCATTACGCATACCTCAAGATCAAGATGCCAGGACCCCGCGGGGTCATAACAGTAAATGGGAACATAGAACGCTCGCTCCGTACAGAAGAGCACACTACGGATCTAGCAGCAGAGGCACAAAGCAGCCTGTTCAGGCAGACCACGAATTCGGCGTTACAGTCCTCGGACACCTTCAAGTGAGTCCGGAACAATCTGCAACAGGACTGCCTTCCACGATCAATGCTCGCCCAGCAATCCGGCCCCCGTCCCAGTCCCAGTGTAGCGACAAAATTCATGCCGCGCGTACATAACTACGCATTGAAAATACCATGGACATAAGCGGGGGCACAATCGGGACACGCCTTGCATTGTGGCTTAACCACGCCAGGGGCTGTATACCTTTTACATTCCTTTTCTCTTTCAGGGCATAACTCTTCGGAAGCCCTTTTCGGCAGTCCGATTGCCAAACACACTTCGGAAGCAACAACCAAGGCGGCAAGAAGCTAAGATGAACACGGGAACCGCCAGGTGGTTTCTAATAATACTTGATATACCCGCTTTTCACTATTTATGCATAGCTTCCCTTGGGATAGGACATTTCGAATTGTCCTACTTTATGCTTATTGCACTACTTGTACCAGTACGTTTCAACGTATTATTCAAATAACAATGCATATTATTAATCTGTCATTGCATTATTTAAGTTTTTCTCTTTCTCTTATATGTCCATTTACGACATTCTGCACCTGCACGTTCGGGCGCGGTCAGTACGCCAGGGGATTTCGATTACCCCGTAATACGGCGCAAGAAGTCTGAACACTTTCGACAGTGCGGCACCCCGAACTTATAGCATTATATGCATCAGCTCCGAATCATGTCTTTGGTCAAATGTTGGATTGCCCGGCTCCCATGCTTTGGTACCTTACGTTCCGCTATATCGGCTAAGGTAGCGGTGGGAGAACTACTGTGATTGTGTCCCGGTTCTTCCGGACGAGCACCTCAGTAGAGAAAGCCAAAAACTGACTGTGATGATAAGGCGAGATACTGGTCGCTGTTCGAGAGGTCTCAAGTCCTTAAAGACTTTTTCCGCTTCGGGCGAGGAGTCGGCCTTGTCCGGCTTAGGCGTGTATAGCGCCCCAAATTCGGCCCTCCGAATACCAGGGGCTTCGCCAAAATTTAAAATCATAGACTTCTATGGCTATGTGAGAGTGATAAAGCATTATAGTCTGATTGCGTGGTTCATTGTGCGGAACACCTCCCTTGGAGGACCCAAAATTGGGGTAAAGATTGTTCAGGTTTATCCCGAACACCGCAGTACTAGTTACATGGGGGCAGAAGCCGACGACTGGCCAACTCTCAGATTTAATAAACGGCCGCACAGAAGGTAATATTTTAAATTAAGAAAGCGTCGCATGGCGCAAATGAACGCGTTTCATATTACAGGATCACATGAGCATGTTCATTCAAAAATTACATCCTTGTCACACTCATCTGCCACTAGGCGGGAACCCTCCAGGAGACCCTCATAATAATTCTCGGGGCGGAGATGCTCCTTGCCCTCCGGCGGCCCCTCCTTCACAAGCTTCACGGCGTCCAGCTTCGCCCAGTGCACCTTCGCCCGGGCAAAAGCCTTGCGTGCACCTTCGATGCAGACGGACCGCTTGATGACCTCAAGCCGTGGGCAGGCTTCCACCAGCCGTCTCACCAGACCGAAGTAGCTGCCGGACAGGGGCTCGCAAGGCCACATCCGGACTATAAGGCCCCTCATGGCCTGTTCGGCCGCCTTGTGAAGTTCGACCAACTACTTCAGCTGGTCTCTCAAGGACACGGGGTGTTTGGTCCCAGTATACTGAGACCATAATAACTTCTCCGTTGAGCTCCCCTCCTCAGCCCGGTAAAATTCCGTAGCATCCAGCACACTGCGGGGAAGATCTGCAAACTCTCCTGGAGAGCTCCGAACTTGGGTAAGAAAAAGGAAATTCTCCTTCAAATGCTTGCTTTGCATATTGAATGCCTTACCCGCTGCTATCTTCTTCGCCGCATCAATCTCCTGGAGGGCCTTGTGGGCTTCGGCCTTGGTGCTCCGGACGCTTTCAAGCGCCTGCGCGAGCTCGGACTCTCGTGTCTTGGAGTCAAGCTCAAAGGACTCATGCTTTTTGGCGAGAGCCTCGAGCTCTTGCTGCACCTCGCCCACTCGGGCTTCTTGTTTCTCCCGTTCAATGCGTTCTTTGGCCGCTTTGTCTTCGGTCGCGGACAATGCCTTCCTCAGGGTCGCCACCTCGGTTGTCGCCCCTGACAAATCCATGATGATCCTATTACTTTATACCCGAACTTCTCTTTTAACTATATAGATAGTGGTATTTCTTACCTTTGCTCTCTTCGAGCTGCCTCTTGGTCAGGCTAAGCTCGTCCTCGGACCACTTCAAGTCCTGCTTCAGCGCAGAGAACTCCGCAGTATGTACGGCAGCGGCCAGCAGGGAAGCCTACACATACAGATAGACATACTCTAATTAGACTCCTGGGTTATCATTTGATCCTCTATTCGGCTTTTCTTCGCGAACACCGAACAGAGCATCAGGGGCTACTGTCTATGCGGTAATATTTTCTTATATTTTGATTGCTTACCTCAAACCATGTTAGTAGGCTGGCACAAGCTTCGGTCAGTCCATTTTTGGTGGACTAAACCTTCTCGACTACCGCACTCATAATAGTGTGGTGCTCTTCTTCAATGGAAGCGCTGCGAAGCGCTTCCAGCAGGTTGTCCGGTGCCTCTGGTTGGACAGAGGACACCGACATGGATGGTTGGCCCCCCTTGACGGGGGACCGCCTGCTGGAGTCCAGAACCGTCGAGGGTTCCGGCATAGTGTCCGGCTGGGGCCCGAACTCAAAGCCCGTAGGAGCTTCGCTCACTTGGTACCCAGGGTCCAGGAAGTCGCCGCAAGGCGCCCCCAGGACCACCTCCCCTTGGCTCGGTGCCTGTTTGGACAACACCTCGGTGTTGTCCGTAGGGCGAGGGGTGGAAGCGGTCGGAAGAGAACCACTGTTCATATCCAACGAGCCCAACGAGCTGCTCGACAAAGGTACGTCGAGATGAGATCGGGACGGACTGCATAATCATGTTAGGCATGAGGAAAGGCAGTACAATAAAACATATCATGAATTACTATGGTGTCCAGACACTTATGACTTCGCCAGGGGATTGTCCCTAGGCAGCCACTCGTCGCTGCTGTCGGCGGCCGTCGTGGCACGGTCCGGAAGGAGGGTCCTTCCCTTCTTGGACCCTTCGGCCTCCCCAGATAGGCCGGCCTTCCTTTTCTTGTCTCCCCCAGCTGGGGGGGGGGGGAACTCTTCTCCTCCTCCTCGTTTCCATGGGAGGAGTGTGCGTCAGAGTCATTGTCCGATGACTCTGATACGACCGTATGCCAGAGACCCTTTCGGGTCCCCGCGGTCTTCTTCTTTGTCTTCTGTGCCGGCACCTCGTAAGGTGCCGGAGTCAGCATCTTCATTAGAAGAGCGTCCGCAAGATCATCGGGCAGCGGGGCTGGGCTATCAAGCTACTCCGCCGTCTTTATGCAGTTATGTTAGTGACATGGGAGATTAGATCCTACACATAACTAAACCTGGGCAAATAAATACCGCGAGAAGTATAAATGCTTACCGGGCCGGCATGGCGCTTTGCGCTGAGTCCGCGGTCTTCGGTGAGAGGGGGAGGGATCTCGGCGCTCTTGAATAGCACCCTCCAGACGTCCTTGTGCATCGTGTCATAGAGCTCTTGCAGCATCTGGTGCTTGGCCGAGTCGAACTCCCACAAATTGAATGCCCGTCGTTGGCACAGAAGGATCCGGCGGACGAGCATAACCTGGACCACGTTGACAAGTTTAATTTTCGTGTTCATCATGTTCTGGATACAGGTCTGGAGTCCAGTTAGCTCTACCGAAGAAAACTAGGACATGCCCTTCTCTTTCCAGGAGGTGAGCCGCATGGGCATTCCGGATCAAAATTCGGGGGCCGCCACCCAGTTGGTGTCGCGCGGCTCGGTGATGTAGAACCACCCCGATTGCCACCCCTTTATGGTCTCCACATAGGAGCCTTCGAGCCAGGTGACGTTTGGCATCTTGCCCACCATGGCTCCTCCGCACTCCGCCTGCTGGCCGAAATGGGGCTTGATGCGGAGGAAGGCCTCGCACACGACGATAAATGTCGAGATGTTGAGGATGAAGTTGGGGGCCAGATCATGAAAATCCAGCCCGTAGTAGAACATGAGCCCGCGGACGAAGGGTGGAGTGGAAATCCTAGTCCACGGACGAAGTGGGTGAGAAAAACTACCCTCTCATGGGGTTCGGGCGTGGGGACGATCTGCCCCGCATTCGGCAGCCGGTGCGCGATATTCGCAGCTAGGTATCCGGCTTCACATAACTTTTTGATGTTTTCCTCCATGACGGAGGAAACCATCCACTTGCCTCCTGCTCCAGACATGCTTGGAGTGGTTTGAGAAGAAGAACACGAACTTGGGCGCTAGAGCTCGAGTGTGCGGGAATGGGTAAGCGAGAAAGAAGAAGGTGTGGGTGAAAGAAAGTAAATCTTTGTCCCTTTATAAGGGCGGAGGAGGAGATGAGTCTCCCCACTTGCCTGGCAAAACCACTTATTCTCCAGGCGCCGCAATTGATGGCGCGGCTGGGTTACCCACGTCCGTATTGATGAGAATCCTGTGATAGGGGAACACGATCTCTGCTTTGGCAAGACGTGTCAAGAAATCCGCCTCGCGATATGTGCGGAGCTGGTTGGGAAAATGGTTCGAATAATGACCAGGACATGGCATGATGTCATGCTGTCAAAACGTGTCAGTAGATTAGATTTCTGGAAATATTATTCTCTCTATGGTGGTATGTGGAATTTATTTTGCAGGGCCGGACACTATCCTTCTATTCAAAACTATTCCATGGTGTATTCGGAGGAGGAACCCGCCTTGCAATGCCGAAGACAATACTGCGCGCCGGACTCATCGTCATTGAAGCTTGGTTCAGGGGCTATTGAGGGAGTCCTGGATTAGGGGGTCTCCGGACAGCCGGACTATATCCTTTGGCCGAACTATTGGACTATGAAGATACAAGATTGAAGACTTCGTCCCGTGTCCGGATGGGACTCTACTTGGCGTGGAAGGCAAGCTAGGCAATACTGATATGTATATCTCCTCCTTTGTAACCGACCTTGTGTAACCCTAGCCCCCTCCGGTGTCTATATAAACCGGAGGGTTTTAGTCTGTAGGACAACATACAATCATACCATAGGCTAGCTTCTAGGGATTAGCCTCTCTGATCTCGTGGTAGATCTACTCTTGTAATACTCATATCATCAAGAACAATCAAGCAGGACGTAGGGTTTTACCTCTATCAAGAGGGCCCGAACCTGGGTAAACATCGTGTCCCCTGCCTCCTGTTACCATCCGCCTTAGACGCACAGTTCGGGACCCCCTACCCGAGATCCGCCGGTTTTGACACTGACAGCAGCGGATCTCTTCCCCCGGTCCAATCTGACACCAACTACCCCCGCCACCATGGCACCAAGCCGGAATAAGAAGGGACAGGAGGAGTCCCGTACCTCAGCCCCCACAATGCCGGTCTATGAGCCTGCCATCGAGCGGTCGGTGGTGCTCAACCAAGAGGCGATGGGCAAGGTGCGCCCGGCGCTTGCCGTCAGTTTCAAAGAGTGGGGGGAAATGGTGGCCTGGCCTGCTTCCCGCGCCGAAGTTGACAGGACGGCCACCGAGGTCCCCATCCATCTTCACGCCCTCTGGGCAGGCTTGATTCACCCCTTCTCCAATTTCTTCAATGCGGTGCTCTCGCACTATGAGATCAATGCGCTGCATCTTGATCCCCAATCCAGCATCCACCTTACTGTGTTTGCCTTTGTCTGCGAAGCCATGGTGGGCATTGCCCCTTCCGTGGCCCTGCTTCTCCACTTCTTCTTGCTGCACCTGACAGATCCTCTCCAACGCTAAGGCTGTGTGTCCCTTCAGGCCGTCGCGGTGACGGCCAGCTCGGGGATCGACTTCGAGCTCTCATCGGCCGTCGAAGGCTTCACGAAGAGGTGGGTGTTTGTGGACGTTGGCGTGCGCATCCCCCTGCTGCTGCTCCCCCGGATTCCAGCCACTCCGAGCTCTGGTTGGGGGCATGCGACGCTCACCGATCGATGTTCGCCCATGTCTGGCACCGTCTTGCTAGGCTGAAGGACCTCGGAGTGACGGTGTCCATAGTGGTGAATGAGTTCATCTGGTGTCGCATCGCTCTGCTTCAGCGCCACTCCCGGAAAATGTGGACCTTCTCTGGCTATGAGGACCGCATGAGGCTTCAGGCTCCAGCTCTTCCTCCTGAGGCCCGGCGCATGGTGCTCGAGCTCCTGACGGGCGACCCGATGCCAGCCAACCTGCCAGAGGAGGGCTGTCTTCTATACTGCTGCTCGAACAAGGTGGAGTTCGTGAAGCAGATGCCCCTCTTTGATGAATGGGGACAACACCCAGTTGGCCTTGAAGGGCCCCATGAGAGCCCTGTCTTCGTGCCCCCCTGCCTTCCGCGAGAGCGATGCCCGCCCCAGGAGCGGGCGTAGGGGGCGGTCACCGTCGAGCGATGGCGGTGCTGCTGCTGAGGAAACGGCACCACTCGGGGCAACTGAGGTGCCGTCTCCCAGGGATCGCGAGAGCCTCCCTATGGAAACGATCGGGGAAGTGATGCAGCTCAATGCTCCTGAGGCTGAAGCCCCTGAGGCCCCAGCGAGTCGCCGGGAGGCGAAAACCTAAGATTCCACACCGCCCCGCACTCTTGAGGTTGCCTGCCCAGGAGCTATCCCAGCCGTGCTCGGTGTTGGTGACCGTACCCAGGGCTTCGGCCGACTCCAACCCACTTCGAAGCACTCCGCAAGAGGAAGGGGTCCCCAACCGGCAGCGGAAACACCTTCCGGCCATTGAAGCAGAGGAAGTACATCGCCATTGATGAGTAAGTACCTTATCTTTGTAATTTCCTAAGTGACGCTTCTCCTCCTGACCATAATTCCTCAGGGTCCCTTCCACCAGGGCAGTGAAGTCTCCCGAGAAGCAACCCTTGCCTGCTTCGGGCTCTCTGCTGACTCTGAGCGCTCCATGTCATCCTGCCGCGCACGGCGCGAGGCCTGCCCGGGAGGTGGACGTGCCAGCTTGGCGCCTTGACCCCGAGCTCTTGTCACGCCTTCTTCATGGTCCGGCCTATGTCGGCGTTCTGGGAACGGGGGTCCCCAGACTTGCCTGCCTGCGGCCTGCGGCGTGGCTCAAAGGGGGGCCCAGCACGGCCCATCTTCACCAGCACAAACCCAAGACCCTCACGAGGGGCCAAGCCTCGCGAGGCGGACGACACGGAGCTTCCTCAGGCACGGCCTCGTCAGGCTGGCTCACGAGGAGGCGGAGAGATCAAGGCGGGGTACCTCGCGAGGTGCCCGTGACGCAAGCCATGACGACTCAGGGTGCCAGGCGGGTGCCAGCCCGTGCAGCGTCCTCTTTTCCTCTTTGGTGCCAAGGGGGCAAGTGCAGTCGCGGAGTACCGAGGCATTAGGCAAAGGTTGCCGTTTCGGTGCAACGAGACCAAGACCAGGAGGACTATGAGATGGAGGTCACCGTGGAGCCCAAGACGGCGTCATCACCAGAGCTTTGCGCAGGCGAAGACTACTTTTGTCAGGATAGTTGATACTTGCTGTCCCCCTTCAAATTAGCCCGCCATTGTTGGCTCCCTTCCCGATCAATATTTGGGGAGAGGACCAGGGCCACTATAAATAGGACCAGCCACCCGCGTAGCAAGGGGGTTCGGCTCAGTCTCCTCCAAGGGCTCGACAAATAGAGAGGTGGTATAAAGAGAGAGAGAGAGATAGAGAAAGGTGGCTGAACTTCTCCCAGCAGTTCATCGCCCCAGCCAAGAACAGACCCTCGCGAGGCTGTTCTTCCTTGTACTGCCCATTATCATCAGCCCAAGAGGCAATCCACCACACCACACACTGGAGTAGGGTATTACACCACAACGGTGGCCTGAACCAGTATAAACCCTGTGTCCCTCGTGTTGTTCTTTTCGTAGCTTTGATCCCCACGTGGCGGAGGGGTGCAGGGAGGTAGCAGGCAAAATCTCCGCACGCACCCCAGCGTTCGAACCTCAAGGGTCTGCCGGAACCCGAAATCCGACATTTGGCGCGCCAGGTAGGGGGTGCCGCCCTCGCTTCCCGCGTCGCCCAGACAGCCCCTGTCGGCGGGCGTCCTTGCCGTTCCTCGTCGCCCGCCATCAAAGCCGCCACCGGCCCGGCGGGGGACGAGCAGCAAGCATCATCTCAGCATCCATCCGTGCACCAAGACGGCCGCACCGCGACTCCCTCACTCGCCCCGGCTGGATCTTCGTCCCGCGCGCTTCGCGCGCCCGTGGAGGCTCGTGCTGCACTCATAGCGGCAAACGAGCTCCTGCGCTACCGTCCCGTTGACGACGTCTACGAAGAATGGCTCGACCGCGTCGCCGAACTCGTCCGTGCCGCTGGAGGCTCCCCCACGCCGTCCGCTCCGCTGCACCGCACCCCGCCCCGCGCGGGCGACGAGGCTCTGGCGGCGCCCCGGCTGCCTCCTCCTCAAGAAGATGCCATGGCTCCAAGACGCGTGGCCCCTGGGCGGAACCCGCTCCGTCAGGTGCCAGCGCGGCAAGAGCAGAGCTGCCAAGAAGTCCCTCGCCTGCCAGAAGCTGCCCGGGCACTCCCTGCTCCAGCACGTCGCGACCATCCTCCTGCTCCGGCGCGTGGGGACATGCAGGACCAGGCTCTCCATCACCCAAGGCCCCCCGTGGCCACAGCATGCCGCCGCGCTTACACCACCGAACTGCGCAGTGTCGCATGGCCGGGCAAGTTCAAGGCGGACCTGCCTCCTCGCTACGACGGCACGGCCGACCCTGCGGAGTTCCTCCAGCTCTACGAACTGGGCATCGAAGCTGCCAACGAAGACGAGAAGGTCATGGCGAACTGGTTTCCCATGGCGCTCAAGGACGGGGCCCGCACCTGGCTCCTGAACCTGGCTCCAGGCACAATCTCCTCCTGGGAAGAGATGCGCACCCGCTTCATCGCCAACTTCCAAGGTACTCGCGACCGGCCACCCGCCGTGAGCGACATGCGCCGCATCAAGCAACAACCCGGGGAGACCCTGCAAAAGTACATCCAGTGCTTCAACAACGCACGCCTCAAGATTCCCAAGGTGACTGAAGAGGCCATCATCTCAGCCTTCTCTGACGGCGTGCGCGACGTCAAGATGAAGGAGGAGCTGCCGATGTATGAAGACCTGTGCACTTCTTTGGAGTTGTTCAACTTGGCGAACAAGTGCGCCAGGGCTGAGGAAGGGCATCTCTCCCTCCTTGAGCTGCCTGCCGCAGACCCGGAAGAGAAGAAGCTCAAGGCCAAGGAAGTGAAGCGCAAGGGGGCTACCGTGCTCGCGGTAGAACCAGACGCCAAGCGGGGCAGAGATCAGCCCGAACCCCCAAGGGCAGCCGGTACTGCGTGTACCATGACCTCCACACCCACAACACCAGCAAATGCCAAAAACTCCGAGCCATGCGTGAAGGAAGGATCGGCCGTCGCCCTGACCGTGGTGACCGGGGATACGACCGAGGAGGAGGAAGGAACACAGGGCGCTGGGAAGACCGTGGCCCGCGCCAGGGATGGCGCGACCAACCTCGCGAGGATCGCTGGCAAGACCCACCTCGCGAGGGAGGCAGGAGGGATCAGCCTCGCGAGGATCGCCCGCAAGGCAACGCAGGCCTCCCACCGCTGTCGCCGCAGCCAAGGAGAAACGAGGACCGCCGCCAGGACGAGGAGGCTGGGGGCTTCCAGGAGCCGCACGCGATCGCCTGCATCCTGGGCGGAGCTCAGGCCCCAGCCTCTCAGCGCATCTTCAAGCAGTTCGCCCGTGAAGTGAATGCAGCCTCCCCAGGCTCGAAGCCACGCGCCCTCTTAGGTGGTCGGCGTGTCCCATCACCTTCAGCTCAGCAGATCATCTCAAGTGTGCGGCTACAGCCGGAGTCCTCCCGATGCTTTGTTCCCCAATCATCAGCAACGTGGTGGTCACTAAGACCCTCATCGATGCGGAGCAGGGCTCAACGTCCTGTCCGTGGAGACGTTCAACAACCTCCAAGTGCCCTACAGCCAGCTTCAGCCAACCAAGCCCTTCTCCGGTATCACCGACGGCTCTACAGTCCCGATCAGGCAGGTCCGCCTCCCCGTCACCTTCGGGGCGCGCGACAACTACCGCACCGAGCTCATCGACTTCGACGTCGCTCACATCCTCCCGCCGTACAACGCCATCCTCGGGTACCCGGCGCTGGCCAAGTTCATGGCCATGACTCACCATGGCTATAACGTCCTCAAGATGTCAGGGAGCGGCGGAGTAATCACGGTGCCCTGTGAAGAGAAGGACGCAGTGTGTTCCCTGGGGCGAGCCTTTCAGGTCGCATCACTGGAGGACCCAGATCGCGGAAGGAGGAGGCTTCCTGAGGCCGCCCCCAAGAAGAAGAAGACATCGTCCGGCCTGGCCCCTCAGGAGGTAGGCCCCTTTGGGCCCGTGCCTGCCCAGGGTGAACCTCCTTCTGTCGCATAGGAAAGCGCGCTCGGCGCCCTCCTTAGGCAGGGCTCGGGGGCTCTCCCCTAGAGGGGCACCGACCTAGCAAGGGTCACGGGGGAGGCGCTGGGGCACCACATGGAGGCGTGTTCCAAAGCACGTTTCCCTCAAGAAGGAGCAAGGCAAGGAGATCCAGACCCACATGAGTTCGTCAGCAAGGTCATTCAGGAGCTACAGGAGTCCAGAGTCATGAGAGGCGCCCGCCGCCTACCAGCAGTGGCTCCCCATCCAGGCGAGGATGGCGGGCTGCGCGTCTGCGTCAACACAGCAGGGCTCAACCAAGTCGCCCCCTGGAGCACCTCTGGCCCTCGCGAGTGGGGCGCTGCGGAGGTCCACCCCACAGCTACATTCGCATGTCTTACGGCTTGCCGAGCGCGGCTGACGCGTACTAGTGCCTCATGAAGGATGTCGCGGAGGCGCAAGAGGCCAGGTGCTCCGCAGCCCTGGCGGAGATGAAGATAGCCCACGAGGAACCGCCAGCGCCTCCGGAGCCTCCCGAGGCCCCTGGGCCTGGGGGCTCATGAGGATCGGCACCCGCAGCCCACCGAGCTAGCTACACGAACACCCCTTCGTCTTCAGCGTCATCAGGTGACATCTTTCAAGTTTCACTTCCAGCTGGGAGCACCCCCAGGGCTGCATTATTCCCAGGCCGCGTGGTTCCGTCCCTGCGGCGTATATCCCTTTTTATTTCGCGTGGTAGCTTACCTTGTTGGGGGCGCCCCTCGGGCTGCATGATCCCCAAGCCGCTCGGGCCAGGCTCAGCGGTATGTACCCCATTTGCGCTCATTTCCGGTTATGTGTTAGAACTGCCATGCTTGATTATTTGATGCCGGTCCGCGGCACCTCCTTTTCTCCATGCTGACCACTTGCACATTAAAGGGGGGGGTACCTGAGCATTGCGACTCAGGGCTCTTACTGGCTCTCCAGCCCTCACCCTCTGGCCTTGACCACGGCATCACGACCTGGCATACCAGCGACGGCTGAGACCAGCTCGAGGGCCAGGACCCGAGGACGTAGACTGCAGGCATCTAACCGAACTTGCAGGGATGCAACACAAGATAAGGCCCAGTGCCAGGCGCAACCCGCCTAGAGGTAGGGCCCCGTGAGTCCCACGCTGGCTCACGGGTTCCCAGATGCACCTCACCAGGCCCTACCGTGCCAGCCACGTGTCAGGGCGGGGCTGTACACGCCCCGAGGGCTCCTCCCGGAGGGGGGCCCCCTCCCACACACCAGTGGAAGCACCATGCTACGCGCTGGCTGACGACACTGCCAAGGAGCGGCTATGCCCGTACTCATACGGAAGCGCTATACTCCGCGCTGGTGATAAACAACTGAGGGTGGCCTTCGGGCCGCATCAACCTCAGGGAGCCCAGTGCTCAGTGTCTAGCCTCATCGCAACACCTCCCCTCGGGAGTGCCGCGCGAGGGGGCTGGGCACGGGGGCTACGCTAGGGTCACGCCCAGACGCACACCGCTCAGCCAGGTCCCCACGGGCCTGGTTCGTCGCGTGCCTCTCCCCGAGCGGAGCCAAGGTATGAAGGCCGTTTGAGCGTCAAGGGGGGCTCCTGAGCATCGCGACTCAGGGGCCTAACTTGTCACGTAGCCCCTCACTCCTTGGTCCCGTCCTGGTTTCCGTTCGGGGCTATTGCTGGGTGAGGTACGCGCATGGCCGGGCTCTGTAGACGTAGAACGGTGGATCCGCCCACATCACACCTCCCTACTTGTTGTTCGTGCGCCAAGGGGGAATTCTGAGCATCGCGACTCAGGAGCCTAACTTGTCATGTAGCCCCTGACTCCTTGGTCCCGTCCTGGTTTCTGGTCGGGGCTATTGTTGGGTGAGGTACGTGTGCGGCCGGGCTCTGCCGGCGTAGAACGTAAGCCAGTAGGAAGGAAAAGCTCAAATTGCAAAGGAATTCGAAAGCAAATATTACAGTCCACACTGTTATCCCAGTATCAGGCGCAAGTTTAAACGCCTCCCCAAGGCATGGTACGTGTGCAGGAATCAAAAGCAGGGCAGGAGCCACGATGGAGTCACTTGACGGCGGGGGAGCGGCGCGGCCTTGCTCGCCTCACGGAGCAGCGGGGTTGACGGCGCCTTGCTCCGGCTTGGTGCTGAAGGCCCGGAACTTCCCCAGCAGAGCCTCTGCATGACCCTTCACGGCCTCGGCAGCAGCCGCCGCGTGCTGGCCGCTCACGGGCTCCAGCAGGCTGTCAAGGCCGAACCCGGGATCGCGAAGGTGGATGTGGGTGAGAACCCGCGTCAGTGCTGCAGAAGACAGAACGCGCGCCTCGGCCTCGGCCGTGGGGCCGAGGCCAAGGGCGACATCTTCAAGAGCGTGGACCAAGAAGGGAAGCAGCTTGGCGGGGCCGTCCTCGGCGCAGGCCAGCGGGCTCTCCAGGCCGCTATCTTAAAGCGTCCTCAGCGAGGAGCGAGCCTTCGCCTCCAGCTCCGTGAAGGCCGCGCGGTCTTCGGCGAGGACTAGGGCCTTGCCGTCCAGCTCGGCCGTCCTCGCCCCCAATTCCTGCTCCAGCGCGCCTAGGCGGTCGCGGCGTTTCTTGAGCTTGGCCTCCCGACCCTCGACGACCGCCTCGCAAGCCTTCACGTCCTCTTCCTGCTCTTGGTGATGGCAAACCTCTTTCGCGAGCTGATCCCGCAGGCCCTGTAGCTCGTCCTCCAGCACCTTGCAGCGACCACGGGCGTCGACCACCTCTCCCAGGGCTGCATCGCGAGCAGCCTTTGCCTCAAGGACGGCCTGCTTCTCCTTGTCGCATGCCGTCGAGGCCTGGACTAGCGCCGCCCGAATCGAAGCGTCGGAGCGAACCCATCCAGAAACCAGCTCCAAGCGCCCAGCCACCAAGCGGGGGTTGGCGCCGAGAAGATCCTGCCGCAGCCGGTCCAGCTCAGCAACAGCGCGGTCCAGGACGGCGGAAGGAGTCGGGGAGATAGCAGCCGGTGGAGTAGGAGGAGAAGGCGGTAGCACGGCCGCAGCATCCTGAGGCGGAGTCTGCCGTGCCCCAACAGCTGTAGCAGTGGCGGCAGACGGGAGCACCTCGGGAGCCACTTGGGCCGTGGGGGCTGAGCTCGCCCCAGCCGGCTCAGTCAGGCCCCGCGAGGATGACCGGGCGGGAGAAGCTTGTGTGTCGCGGTCACCTTCCTTCAGGGGCACTGTCACGAACGAAACCTCAGGAGCCCCCTTTGACTTCTTCGCTGCGGGCGCCAACCTATCCAAAGATGCGGACGTCAAGCCTCAGAAGCAGAGCAAGAGATAAAGAAAAGAATCGAACACTTACGGGTCGCCGCCGTTGAGCTCAAGCGGCCTCCGGCCAAATTTGAAGCCTGAAAGCCAGCTGGAAGGGTCAACCTCGGGAAGCTTGGAGGCGGAAGGTGCGCCTGCGGTTCACCCCGGGGCCGGGGGAGACCCGCGGAACATCAGCCCAGTCCTGTCCTTCTTCAGGATCGGGGGCGAGCTCCCGCTGTCCTGCTCGTCGTCATCTTCGTCGTCATCCTCGTCGTCATCATTCAGAGAGAGGCGGAGAACGCGGGACCTGCGCCGGGCCCTCGACTCTCCGTCAGTCGCCTCGGAGTCAGGCCCTTTTCTGCGCTCCCCTCCTTCCTCTTCTTCGCTGGAGTCGCTGGAGGGCACGTCCACCAGTCCCTCGGGAGCCTCCAGGGGCACGGGCCCTTCCTCGTTGAAGACGGGCATGGACTTCACTACCCGCTCCCAGTCGTCGCGAAGGAACAAGGGCGTAGGAGCGCTCTCCAACCTCGCCACATTGCCCCCGACCAGAGATTGGAGAACCGCGGCCAAGTCTCCGTCGGCCCAGGCCACGGGGCTCGGACAGGGCCTCCACATTGGAAGCGAGTACTGCCGAAGCGGAGCCAGCTGGTGCTCCAAGAACTCCCTCAGCAACGATGCGCCGGTCAGCTTCGCCGCCGACATGTCGGCCGGCCTCAGATCCGCATCCATCTTCTCCAACACCATCTTCGCGCGGGGATCCGTGAGCTTCGCTCGACCCCAGTTGCTGGAGCTCGTAGGCTGCTCGGTGGGAAAGATCAACCGAGGGTGGATGCACTCAGCGTCCACCAAGACCCACTTGCTCCTGAAGCCCTCGTTCCTCTTCCCAGAGTTCGAGATGGCAATGCCGCCACCGTACGCAATGAAGCTCCCGCACGCGGAAGCAGGACCGCAAGAAGTCCGGAGGGAGAAGTAATGGCGCAGCAAGGCCACTGGGGGCTGCACCCCAACGTGGGCCTCACAATAATAAGCAAAGATTGCGAGGAGAAGGACGGAGTTGGGATGGAGATGCAGAGCCTACAGCTTGTAATGGCAGAGGACAGAGAAGAAGAACTCGGAGAAGGGAGGCACCAGGCCAGCGACAATGGCGCTTACGAAGAGTGGATAGAAGGTGATCCTCTGACCCTCAGAGGTGGCGGAGCCGGCCTTGAACACCTTCGCCCCGTCGACGCCTCGCGCCGTCGCTATCCAGCGTAACCGAGCAAGGCCCGTCTCCGACATGTTCGGCGGGTCCAGGGCAGACGAGTACCAAGCCGTGGCCGGGGGCTGGCGAGGCGCCATGGCTTCCTGGGTCGCACGGTCAGAGCAGATCTGGAGATTTTGGAGGAAGGGAGGAGAAGCGCAGGAAAGGGGATCTGAACGACAACCGGGGGAAGCAAGAAGAAGGGCCTAGGCGGACGCCACTCTCTTATCAACTCGCGCGGCTGCTAAGGCGCCCGCGTCCAATCAATCGCCACGCGGCGCCCAAGGCCGCAGGCTGTTAGGGCCCGTGGCGCTTCACTCTTGCCCTTCCGTCTCCCTGCACGGCCAAGTTCGGGCGCGCCTTGGGTCCGAGGGCTACTGTCGGTGTTCTGGGAACAGGGGTCCCCAGACTTGCCTGCCTGCGGCCTGCGGCGTGGCTCAAAGGGGGGCCCAGCATGGCCCATCTTCACCAGCACAAACCCAAGACCCTCGCGAGGGGCCAAGCCTCGCGGGGCGGACGACACGGAGCTTCCTCAGGCACGACCTCGTCATGCTGGCTCGCGAGGAGGCGAAGAGATCAAGGCGGGGTACCTCGCGAGGTGCCTGTGATGCAAGCCATGACGACTCAGGGCGCCAGGCGGGTGCCAGCCCGCGCAGCGTCCTCTTTTCCTCTTTGGTGCAAAGGGGGCAAGCACAGCCGCGGAGTACCGAGGAATCAGGCAAAGGTTGCCGTTTCGGTGCAACGAGACCAAGACCAGGAGGACTACGAGACGGAGGTCACCGTGGAGCCCAAGACGGCGTTATCACCAGAGCTTTGCGCAGGCGAAGACTACTTTTGTCAGGATAGTTGATACTTGCTGTCCCCCTTCAAATTAGCCCGCCATTGTTGGCTCCCTTCCCGCTCAATATTTGGGGAGAGGACCAGGGCCACTATAAATAGGACCAGCCACCCGCGTAGCAAGGGGGTTCGGCTCAGTCTCCTCCAAGGGCTCGACAAGTAGAGAGGTGGTAGAGAGAGAGAGAGAGAGAGAGAGAGAAAGGTGGCTGAACTTCTCCTAGTAGTTCATCGCCCCAGCCAAGAACAGACCCTCACGAGGCTGTTCTTCCTTGTACTGCCCATTATCATCAGCCCAAGAGGCAATCCACCACGCCACACACTGGAGTTGGGTATTACACCACAACGGTGGCCCGAACCAGTATAAACCCTATGTCCCTCATGTTGTTCTTTTTGTAGCTTTGATCCCCACGTGGCGGAGGGGTGCGGGGAGGTAGGAGGCAAAATCTTCGTGCGCACCCCAGTGTTCGAACCTCAAGGGTCTGCCAGAACCCGAAATCCGAGAGCCTGCGGTGTGGAGAGCATGCCGAGGGCCCCATCAATGGTCCTTGCCCGCGGCTGGTTGGCCTCAACTCTGGCCTAACCTCCGAGTGATGAGGCCCCGCCCGACCAGGCCTCCGCCAAGGTCCGGAGGGTGACCGAAAAGGCGCTGGCCCCCAGCCCCCTGTTGGGAGCGGGCGAGCCGCTTCGAGCTTCTCCAACACATCCTGGCACGGATGATGGACCCAGCCGCGCGTTCGAGCTTGCACGCGAGTGTGGAGCAGTCCGCCACGAGCTCTTCCGTGAGGCAATGGGCGCACTGAGCCGGCTCAGGGAAGAGCTTGTGGGTGTTGACGCCCGTCTTGAAACTAAAGGCCTTCGGCTGGCGGACGAATGGCATCAGCTGAAGGTGGGCATGGACTTCGGGCGTCTCCAACGCGAGCGCGCTAATGCAAAGGCCGAGGCATCCCTTGCCACCTCGCGCGAGGCCTGCACCCGAGCCTTGGAGGGGCCAGGGAGGCTGAACACTGCCGCACGGCCGTAGAGGAATGCGAAGGGGAGCTCCGGGATCTGCACGCCTCGTTGGAGCAGCAATTCGAGGTGCTCAGAGCTGCCTTGGCGTTGATGAAGTGGCGCTGAGGGAGTCCTGGATTAGGGGGTGTCCGGACAGCCGGACTATAACCTTTGTCCGGACTGTTGGACTATGAAGATACAAGATTGAAGACTTCGTCCTGTGTCCGGATGGGACTTTCCTTGGCGTGGAAGGCAAGCTTGGCAATACGGATATGTAGATCTCCTCCCATTGTAACCGACTCTGTGTAACCCTAGCCCCCTCCGGTGTCTATATAAACCGGAGGGTTTAGTCCGTAGGACGACATACAATCATACCATAGGCTAGCTTTTAGGGTTTAGCCTCTCCGATCTTGTGGTAGATCAACTCTTGTAATACCCATATCATCAAGAATAAATCAAGCAAGACGTAGGGTTTTACCTCCATCAAGAGGGCCCGAACCTGGGTAAAACATCGTGCGCCCTGCCTCCTGTTACCATCTGCCTTAGACGCACAGTTCGGGACCCCCTACCTGAGATCCGCCGGTTTTGACACCGACATTGGTGCTTTCGTTGAGAGTTCCTCTATGTCGTCATCATCAGGCTTGATGGCTCCTTCGATCATCGTTAGCGATGCAGTCCAGGGTGAGACTTTTCTCCCCGGACAGATTTTTGTATTCGGCGGCTTTGCACTGCGGGCCAATTCGCTTGGCCATCTAGAGCAGATTGAAAGCTACGCCCCTGGCCATCAGGTCAGGTTTGGAAGCTTAAACTACATGGCCGATATCCGCGGAGACTTGATCTTCGAGCCCCTGCCGAGTGCGCCGCACTGTCACGATGGGCATGATTTAGCTCTGCCACCGAACAGTGTCTTGGAGGCCGCACCCGCATCCGCTCCGACCTTTAATTCAGAGCCAACTGCACCGACCGAGGGCGGGTGGCTAGACCCCGCCCCGGATGCTGCAGCCTCAACGGGGATCGAGCCGAACACCAACCTTATCCCTCGAGAGGGCCGTGACTCCACATTGCCGGACTCTCCTCCGAACTCTGAACCATCCGCACCCCTGCCAATCGAATCCGACTGGGTGCCGATCATGGAGTTCACTGCCACAGATATCTTTCAGCACTCGCCCTTCGGCGACATACTAAATTCGACGCCCACCCACCACCCACTTCATAGCCACTGTCGATGATTTGACCGACATGCTCGACTTCGACTCCAAAAACATCAACGGTATGGACGACGATGCAGGAGACGAACAGGAACCAGCGCCTATAAGGCACTGGAAAGCCACCTCGTCATATGATATATATATATATATATATATATGGTGGACACACCCAAAGAGGGCAATGGCGACGGAACAGCGGGGGATGACCCCTCCAAGAAGCAACCTAAGCGCCAGCGTCAGCGGCGCCGCTCTAAGTCCCGCCAAAGCAAAAATGGTGATACCGGCACAGGAGATAATAACAGCCCGGACAATGCCGAAGGCAACTCCCTCCAGCAAGATTCAGCGCAGGAGGATGGAGAAGCCAGCCACCCCAAGAGAGCGGCAGATAGAGAGGTAGAGGATGATAATTACATGCCTCCCTCCGAAGACGAGGCAAGCCTCAACGACGACGAATTTGTCATTCCTGAGGATCCCATCGAGCAAGAGTGCTTCCAACGTAGGCTTATGGCTATGCAAGTAGCCTTAAGAAAAAGAAGCAGCAGCTTAGAGCTGATCAAGACTTGCTAGCCGACAGATGGACTGAAGTCCTTGCGGTCGAGGAATACGAACTCGAACGCCCCTCCAAGAGCTACCCAAAGCACAGGTTGCGACCCCAATTAAAGGAGGAAGCATCTAAACCCACATTCCCAGCGGCTGATCGGCCACCTCGTGGCCGCGACAGAGAGGCCTCTCGGCCCACAGTTCAAGCTGCACCCCGGCGTCACTCAAAAAACACCAAGGCACGGGGGAATGCGTTAGACCTGCGAGATATATTGGAGGACAAAGCAAGGAAAACAAGATCAATCTACGGATCGCGTGGGCGCCCCACGAAACAAGACAATAACCGTCATGCCGGATACAGTAAAATTAAATCCGGCCGGGCCGAACGCAATAGACAAAACTCATTCGAGTTGCATTGTGATATAGCCCAGTACAGAGGCGCCGCACATCCGCTATGCTTCATGGATGAAGTAATGGATCATCAAATCCTAGAGGGCTTCAAACCCGTTAATATTGAATCATACGATGGTACGACAGATCCTGCGGTATGGATTGAGGACTATCTCCTTCATATCCACATGGCCCGTGGCGACGATCTACACGCCATCAAATACCTCCCACTCAAGCTTAAAGGACCAGCTCGGCATTGGCTCAATAGCTTGCTAGCAGAATCCATTGGGTGTTGGGAAGACCTGGAAGCCGCATTCCTCGACAACTTCCAGGGCACCTATGTGTGACCACCAGACGCCGATGACCTGAGCCACATAATTCAGCAGCCAGAGGAATCAGCGAAACAATTCTGGACACAGTTCCTAAACAAGAAAAATCCAATCGTCGACTGTCCGGATGCAGAGGCCCTAGCGGCTTTCAAGCATAACATCCGCGACCAGTGGCTTGCCCGGCACCTTGGACAGGAAAAACCGAAATCCATGGCAGCCCTCACGACACTCATGACCCGCTTTTGCGCGGGAGAAGACAGCTGGCTGGCTCGCAGCAATAACATGCCAAAGAGCCCTGGTAATTCGGATACCAAGGACAGCAATGGCAGGTCACATTGCAACAAGCACAAGCGCCGCATTAACAGCAACAATACGAAGGACACGGCAGTTAATGCCGGATTCAGAGGCTCTAAGCCCGGTTAGCGGAAAAAGCCATTCAAAAGAAGCACTCCGGGCCCGTCCAGTTTGGACCGTATACTCGATCGCTCATGTCAGATACATGGCACACCCGACAAGCCAGCCAACCACACCAACAGGGATTGTTGGGTGTTCAAGCAGGCCGGCAAATTAAATGCAGAAAACAAAGACAAGGGGCTACAGAGCGATGACGAGGAGGAGCCCCGGCCGCCGAACAACAGAGGACAGAAGGGTTTCCCCCCACAAGTGCGGACGGTGAACATGATATACGCAACCCACATCACCAAGAGGGAGCGGAAGCATGCGTTAAAGGACGTATACGCGTTGGAGCCAGTCGCCCCTAAGTTCAACCCATGGTCCTCCTGCCCGATCACTTTCGATCGCAGGGACCACCCCACTAGTCTCCGCCATGGCAGATTTGCCGCATTGGTTCTAGACCCAATCATTGACGGATGTCACCTCACTCGAGTCCTTATGGACGGCGGTAGCAGCCTGAACCTGCTTTATCAGGACACAGTGCGCAAAATGGGCATAGATCCCTCAAGGATTAAACCCACAAAAACGACCTTTAAGGGCGTCATACCAGGTGTAGAGGCCCATTACACAGGCTTAGTCACACTTGAAGTGGTCTTCGGATCCCCTGATAATTTCCGAAGCGAGGAATTAATCTTTGATATAGTCCCGTTCCGCAGTGGCTACCATGCACTGCTCGGGCGAACCATGTTTGCAAAGTTCAATGCGGTGCCGCACTACGCATACCTCAAGCTCAAGATGCCAGGACCTCGGGGAGTCATTACAGTCAATGGAAACACTGAGTGCTCTCTTCGAACGGAGGAGCACACGGCGGCCCTCGCAGCAGAAGTCCAAAGCAGCCTCTCAAGGCAATTCTCCAGTCCGGCGATAAAACATCCAGACACCGTCAAACGCGCCCGGAGTAACCTACAACAAGACCGCCTGGCACGTTCCGAGCGAGCGTAGCAATGCGGCCCCAACCCCAGCCTGCGCGAAACAGTGAAATCCATGCTATGCGTACATAATTATGCTCTGAAAATACCATGGGCACAGGGGGAGGGGCACGACCACGGCACGCCCCAAAAACGCGGCTCAACCGCACTAGGGGTTGCCGATTTTACCATTTTTTTCTTACTTTCAGGACTTTACTCTCCGGAAGACCTGTACGGCAGTACAATTGCTGCACACACGATACAACAACCATGGAGGCAGAAAGCTAAGTCACACTGTGGAATTCCCAGGTGGTCTCTATAACGAGCAAAATACATGTCTTAAATACTATCCCGCAGCTCGCCCCTGGAGGGGACATGTCAAATAGTCCCACCTCTTGCTTATTGCACTATTTGTATTGTTCTCCTTTTAATGCACCTTTTTCGAATAAACAATGCTTAGCTTCAGTCTATTATTGCATTCTCCATTCATTCCTTTTTATGTATATATGTTCAGTCATGACATTTAGCACCCGTACACTTTGGTACGGCCAATACGCCAGGGGCTCAAGCACCCCATACCATGGCATGAGAAGTCCGAACACTTTCACAAGTGTGGCACCCCGAACTTATAGCATTATATGCATCAGCTCTGAATCATGTCTTTGGTCAATAGTTAGGTTTGCCCGGCTCCCATGTTTTGGTACCTTACGTTCCGCTATATCGGCTAAGGTAGCACTGGGAGAACTACTGCAATTGTGCCCCGGTTCAGCTGGGCTAAGCACCTTAGTAGAGAAAGCTAAAACTGACTGTCAGGATAGGGCGAGAGCTGGTCGCTGTTCGAGAGGTTTCGAGTCCCTAAAGACTTATGCCGCATAGGGCGAGGAGTCGGCTTTGCCGGCCTAGGAGTGTATAGCGCCCCGAACTCGGTCTTCCGGATACTAGGGGCTTCGCCAAAATTTAAAATTATAGAATTCTCTGGCTAAGTGAGAGTGATAATGCATTATAGTCTGATTGCCTTGTTCGTTGTGCTGAGCACCTCCCTCGAAGGACCCAAGAATGGGAAAAAGAGTGCCCAGGTTTATCCCAAACACCCCAGTACTCGTGGCATGGGGGCAGAAGCCGACGACTAGCCATCTCTTAGATTTAATAAATGGTCGTACAGAAGGTAATATTCCAAATTCAAACAAGCGTTGCATAGCGTATACGAAAAAAAATTCAGCGTACAGGATCACAAATGCGAGTTCACTCAAAAATTACATCCTTGGAACATTCATCCGCCACAAGGCGGGCACCCTTCAGGACTCCCTCATAGTACATCTCGGGGTTGCGATGCTCCTTGCCCTGCGGTGGCTCGTCCTTCACCAGCTTCTCAGCATCCATCTTGCGCCAGTGTACTTTAACACGGGCAAGCACCCTGTGGGCGCCCTCGATGCAAACGGAGTGCTTGATGACTTCAAGCCACGGAAAGGCATCGGCCAGCCGCCTCACCAGCCCAAAGTAGCTCCCAGGCATGGCCGCTCCAGGCCACAGCCGACTACAAGACCCTTCATGGCCTGTTCGGCCACCTTATGGAGCTCGACCAATTGCTTCAGTTGGTCACTCAAGGGCACCGGGTGTCCGGCCTCAGCATACTGAGACCAGAACACCTTCTCCATCGAGCTCCCTTCCTCGGCCCGGTAGTAGGTGGCGGCATCTGACACGCTGCGGGGCAAATCTATGAATTCTCCTGGAGAGCTTTGGACTCGGGTAAGTAACAAGTAATTCACTTTCACGTGCTTGCTTTGCATAATGAATGCCTTACCTGTCTCTATCTTCTTCATCGCCTCAATTTCCTGGAGGGCTTTTTGGGCTTCGGCCTTGGCAGACTTAGCGCTTTCAAGGGCCGCCACGAGCTCGGACTCTCGCGTCTTCGAGTCAAGCTCCAAACTCTCGTGTTTTTTCACGAGAGCCTGGAGCTCTTGCTGCACCACCTCCTCCCGCGCTTCCTGTTTCCCTCGCTCGGTGCACTCCATGGCCGCTTTGTTTTCGGCCTCGGACAGCGCTTGCTTTAGGGTCACCACTTCGTTCGTGGCCCCTGCTATAGCCACGATGATCCTGTCATTTTTTGCAACCACATATTTTTAATATATACTTACACAAGGTATTAATTGCCTTCTTTCTCCTCGAGCTGCTTCTTGGCAAGGCCGAGCTCTTTCTCGGACTGCTGGAGGCTCTGCTTCAACGCATCGACCTCGGCAGTCAGTGCGACAGAGGTCAGCAGCGCAGCCTGCATACCCATATTGACATACTTATGTTAGACTCCTGCGTTTATTATTAGATCCTCTATTCGGCTTTTCTTTGTGAACACCAAACAGAGCATCACTGGCTACTGTCTATGCGGTAATATTTTCATATATATTTTTACATACCTCAAAGCCTGTTAGAAGGCTGGCACAGGCTTCAATCAGCCCGCTCTTGGCGGACTGAACTTTCTGGATCACCGCACTCATAATAGTGTGGTGCTCCTCGTCGATGGAGGCGCCGTTAAGCACCTCCAGCAAGTTATCCGGTGCCTCCGGTTGGACGGAGGTCACCGACAGGTAGGCTTGCCTTCTTAGTGGGGGGCCGCCTGCCGGAGTTCGGAACCACTACAGGTTCCGGTGCGATGTTTGGCCCAGGGCCGGACTTGGAGCCCTTGGGAGCCTTGCTGCCTTTTCGCCTGCAGTCCGGAAGGTCGCCTTGCAGCGCCTCCAGGACCACCTCCCCTTGGCTTGGAACCTTTTGGGACAACACCTCGGCGTTGTCCGTAGGGCGAGGGGTGGAAGTGGTTGGAAGTGAAAAGCTATTCACATCCGACGAATCCAAGGAACCACTCGACGATATGTTGACTTGGGCTCGGGGCGGACTGCATGATTATATTCGGCGTTAGGAGAAGCTCTGCAATAAAGGAACGCTACGAGTCACTCTGGTGTCCGATACGACTTCGCCAGGGGCTTGGCCCTGGGCGGCCACTCCTCTTCGCTGTCTCCGGCGTTGGTGGAGTAGTCCGGAGGAAGGGTCCTTCCCTTCTTGGACCCTCCGGCCTCCCAAGTTGGGGCGGCCTTCATTTTCTTTTCTCCCCATGCTGGAGGGGAAGAAGCCTCTTTATCCTCCTCCTCATCTTCGTGGGAGGAGTGCGCCTCGGAGTCATCGGACGATGAGTCCGACACCACCGGGCGCCGGGAACTTTTTTAGGGTTCCCGTGGCCTTCTTCTTGGCCTTCTTCTCCGGCACCACATAAGGTGCCGGAACCAGCAGCTCCGCCAAGCGGGCGTCTGCTGGGCCTTCGGGCAAAGGAGCCGGACAGTCGATCTGTCCGGCCATCTCCTGCCAGTTCTGTCAAAGGTACAGGAGCTTAGATCCCGCATAGAGTCAAACTATGAAAAACGAGTATCCTGTAAGAGGTAAAACAGCTTACCACGCTAGCTTGGTGCTTCGCGCAGAATCCGCGATCCTCGGTAGTGGGAGGGGGAACCTCGGCGCCCTTGAATAGCACCTTCCAGGCATCCTCGTGTGTTGTGTCGAAGAGCCTGTGCAGAGTTTGGTGCTGGGCTGGGTCGAACTCCCACAAGTTGAAAGCCCGTTGTTGACACGGGAGGATCCGGCGGATGAGCATGACCTGGACTACATTGACGAGTTTGAGCTTCTTGCTCACCATGTTTTGGATACATATTTGGAGTCCGGTCAGCTCTCCTGAACTACCCCAGGACAGGCCCTTCTCTTGCCAGGAGGTGAGCCGTGTGGGGATGCCAGATCGGAACTCGGGGGCTGCTGCCCATTCAGGGTCACGCGGCTCGGTGATGTAGAACCACCCTGATTGCCACCCCTTTATGGTCTCCACAAAGGAGCCCTCGAGCCATGTGACGTTGGGCATCTTGCCCACCATGGCGCCTCCGCACTCCGCCTGGCGGCCACTCACTACCTTCGGCTTGACATTGAAGGTCTTCAGCCATAAGCCGAAGTGGGGCTTGATGCGGAGGAAGGCCTCGCACACGACGATAAATGCCGAGATGTTGAGGATGAAGTTCGGGGCCAGATCGTGGAAATCCAGGCCGTAGTAGAACATGAGCCCCCGAACGAATGGGTGGAGAGGGAATCCTAGTCCGTGGAGGAAATGGGTAAGGAACACTACCCTCTCGTGGGGCCTGGGGGTGGGGATGAGCTGCCCCTCATCTGGGAGCCGATGCGCGATGTCGTCGGGCAGGTATCCAGCTCTCCTCAGCTTCTTGATGTGTCCCTCCGTGACGGAGGATACCATCCACCTGCCTCCCGCTCCGGACATGGTTGGAGAAGGTTGAGATGGGAAATGCGGACTTGGGCGCTGGAGCTCAAGTGTGCGAAAATGGATGAGCAAAGGAGGAAGAAGGCGTGGATGAAAAGGTGAATCCTTATCCCTTTATATGGGCGGACGAAACAATGCGTCCCCACCAGCTTGGTAAAACTCGCTTATCCCTCAAGCGCCCTAATCAATGGCACGGTTGGGTTACCCACGCCTGTATTGATGAGAATCCCGTAATAAGGGGACATGATCTCTGCTTCGACAAGACATGCCAAGGAAACCGCCTCACAAAACGCGCTAAGGTGGGACATTAAAAAACGATTCAAATGAAGGCTTGGCTGTGGTGTGATGTACGCTACAGAATACATCAGCAGATTAGATTTGTGAAAACGTTACTCTCCCTCTACGATGGTACGTGGAACTTGTTTTGCAGAGTCGGACATGATCCTCGTGTTCAAAATCTTCTATGAAGTATTCGGAGGACGAACCCGCCTTGCAATGCCGAAGACAATCTGCGCGCCGGACTTGTCGTCATTGAAGCCTGGTTCAGGGGCTACTGAGGGAGTCCTGGATTAGGGGGTGTCTGGACAGCCGGACTATAACCTTTGTCCAGACTGTTGGACTATGAAGATACAATATTGAAGACTTCGTCCTGTGTCCGGATGGGACTTTCCTTGGCGTGGAAGGCAAGCTTGGCAATACGGATATGTAGATCTTCTCCCGTTGTAACCGACTCTCTATAACCCTATCCCCCTCCGGTTTCTATATAAACCGGAGGATTTAGTCCGTAGGACGACATACAATCATACCATAGGCTAGCTTTTAGGGTTTAGCCTCTCCGATCTCGTGGTACATCAACTCTTGTAATACCCATATCATCAAGAATAAATCAAGCAGGACGTAGGGTTTTACCTCCATCAAGAGGGCCCGAACTTGGATAAAACATCGTGTCCCCTGCCTCCTATTACCATCCGCCTTAGACGCACAGTTCGGGACCCCCTACACGAGATCCGCCGGTTTTGACACCGACAGGCACCCTTCGAAGAAGAGGAGATCTTGAGGCGTGAGGAGGCGCTGATGCTGGAGGCCATAGAGCGCGGCCTTGAGCTTGAACGACTGGAGATGAGGGAGCCAGGTTTCCCTAGAGGAGGATGCCGCCAGCGTGCGCGAAGTCGGGATCTAGGAGGAGATCGATTGTAGGGTGGCGGAGGCTCGGGCAGATCTTGCCAGCTGATACGACCTGAAGCTGAAATGTGTGGATGACAAAGCTGAGGGCAGAACCACCGCCCTCAGGTCAAGGTTGGATGAAGTAGAACAATGCAAGAAGGCCTCTGCGGCGGCCCTGATCTCCATCCAGGACGACCTGGCCTCCACCCGCGCCTAACTGCTCCCGCTCTAGCGGTGGGTTGCTGATGCTGAGTCCCTCGTGTAGCTAAGCAGGGAGGAAGCGCTCCGCCGGAAGATGTTGTTGCGCGAGCATACTCCCATGCTCCGGGCCATCAGGGTGAGGGCCAACCAAGCACTGGGTGCCATCTGCTACGAACATGCTGCTCACCCCCATGCAGAGGACTATGCCGGCCATCTTCACTTCTTCACCAATGTCGTGACGCGCCTGGAGGACCGGGCCGAGAGGGCTCACGAGCTCGTGGAAGAAAAGAGCCAAGGCCTCCTTGGATGCGCGTTCTCCCGCGTCTTCAGCCATCTTCAGAATGCCGACCCCAACTTCGACTTCGATGCCGCCTTCACCCTATTTCCCGGAGCTATCCGGGACAACCTGACGCGCTGGGTGGATGATAATGTGGATGCTTTGGTCAGATCTTTCGCTACCGATGACAACGCAGTGGTGGTCATGGCGGATGAAGGCGACGTGGTCGATGATGGTGAAAACGACACTGGCGACGACGCAAGTGGCATGTCCGGGAGCGATCCGGAAGATGCAGCAAGCGACATGTCCGATTGAGCCCGCGCTCCTTGTTTTGACATGCGCGCAAAAGCTTGGGCACGGCCCCCGAAGATGTAAGTGCATTTTGGGGAGGGGGAGCCCCTCATGTAATCATACTATTGTTTTATTCCTCGAGCCAGACTTAAGCTTGCTTTTGTGAGTTCTCAAGTTTTTCCACGAGTTGCTGCAGTAACTTACCTCAGTCTAGGCAGGCCTCAAACTGGTCTTGTAGTTGTCAATGTGTAGCTCTCCCGAGGGGAGTCCTTCGCGGGCTCGTGAGGTTTCGGGCTTCTGAGGAGCCCGCTAGTCCGCCTGAGAGGGCCTTGCGAAAGATGAGTGTTAGATCACGACGAGATGTGCGCGCATACCACGCCCAACCCCTGCTCGCGAGGCACTCGTAAGGGAGGGGTAGTAGGCTCTGGTCTTGAAACAAGGCACGGAGCCAGAAAACTCAAGAAATCAACATGAACGAGAAAATATTGCCCCCATGCTTGCCAATGAAAATAAAAATTCGAGTTCAAATTCAAATGGAGGCAAATCGAGTTACAGAAAAGGAGTTGAAAGAAAATGGCCTCGTCCAGCCCCTAGCTAGTCTTCTTGTCTTCTCACCAGCGCGCAGCCTAGTGCTTTCACTAGTCATGAGCATAGTCATTGGGGGACAGTGTCGACGGCCAGCTGAGCATGGTGCTTCCACTAGGACATGGGCGGGAGCCCCCGAGGCCCGAGGGTGGATCTCTGGAGACTCCGGGGCATGTACAGCCCCACTCATTATTACGTGAGAGTGTCACAGGCGGAGACCTTCATAGGCGTGAGCCTTGCTTCATATCGCCAGACGAGGGCCCCGCCTTGCACCACCCTCGACCATCGTTGGGGCGTCCGGAAACTAGGACGATGCCAAGGGGCAAATGGGACGCTAGTGGTGTGCTCGGCGACCACGGGCCCTCTGCCGGGGGGAGGGCTCGCCGGCGCCTCCCCGACATAGGACCTACCTCCGGGTGACACCTTGCCCCGCGCGACATGAGGGAGGGCCTTGCTCCAGACCCCTTCCATGCAGCCCCCAGTGCGCTGCCCCTGGCTGGAGTGGGGCTGCCACACTGGGGTCGCCGTCTGCCGCTGCGGCCTGGTCCACCTGTGACCCATGGTTAGCGTAAGCCTGCTCCTGAGATATCAATGGTACCCTGCGGTGGTTGTCGTTGGCGGGGTCGGCGAGGCTCTTGGGTGGCTCATGGAAGGCCTCGGCTTCCAGCATCTCTTCTTCCCAGCCCGACTTGAGCAACATGCATGGGTCATCCTCTGGCGTGTACTCCTGATCCACCATGCGGGGCACATAGGCTTCCTGAGCTGCCTCTTTAGAACCTCCGCTGAGACGCCCTGTGCCCCACATCGTCGAGCCCGGTGCGCCTCCCTGGTGGCTGTAGGGTGGCGCTCGACTGGGACCATGAGGAGCAACGCCCGCACCTACGCCACCCAGGGGAGGCAAGGGTGCAGCCGGATGTCCGGCACCGCTGGTCATGCTGGCGCTGGCAAGCCGCCATGGTGCACCTGGGAGCACGAGGGTGCGATGAGGCCTGTCGTGCGACCTGGCCACAACTTAAGATGTAAGTAGGGAGCAGAAAGGCGGCGTACCCCTAGTTGTAGCATCCAACAGCTCGGCGACGCGTTCCAGCAATGCGTCGCGACCGCTCTCCATTAGCCGACACCGCAGCAGCTCCCGCGCCACCACGAGCGTAGCTCGCATGTTCGCCTATTCCCGTCAGGTGTGTGGCGTCGTTGCTACTGCGTAGCTTGAGGATATTGCGGCGGCCCGCGCACGCCGCGGTGTGAGAGTGGAAGGTGTCTGTCCATGCCGCCCGCGTCCCGCGGTGTTCGACGGTGTGCGGGCCACCTGGAGTGCGTAGTTGAGGTCTCCTTGGGCGGACGACGCCACCCTGATGGGCCAAGCATCCCACTGGTCAGTGTTGGTCCTCGGGTCGCTGGACATCGAGACCGCGGGGTGTTGGCGGATCAGCTAACGGAAGAGAGGCTTCAGCACACCCCTACCTGGTGTGCCAAATGTTGGATTAGGGGTTCCGGCAAACCCTTGAGGTTCGAACACTGGGGTGCGCACGAAGATCTCTCTCCCCGGCGAGCCCACTCTCGCAATGATCTCAAAGCCTAGCTCGCTGAACCCGAAGAACAAGGGACACAAGGGTTTATACTGGTTCGGGCCACCGTTGTGGTGTAATACCCTACTCCAGTGTGGTATGGTGGATTGCCTTGTAGGCTGAGGATGAACAAGTACAAGGGATGAACAGCCTCCCGAGGAGAGGTGTTCTTGAGCTCGATAAGCTTGGGTGCGTGTGGGTGGTCTGGATGATCCTATCCTCTCTATGGTGGTGGCTAGTCCTATTTATAGAGGCCCTAGTCCTCTTCCAAATATTAGGCGGGAAGGGATCCCACAACGACTAGTTTGAAGGGGGCCAACTAGTACAAGCTATCCTGACAAAAGGTGTTCTTCGCCTGCCAAAGGCTCTGGTGGTGACGCTGTCGTGGGCTCCGCGGTGACCTCCTGCTATCCTGCTGTTCTTTTCCTTGTTGCAGCAATATGGAAACCTTTGCCTGATGCCTCGGGACTCCTCGCTAGCGCTTGCCTCTTTAGCTCCAAAGACGAAACTGGCACCCTGCGCCCGATGGTGCCCGCCGGGCCTTGGTCGTCATGGCTCACGTCATGTGAACCTCATGAGGTGCCTGTTGCATAGATATCTGTGCTCCTCGGGAGACAACCTAGGGAGGCCGCCCCGGAGGAGGTCTTGGTGTCATTCGCCTCGCGAGGCTTGGCCCCTCGCGAGGGTCTTGAGTGGTTGCTAGTGAAGATGGCCGTACCAGGCCGCTGGTGGAGCCACGCCCTGGGCCGCAGGCAGGCAACTCTGGGTACCCCCGTTCTCAGGACGCCGACACAATGTACTAGTTCATCCTTAGCCCATGGGCAATCCACCACACCACATTGGAGTAGGGTATTACACCACAATGGTGGCCCGAACTAGTATAAACTCTCGTGTCTATTGTTCCTTGGGTTCGGCGTGCTAGACCTTGAGATCGTTGCGAGAGCGAGCTAGGGAGAGAACTTCATGCACACCCCAGTGTTCGAACCTCAAGGGTTTGCCGGAACCTCCAATCCGGCGTTTGGCGTGCCAGGTAGGGGTGCGCCGAAGCTTCGCCTCTCTGCTTGCTCCGTCCTACTCGATGGCAGACGCCATCCCTCCAATTAGGCCGGCGGGCTCCTGCAGATGCGTCGTGGGCATCCGGGCCTTCACCCTCTCCTTGCGGCAGGTGTGGTGGCCGCGCAAGCTCAAGCCAGAGATGTCGCCCCACTACGACGGCGCGGCAGATCTAGCAGCCTTCCTCTAGGCATACGAGGAGGCCGTTCTCAAAGCCGGAGGCGACGACCAGGTCATGGCCAAGTGGTTCCCCTGGCCCTGACCGGTGTGCCATGCGCCTGCCTGCTCAGCCTGCCAGGATATTCAGTAACCTCCCGGGAGGAGCTGCACGATCTCTTCGTCGCGCGCTTCGCGGCACAGGCACCCCCGCCGTAGCAGCCATCCTTGGTGGTTCGCAGGCGCCACCCACGGATCGCCATGTCAAGAAGTTCATCCGCCAGTTGGTGCCGCCCGCGTGCAGCCTTGGGCTCCCCCGAGATGGGCGGCGCCCCAGGCCGACCTCACCATCAACTCGGAGGACCACCCAGCCATCACCACGGGCACGGGCGCGCTCCCGATGCTCTGCACACCCACCATCTGCAAAGTGGCTGTGACTAAGACCCTCATCGACGGCGGAGCTAGCCTCAACATGCTCTCCGCAGAAGCTTTCGGTTTGCTTCACGTACCATAAGGCCGGCTCCGCCCCACCAAGCCTTTCTCTGGAGTCGGCGTTGGTTCCACCAGCCCCCTGGGGAAGATACGACTCCCGGTCACCTTTGGCACCCGCAACAACTACCGCACTGAGCTAATCAACTTGGACATCGCCCACATCGGCCTTCCGTACAACGCCATTCTCGGGTACCCTGCCTGGCTCAGTTCATGGTAGCGACCCATCCCACCTACAATCTCATGAAGATGCCAGTATGCAGCGGCGTTCTCACCGTGGCTGGGGACACCAAGGAAGCCCTAACGGCTCTCAAGCTCACCTTCAAGGCCGCCGCGGCAATGCGCCCAGCCGATGGAGCCGCCCCGAGGGCTAAGGGGACTGCACCAGCAAAAAAGAAGCAGTTGTTCACTCAAGATCGAACTGAAACGAAGCAAGTGCCGGTCGAGGAGGATGGATCCTCGGTAGCGACCTTCACCATAGGCACTAACCTTGACCCAGACCAAGAGGAGGCATTGGTGAAGTTCCTGCGCGCGAACAAGGAGGTATTCGCCTGCGAACCCAAGCAGCTGGTAGGGGTCTCAAGGGGGGTAATCGAGCATCATTTAAGGGTGTGCCCCAACATGCGCCTTGTGAAGCAGAAGGCGCGATGACAGTCCATGGAGAAGCAGTCCTTCATCGTCCAGGAAACCCACAAGATACAACTTGCGGGAGTCATTCCCGAGGTCCGGTACCTTGAGCGGATAGCAAACCCCGTCGTTGTGCCCAAGAAAGGGGGGAAGGAATGTATGTGTGTCAACTTCACCAACCTCAACAAAGCCTGCCCTCAAGACCCGCTCCCACTTCCGCGCATCGACCGGATCGTCGACTCCACTGCCGAGTGCGACCTGCTGTGTTTTCTACATGCTTTCTCGGGTTATTACCAGATCAAGATGGCGGTCGAGGACGTGGAGAAGATGGCCTTCTTGACCCTGGGTGGGGTATACTGCTACACTTGCATGTCGTTCATATTGCGCAATGCTGGGGCAACCTTCCAGCGGCTGATGCACATCGCCCTGGGCCGGCAGCTTAGGAGGAGCGCAGAGGCCTACGTCGACGACATCGTGGTGAAATCTCAGGAGGCGAGGACCCTCATTCAAGACCTGGAGGAGACCTTCGCTAGCCTGCGCCAGGTGGACATGCGGCTCAATCCAGAGAAGTACGTTTTGGCATCCCTTCAGGCAAGCTGCTGGGTTTCCTCGTGTCCCATAGGGGGATCGAGGCGAATCCAGAGAAGGTCAAGGCGATAGAAGATAGGAGCGCGCTGCAAACCTTCAAGGAAATGCAAAAGCTTGCGGGGTGCGTGACCTCACTGGGGCGCTTCATCTCCAAGCTGGGGGAGCACGCCCTGCTGTTCTTCAAGCTAATGAAGAGGAAGGGCCCGTTCGAGTGGACCCTAGAGGTCGTTCAGGCATTTCAAGACCTCAAGAGGTACCTGACCAGCCCACCGGTGATGGTAGCGCCTCGCCCCCTTGATCCTCTGGTGCTTTATCTGGCCGCAACACCTCACTCGGCCAACGCGGCACTGGTGGCTGTCCGGGAGGAGCGCCAGGCCAAGGATGCGCCGCGTAATGTCGTACCTTCAACCAGGACGGTGTGGCACTAAGACGGCGCCGCTGAAGTCACGACGACGTCCACGAACGATTAGGCCCCAAAAGATGGTGTTTATGGGCCTGCGGAGGCCATGATGGGTGACCAAGCTCCTGAGGTCCCCCCACCGCACACTGCCAAAAAAGACACATCCGTGACATTTGGGGCCAAACGAATTTTTTTCTGTCATACTTATGACACTTCTATGGCAATAATTGTGACAAAACACGGTATCATCATAGATGTGGTGGGGTCCTACTTCTATGACAAAAAATCATGACAGAAAATGGGCTTTTCGTCCTAGGCGGGCCGGAGACGCAGCTCCATGACATTCTTTGGGCCGTCCATGACACAAAAAACTATGGTAGAAGCGAGGGCGAGGAAAATATCAGGGTGTTCCCGGTTATGGTGGGTGGTCGGGGCCAAGCAATGCGCGTTTCTCTCATACACGCACGCGCGTGGGTGCGAGGCGTTGGGCTCTAACTGAACCCGAGCGAGGCGTTGGGCACTAACTGAACCTGAGTGATTGCACTGCAGGCTACGCGTTACTAAACCCGAGCGATCGATCGATGGCTGTTAACTGAACCCGATCGAGTGATTCCTTCGCTACTGCTGCTAACTGAAGTCGATTGATGCTGCCTCTGGATGAATAGTGAGCGCTACTGGGGGGTTTGGATGAATAGTTCCCGGTGGGGGTGGATGAACAGGACCCGGTGGTGTTGCCTCTAGATGAACAGGACCCCGATCGATCGAGCCGGTTGGGGCTGGATGAACAGGACCCCGTGGAGGGCAGGATGAACAGGACCACCCCGTGGAGGGCAGGATGAACAGTAGATGGTGGAGTGTTGGATGAACAGTAGCCCGTGGAGGGGTGGTTAAACAGGAGCCCGTGGAGAGCGCTGGTTGAACAGTAGCCGGTGGAGTAGAGCGTGGTGGAGGCTGGATGAACAGGAGCCCGTGGATGAACAGACGGAGCTGGAGGCTGGAGGAGGTCGAAGGTGGATGAACAGTTGCCCATGGAGGCTGGAGGGGGTCGACGGTGGAGATGAACAGTATCCCGTGGAGTCCCGTTTTGCGGTACGCCACACCCCTCCCGATGAACAGGACCCTGTTTCGACCGTAGCGCTCCAACACAAGTCCGTTTCCTCCGTTTTGCGGTACGCCACACCCCTCCCGATCAACAGGACCCCCGTTTCGACCGTAGGAGGCCTCTTTCCTCCGTTTTGCGGTACACCAGACCCCTCCCGATGAACAAGATCCCATTTCGAACGTGGCCGGTCGAACACAAGGTCGTTTCCTCCGTTCTGCGGTACGCCAGGCCTCGTTTCCATCGGCTGTTCCGTCCAAGCCCTCCCGATGAACACGACGATGCATTCCGTTCCGACCAGCCAGTTGGCTCCCCATGAACATGATGACAACACAGTTTCTCTGTTCCGACCCAGCCATGTACACGAGCCCTGGCCGTAAGTATGCGTGAGTAGGCGTTCGAGACCCTGCCCGTATGTACGTATGTGGCCGTATTTTCTTTCTTGCACACTAGCCGCTGTACGTACGTGTACATGCTACGTGCACGCCTCTACTATGACACGTGCGCGCCTCTACATCGACCAGTATGTACGTACACGTTCGAGACCAGAATGACAACGCTATGTACTCTTCGACCAGGTGGGTCCCGACTGTCAGGCACTTCCTTGCGTGCCAAGATGTAGCTGGTGGGTCCCAGCAGTCAGGGGGGCAAATCGTTTTTTTGCCCGGACGTACTTCCTTGCATGTGAAGATGTAGCTGGTGGGTCCCAACAGTCTGAGGGAGACGTTTTTTCATGAAATATGGTGGCCCATCCGGTGGGTCCCTGCTGTCAAGTGGAGGAACAATTATTTTGCGCGTAATAAGGAGGCACTTCCTTGCTGCGGCCGTGGACCCAGCTGTCAGCCTCTCCACGTACAGTCCACGTCCGATGGAAGCCGTTCCTTGACCATGTTGACCATGCCACGCCGAGAGCACCAGGGCGGTGGACGACGGTGAAACCTAGGAAGGGGACGACATGGAGTCGGGGAAGACGCGGCGGTGGAAGCCCGCGCGGAGAGGAGTACGAGGGTTCACTGGTTCAGCTGTGGTGTGAGGCTGCCGTCGGCGCAGGGCCTGGCCAGTGGTGGGAATAGTAGGGGGCGGTGAGGCCTCTACGGCAGCACAGCCGGCCACGGGAGGCAGGAGCATGCGGCACGACCGGCGCTGCTTTGGGCGGCTGGAGCAAGAAGACCAGAGGTTGAAGAAGCACTACGGCCGTTGGATGGACATTGTACGGTCACTGGAGCTAGAATCATTCATATTGACTAAGATGACAAAGCACTCCGTCCCCATCAACTTAGTAGGCCCACAAGTCAGTCTCCCACCAAGGTGGGTCCCGACCAGCAGGGGGAGTATTCATTTTTTGTGCGTAATAAGGAGGCACTTCTGGTGGGTCCGAGCTAACAGTGGAGGGAACATTTTTTCATGCAATATGGTGGCCCGTCCGATGGGTCCCAGCAGTCAAGGGGGAAACGATTTTTTCACAAAATACGGTGGCCCGTCCGGTGGGTCCCTGCTGTCAGCTGGAGGAATCATTATTTTCCACGTAATAAGAAGGCACTTCCTTGATGCCATTGTGGACCCAGCTGTCAGCCTCTCCACGTATAGTCAACGTCCGATGGAATCCGTTCCTTGACCATGTTGACCACGCCATGCCGAGAGCACCAGGGCGGTGGACAACGGCGAGGCCTAGGAAGGGGGCAACGCGGGGCCGGGGAAGACGCGACAGTGGAAGCCCGCGCGGAGAGGAGTATGAGGGTTCACTGGTTCGGCTGTGGTGTGAGGCTGTCGTCGCCGCAGAATAACAGGGGGTATGGGTGAGTAGAGGGATGGCCTGGCCAGCGCTGGGAGTAGTAGGGGGCGGTGAGGCCTCCGCGGCATCACAGCCGGCCACGGGAGGCAGGAGCACGCGGCACGACCGGTGCTGCTTTGGGTTGCTGGAGCAAGAAGACCAGAGGTTGAAGAAGCACTACAGCCGTTGGATGGACATCGTATGGTCACTGCAGCTAGAATCATTTATATTGACTAAGTTGACAAAGCCCTTGGTACGCATCAACTTAGTATGCCCACAGGTCAGCCTCCGAAACGGTGTGCCCAGATGTCAGGGGGAGTAATCATTTTTTGGGCAGCTGAAGCAAGAATATCCGAGATTGAAGAAGAAGCACGACATCCGTTGGATGGACATCCAACGACCACAGCTGCGAGAACCGTGTGTTGTTGACAAAGCCTTGCATACGCGTCAACTTAGTTTTTTAGGGGACGCATCAACTTAGAAGGCCCACAAGTGTGTGGCAGAGAACATATAGCCCATTTGCGATTTCTAAGAATGTACAACCCATTTTTTAATTCTAATGGAATTTACTACAACCCATTTAGAGTTTGCTAAAAGTACAACCCATTTTCTAGCTAGGACAACAATTAATAATTTCAACCAACCGCTCAAAACAGAATTTAAAAAATCCCACATTTTTATGGGATCCGAAATATTTTTATCTGAAATTTCTAGTCAGATTAAATATAATTTCAAAATAAAGTTGTATTACGTTAAAATCCAACGAAATATTGCACGTGCAACAAGTAATGAAATTAAAATTTTCAAATTCCAAAAATAATATATTTTTTAAACTAATTACGCGTTTGGTGCATTTTTTTATAGTTACTGCCCAGCTATTATAATTACATCCCATTTATTATTCCTTAAAGTCCATTTTCTTGTTAAGCCTAATGCATACTTCCTAGGAAAGTTTGCAGCCCAGCGGGGCAGAGAATAACAAGTTGACCCGGATATTGTGTGCAACTGGCGGCCCAGTTGCATCGCTGATGTTGAAAAAAAAGGACTGTGTAGTACAGTACAACCTAACATGGCTACTCAGCCCACATTCAGCGACGCCGGAAAGGCCCAAACAAGGCTTCTGTACAACTTTTTGAAGTCACTGAGCTCAAAACTTAAGAAAAAAGTTAGATTATAGTGGAACCTAATTAAAAGCTGTCACGAGCAAAGAAATAATTCAATTGGTCCCACTTGTGCGTGTGTGCGTGTGTGTGTATGAGAGAGAGAGAGACCCATCGGTCGATGCTCTTAAATACATCTTTCAGCCATATGCATTGTTGATGCTCAGTAAAAACTTATATAGTTGACACAATCATATAGAACATCATAGCACACTGAACTTGCATACAAAATTTCACGTAGCTGGCACAATCAGGATGGAAGCAGTGGATCGCTACGGGTAGGGATATGTTGAAACCAACGAACTCATACATAACGGTTCATCCCTTGAATGTTGTGCAAAGAAAACAGATAGACAACACAATAAGTTGTACTAGCACATTAAGTAGACGTACAACCCTTTCTAAAACAAGTTCAGGTACAAAATTTGAACATGTCACAATCAAATGTACTGGCACATCAGTGCTTCACACCCATAGCTCAGATTTAACTAGTATCTGACAAGATTCAGTTGTTACCTAAAATTAGAGCACATCCAGGTAGCCAGCCCTGCCCCTTCTCCCAAAGAAGCACTGGCCTCCTCCGCGCGATGGAGTAGGCCCTGTGCCATCCATCGTTCCGAGCAACACGGGGAAAGTCTGACGTTGACTCCTGTAATGGATGTCGTCGATGGACCCTGGCACCAGCGGCGGCAGCAGGATTTTGATTGATGGATTGACCACTTCTTCGACACGCACGAACACTCGATACAGGTACATTCCTAACATGGTCCGCGGCGGCCTTGGTGGCGACGAATAGTACAACCCCGGTTCCTGCACCGGTATCTCAACACCAATCACCTTCGGTATGGTGGACGGCTTCTTCATCCATGCCATAACCGTCAGTGCTCACCTGTCTAGAGGAACAATCATACTTACGAGCTCAGCTCCAAGGTCGTTGATAAGCTCATTCATGGACTCGCTATTCCAAGCACGTCGAGGCATGCCGTGGAAGGTATGCTTTGTTAAAAACTCAAGCTCAGAGGGCACCGAGCCCCATCCTGGGTGCCACCGATCAAAGCTCACCAGCGCGCCATCGCAGAACAAACGCCAGGAAGATTCGGACACACGACTGCAGTCGAAAGTTGTCCGGAACCTGACAACAAAATCCGGAACCTGCAAACGAGCAAGTCACTTATTTGGATGCCATGCGCAATGCCAAGAGCTTTGACAAGGTCATCCGGCGAGACAGGAGGCCGGTCGCCATTGATGGTTACCATCAGCACTTTGCCGGCAAACTAGTCGTCAAGTGCCGCCATGCCACTGTTGAGCAACAGCACGCAGCGACCGAAGGCAGGACGGACCTCAGGATCTCCGGCTCGGATATCCGCATTGACCGGTGACATGATAGTGAGCTTGAGTACAGGGAGTATAGGAGGGGGATTTGGGGGAATTGGAGTAGGAATCGAGATTCCAGAGGTGGGGAAGGGGCGGGAGATTGGGGATGAAAAGGTAGCTTGAATTTCCAACATGCGCCAATATGCTCTCGGCGCGCAAGCGCACGAAAACACCGGTGGCGCCCACATGTCGGCCTAAGATTCCTTATTCTTTTTTTTGGAGAGCCCGGCCCCTTTTTAGGATCTTTTGAGAGCCCGACCTGAGAGTCATAATTGACTTGTTTGGCATTGCGTTACTACTCGGCCCATATTCAACGACACCTCACTGGCCCAAACAAGTGTACATCATCGAAAAGAAACTGAGCTCAAATTATATAACTTGAAGAAAGGAGATACACTCTGAACACTGGAGAATGGTGATGCCTTCATTTAGCCCACCAGTAGTTCGAGACAATAAACAGTTCTAAACAACAATATATACAACATTCAAACACTGACTAGTGACTACTACTGACATAAACAACAAGACATGATAGTTCATAAGAAGTCTTGCTACACCACTAAAACGCACCCATCTGCAACGCTCAGACTCTCGTGATCCAGACGAGAATGACATTCTAAACAGAGGCAATTATTACATAGTACGAGTGACATAGATGAGTATGACCAAATGACAAGGAATATGCACAACAAAAGAAAGAACTACCCATCCAGAACAAGCAGCAAAGAAAACAAAGTCATTCGAAGAGATGATCCAACACCATCATAATTTGCAGCCCCGCTTCAGCGACCAATAATCCGGAGACACCAGTACTCCACCCTTTCGACGGAACAGCCCAATTACCTATCAACCTGAAGGCTTGAACCACATCACTGCCTGTCGTAATTGAGACATCCAAGGATCAAAGTTAATCCGGATGCCTTTGTCATTCTCACCTTCTTTTCGCTGTAGGCTGTATCGTTGACAATCAGGGGAGTTTGCTCCCGAACTCCTAGGGCTAGTCGTGTAGACACAGTTTTCCATAGCAAACAGAGCCTCTCTGCCATCAAGGTCCTTGCCAACAGTGATCTCCTGGTTAATCGGATAATTGAGTCCGAGAAACAGAGAGTGTGAGCCAAGGCTATTTACCCACCTCCAACTGAAAAATCCTGAAGGCCCCAACAAGCTGGTATCCTGCTCATAGACGTAACAACCACTGTCCGGATACTCACGTATTTCACGGTGCTTGTATACAGTGGTGTTTTTGCAATATAACTTTTCCGGCTCATGTGTCCGAATGATCATCAATCTTTTGCCGTCGTCTGATTGAGCGAGGAACCAGTTGTGCTTCCCTGTTTCTGGCAAGGTGGTGTGATTACAAAGGGCAGTAACTGTAGGGACACTGCATCATATCAAAAAGGACAGGCATTGTTAATGTAAGATCAACATTGTTCAGAGTATGAGTAGAATAATGCAAGAAACAACATTGATATGTCCCTGTTGGAACTAGGAGGAAAATACAGGGAAATGTATACTGGGTTCGAAAATATAGAAGTGCCATGCATGGTTATACTCATGTTATCTCGCAATCGATTCTTTAGAGGAAACTACCATGTCATGCATGTTATGGAATCATGTTCTGTCGTCACAAACAAATTCTTCAAGGTAACTAACAGACCATGCATTGTTATATACTCATGTTCTGTGGGAAAATTTTTGTGAGGATATTATTGTAGCCATTGATTGCTGAAGGGGGAATATAGGTATGTACACATGGTAAGCATTACAAGATTTCACTGCTTCGAAATATAGAGTTCTCCATATGCACATTTACTTCCCTAATGTATGGTTAGATGAAACCAACAGTGTGGTACATGTTTCTATATCATGAAATGAGGAAACCAACATGGCCATTGATACACACTCATATTTAGTAGTAGTATATAGATTACTGTAAAATAAGGAGAATATCCATATATTCCTATCCGTTTGATTATTCAGGGGTACAAATTGGTTGTAATGACATGATCACAATCGCATGAATTAACTCATTCCAAATATAGCTGATTTCCGGCATCTCTAATACATTGGCATAGTTCTACTCAAATTCTGCTCAAACAGGGATATGCCAACCATCGCAAAAAGTTCTAACAGTGTCATGGCGTCATCATTAACATGAGACGGAAACAACTTACACGCGCCGTCCCAACAATACGTGGTGCCATCTGCTTTGTCAATCGCGTAGATGATGCCATTGTGTTCAATAGCATCACAGAAGTGTGTATCAGCTTTGACGATGATCCACTACGAGCTAAGTTGTCTCCAGCTAAAGAAGGCACCAGCGTAAAGATAGGCGAGTCCACGGTCGAACAAGGCAATTAGCTGGAAGTCTGCGTAATTCGCATGTCATGTGGGCACTTGGCAGATTACAATCTTCTGGAAAACAAGGTCCGTCCAACTGACGTGGTAATCTAGATGACTAGGACAGTGATGGTAAAACTCTATATAATCCAACGGAGGAAGGATAATCTCATGGGAGGTCTGGAAGTTCACGAGCACCAACTTTTTACCGTCTTCTTTGAAGGCAGCCATCCAGTGGGTGTTCATGCCGACCCAGTACATACCCGCCAAGAAGTTTCGGGCGATGGTGATCGGATCGAAGTCGAGGGAAATGATGTACGGCAACCCGCTACATACCTGCAAACAAGTTTCGGCTAATGGAGATCGGATTGAAGTCGAGGGGCATCATGTATGCCTCCGTACCATGGTTAGCCAATCACGCAAGACCAGGTAGCAGCAAGCAGGGTGTCTTGCAAAGCTTTGGCCTCGCTTCGATGATGGCCATGTGCATGCCCCTTGAGCATGCAGCCAGCCGCAGGGCGCTCAACATATCCATACACGAACAACAGAGGTCGAGGACGTCACTTGGGAGATTGCTCCAATCGTGGCTCATATGGATCCTGCGCGGTTCGCGTTCATCCATGCTGGAGTTTGGAAGGTGGGGTTTTGGGGGCTTGATTTACGGGGGAGAAGGTTGTCGGTGCTGGAGTGGCTAGCGAGGGAATAGTGGTACTGGGGGAGGCGAGCGAGGCAAGGGTATGCGGGGGCACAGTGAGATAATGAAGAGTGACCTTGGGATCTTCGGCGAGACGGATATGGAGATGGAGCGGTGCTAGGGGAGAGGGAGACGAAGCGAGGCATGCTATACAGCGGTGGTGATAGTCACTGCACAGTGCACAAGGTGAGGCTGACTTTGGTAACCCGGACACGCCGCCTGGATTGGTGTCACCTCGGGCGCAGGGTCTTGTCACTTCACTGTGAGGACCGGATGAATAATAGTATTTTGACCATCAAGTGTACCACAGTTGTACTACTACTACTACTACTACTACTACTACTACTACTACTACTACTACTACTACTACTACTACTACTACTACTACTACTACTAGGAGTAGTAGGAACATGAGTACACTCCAATGCTAGCATGCCTCTGGGTTCACTTCATCCTCCAGCTATCATCCATATTGTGAGCAGAACCAAATTCTCGTGGATGCGGAAGCGCGAAGAAGGACTTTTCTTTTTTGAGGATAACCGCATTTTCCTTAACCATAGTAGGAACATGAGTAGTACCCCCTCCGGTCCTCTTTTGTCTGTGCATAACTTTTTTCAGTATTTCTCTAATTAGTCTGCGTATATACCCTTTTGCATGTGCCCATTCCCCTCCATGCCCCGCATTCACATCATTAATTAGCATACGCATGAGCAGCTGCAGCCAGACTCCAGCCAATAAACTGCAGCATATGAGTGGGACATTCTGTGAGCGTGGGAGAGAGAAAAGGCAACCCTAGAGCTCGTCCAATCCATCAAACCACCGCAGCTCTCCTCATGCATGCGCATAACTTCTCCCATTTACTTCTCCATTAGGAACCGATTTTCGTCGGCTTTTTCACTACTCCTTGATCTTCATTTGCATCCAAACCACACTGCATTCACATTGTTTTAACCTCTTCACATACTCCTGGAGTAATTCCGAAGCCCCTATAAATAATCATCTTCTTCATTTAGACTAGCCATCTAATCCTAATTCTCCAAATCATAGCCCTCCGGTCTAGCGGTTCAAAATGGCGAAAGAGATCGAGATGCAGGTTTTTAGTGTCCAACATGTCCTCGTCGAAGGCTTGTTCAGCATAGTTGCCATAGTCACCGACCACCCAAGGGTTGTTCGGAAGTGGATCAACAATGTATCCAACTCCCTCCAAAAGGTGGAGATGGATGTCATCGGTCTCGACGCAGAGTACACGGAGCATGCCACTGGGAAGATACAACGCGTCGCTGTCCTTCAGCTGTGCCTCAAAGATGATGTTTTGGTGTACCACATCATACACACGCCCTCCATACTAGGTGAGCTTCACAATTTCTTGTCTCGGGAGGACATATACTTCTGTGGGGCAGCCATCGCAGGGGACAAACAGAAGTTGGAGCCGTACAACCTTGATTTGAAAAGCATCGCTGTCCTACAAACCAGAATAAAAATTCATGTAGAAGATTGTGATAAACCGACACCATCCCTATTCGACGTAGCAAATTTTGTGCTCAGAACAAATCTTCAGAAGGGTGAAGAGATGCTGGCATTAAGGTCATCTGGATGGGAGAATTATCCCTTGACATGCGAGCGGATAAAATATGCTGCCCTCAATGCCCGTGTGAGTTTCGAGATAGCTACATGGTCCAGAGAGCTTGTTGTGAAGCCGTCTCCCACAGAAAATGAGAACAACAACAAGAAGAAGAAGATGTTGCACTAGTAGCAGGGCATTATGGATGGATGAACTATTTCCTCTCTTGTAAAAAAATATTCCCTCTCTATGTATATTGATATAGATGGACTATTTTGATGGTGTGCATGTCTTTGGAACAAGTAGTAGCATGGGTCCGCTTGACTATAAGGAACTATTTATCCGCCTAGATTTCTCTACTACTCCTTCCAGTGATCGGTATGCAATGCATGTGTCCGTAGACATGATAGCTTGGCCATGGAAGTTCAACTACGGTGACCATCATGTTTCATCCACTGCCACTCGTGATTCCCACGACGCCACTCCAACCCACGGCACCACGTCCCCCGACGTGCGCCTCACCCCTCTCGGCCGCACCGCCCCTCTGCCTTTGTGTGCATGACATGTGGGCCACCTTAAATGCGGTGAGCATCAAGTTTCTACCACAGCCACACGCGATTCCCACGGCGCCGCACGAACCCATGACACCACACGTCCCCCGACATGCGGCTCACCCCTATCGGCCCCACTGCCCCTCTAAATTTGAATTTGAAACTTATAAAGCGAAAAGTTTCAAAACAAATAAACTGGGAGAGAGGGAGTATATCATGGATGTGTCCGATACGAAACAAATCCCCTGGTTTGTCACCATGGAACATCAAGATGCATTTGTATGAGTAATTTATCTTGTGAGAGAAAAGGATGAATGAGGGAAGGCCTCTAGAGATAGAGATAGACACTACTACTACTACAAATGTGCTGGCCAGTGCGTTGCAATGGATCCAAAGTAGGAGAATAATACTTGTTCACATGCTTCAAATATAAACACTCTAGTTTTGATATACATCTGTCAGCAGACATGATAGCTTGTCCATGGAAGTTGAACCACGTCAACCATCACGTTTCTTGTGTCTACCACTGCCACACCCACACGCGATTCCCACGAGGCCGCTCCAACCCTACCTGTAAGCACGACGTCCCCCAATGTGGACATGGATCCTCAGACGTGGCTATCACTGCCTTACTGTGCCTTTCCTTCGCTGACTGGTGGGACCCACACTTGCGGGGCCCACATGTCAGTGATAGAATGGTAGGATTGTTCACGTCAAGGGATCCTCATCCCCCAACGTGCGCCTCATCCCTCTCAGCCCCACCGCTCCTCTGCCTTTGTGTGCATGACATGCGGGCCAGCTGAACTGCGGCGACCATCAACTTTCTGCCACATCCACACCTGATTGGACGCGGTTTGCCTGCTCCGCTACTGTGCTCTGATCTGTACTCCCGCACCATCGAATTTTCATCCAGTGGCTATGACACATTTCGTCCCGGGCATCAATCCTCAGCTGGAGTACTTCTGTACTACAGGTAGTACCCGCCAGTGTGGCCATCTATGCCTCGTAACGCCCCGACGCTCAGCTGTGGCACCCTCGCCACGACCACGCCACCACCGGCCGGTTCATCTTGAACGAGTGAGTCATGAACCACACCACCACCATGAGAATGACATGTGGGCCAGCCGCATTTAAGGTCCGCATGTCATTGACTCATAGGCCAGGCACTAAGCCACTGAAGTTCGGTCCCGTGGGCCCCGAGAGGGAAATGTAACTCCTGCAGTAGGCCTTGTGGTGCTCCCGTGGTACGAGCTAATGCCAAACCTGGAATTTGCTTCTTACTACTACCAACTACTAGTAAGGTACACATGCATTGCACACATGAGATTCTGGTTGTTTGTGCATTATGCTTCTACATGTGGAGTCTTCTAGATTCTACATGTGGCAAAATCTGGTGGAATGTAGATGATATCCAATGGCCAGCAGTGCTCAGATTTTCCATCTTTGTACTGTCGGATTGGCTTCATCCAACGACCAACTTTCAAAGTTATTCACACACTATATAGGGGGTATAGATATAGATGCCGGCCCGTTGCAATGGATCCAAAGTATATATGTTTAGTGGAGTGCACTCTAAACACATTATCTACTTATTTTTCTCTAACCTTTCGTAGCCATGCAACCAAGCCACATAAGCTTCATGGGTGCCCCCACATCATATTATTCCCTTTTGTTGTTCATATTTCTGACCATCGCAGGGAAATATGAGCAGAGAGGGAAATATGAGCACAGAGGGATGGTCGGAAATATGAGCAGAGTGGGAAATGTAACTCCTACGCCAGCTGTTAGATGCAGATCTAATGGTCAGAAACGACGGATGGCAGACACACCACCATCACCAACTGAGTCTTTTATAGGAGTATATATTTCTCAGGCTGTTTTGATGAGGTGAGGGAGGGATGTGGTTGCTTTCAAGATAATAAGGGGTTTTATGCAAATTGGAGCAGAGAAGTGGGCTATTGTTGAAAAAATGCCACAACTTACCTCACAGTCGTTAGATGCAAATCTAATGGTCAGAAACAACGGATGGCAGACACACCACCATCACCAACTAAGTCTTTTATAGGAGTAGGAGTAGAGAAACATGTATAAATTGTAACATTTTGGTTCTGCTCCTTGGCACAATCGATAGATAGAAATAACGATTGGGAACGCTAGGGCAGGGCTATTTCCGCCAGATAAGCAGGGTATGTAGTAGCTAGGTTGGCGCATCGTCGGTTTGGTCACACGCGGTCCGACATGTTCTAGTGTTTCTAGCAAGATGCCCGCACGTTGCACGAAGTTGATGGAAAAGGTAAGCACAACTTATAAATTGACGGATGGAGTACTAGTTACAGTGATGCATATAATTAAGCAAAGGGATCGCACATGTCGGTATTGACTAGAACGAGAATGCAACAGCACAATAAGAATTAAGGCCATGATGATGATGCGATCGCAGTGGTGGTTACAGAAGGCAAGAGGAAAGATGCATCCATCAATGTACGACCTCCTCCTCCTCAACTTAGTGTGCCGGGCCACCGCCTAGCGGCTTTTGTGGCGAGGTCGAGGTGCTTCTTAGCAAAGGCATCCAAGGCTTCCAGCCGGTTGAGGAAGGCCAACGTCATAGCGTCCTCACTGGCCTTGTAGATACCTATGTACACAATTTTCTCGTACACGTGGATGTGTAGGTTGACGAATTATTGCAGGGCGAGGTGCCTCGCGGAGAGCGCGACCTCCAGGTGGACATTCTTCATGGCATCGGCGGGTAGTCGCAGGGCCACCAGTACTTGAAATAGGTTCCGGCCATGGAGGCCGATTAGGGTGGCAGGCAATGAGGAGCCCGGGCACGCAGGCTAGAGGAGTACGGCTGTCGGTGTCAAAACCGGTGGATCTCAGGTAGGGGGTCCCGAACTGTGCGTCTAGGCGGATGGTAACAGGAGGCACGGGATGCGATGTTTTACCCAGGTTCAGGCCCTCTTGATGGATGTAAAACCCTATGTCCTGCTTGATTGTTCCTGATAATATGAGTAGTACAAGAGTTGATATACCATGAGATCAGAGAGGCAAAACCCTAGAAGCTAGCCTATGGTATGATTGTCTGCTGTCCTGCGGACTAAACCCTCCTATTTATATAGACACAGGAGGGGGCTAGGGTTACACAAGGTCGGTTACAAAGGAGGAGATATACATATCCGTACTGCCTAGCTTGTCTTCCACGCCAAGTAGAGTCCCATCCGGACACAGGACGAAGTCTTCAATCTTGTATCTTCATAGTCCAACAGTCTGGCCAAAGGATATAGTCCGGCTGCCGAAGTCCCCCTAATCCAGGACTCCCTCAGTAGCCCCTGAACCAGGCTTCAACGATGATGAGTCTGGCTCGCAGTATTGTCTTCGACATTGCAATGTGGGTTCTTCTCCAAATCTTGAATATCTGTTAAGTAGTGTCCGGCCCCTTAAATGTTGGACCTCTTGGCTTCTGTGCCCAATAAGGGCTCTCTTCCACGCGTCGAATGAATACGAGGAGCCAGGGCGCTTTTACATTCGCCCCCCTATCCAGATAAATAAATTGTCTATTAAAGGGATCAGGATTCTTAGATCCAATCCATATCATCCTCCCCCAGCGAGAATCCATTGGAGCGTGCTTTGGAAAAATCCATTCCACCATGGCCGACAACCGCAGCTCCTATTCCCGCCCCCATAGCCCTAAGCCCGGTGATTGGGAAAGGTGTTCTGTCCCACACAGTCGATTAGTCGAACTACAGACTAAGGGATTTCTCCCTCCAGCGTATATGGTTCCCGTCCGAGCCGGGCTCGCCACCTACAATGGCTGGGAGCAAGCGGAGAGCTTCCCCAGCCCCTCTATGGGGGAGCGGGTATGCCTTGTTCCTTACTTATTAAGGGGACTTGGATTTCCAATTCATCCGTTCCTCCACGGGCTCCTGGAGTTTTACGGCCTCCAACTGCATAATTTCACCCCTGCTTCCATATTGCACATCACCTGCTATGTTGCCCTCTGTGAGTTATTCCTGGGCTGCGAGGCTCACTTTGAGCTGTGGAAAAGGTTATTTTGTCTAGTCCCCCATACACAGGAGGGGTCACTTTATCAAGTGGGCGGAGCCAAAATATGGCGCATCGCCGAAACTGGATACTTGTCCGGTACTCCGAAGAAGACGTCCGAGGACTGGCCTTCGGAATGGTTTTATATGGAGGACGTCCCCCTTCCGGACCCTGTTCCGCTGGGTCTTCTTGAGTTCAACAATGCTCCTCTGAAGAAACGCTGAAGCTGGCGCCCACGGATCCCCCAGGAGGAAGATAACGGACAAGTCCTTCACCTGATGTACCGGATTAAAGCGCTGGCCCAATCAGGATTGACAGTAATCGAGGTTATGTCAATATGCATAATGCGGGGAGTGCAGCCACTTCAATATCGAGGGCACCCCCTGTGGTGTTTTAACGGGGAAGATGATGCCACCCGTTACGGGCGTAAGGGTCCGAACAATGCTGCTGCTTTAGCAAAAATTATGTCCGAGTTGTTCAAGGGAGAGGAAGAGGAGTTCATCCGCATCAAGCCACGGGATGGATTCTCCATGTACAACCCTCCAAGCTAGGTGAGTTATATCTCCTTACTCCCATTCTTCCCGCATTCTTTATCACACTCACCTTGCCATTTTGCGGCAGGAGCTACGAAAAGCCATAAGGGAGGTCAACAGCCCATCTCCACAACCAGAGGACCCTGACCGGGCCCTTGGTCCCGGACTTGAAGAAGATCCGGACATATTCGTGGAGCTGATAGACCGGCAATTCTATCAATTAAGATGTGATGACACCATGGTGGCCATTATAGGCGACTACCCTGGGCTACTCCCAGCCTCGCATGTAAATGAGACCGGAGTCCCAACCTTTGAAAAGGATTTCCTTTTATGCACTTCACCTACCGTATACAAATGGTGTTTTATAGGGAAGGCCCTCGGGACGCCATGCCGAGCCCGCGGCGACTAGCCAACAAGGGGTTTCAAAGCCGAACAGGCTAAAAAGGAAGGCGGTCCGGACGGAGACGCCGGCGCAGAGGTATGATGCAACACCTCACCCCGTGGTTGTCGTCTCTTTTAAAAACATAATAACACCCGTGTTTCCTAGAAGGAAGAACGCTCGCCGGACAATATCCGGAGAGGTCGCCGATCACGCCTCTACCAGTTGGGCTCCAGGGCCGGACACGGAGGCGGAAGCTAACACGAGGCACATGCCGGACGCTCCTTCTATAGAAGATGCGGATAAGATATCCGCCATGAATTCCGAAGTGGAGAGCGCCATGAATCACAGGCATCGCCGGACCGTACTTCGTGACGTGTGTTTCTCCCGAGAGGCGTTTGATGCATTCAACTCAGGAGATGCATACATCCGTGCTGCTCAAAATGGTCTAGCCAGAGCCACGGACTAGTATGTAAAGGATGTACAGGTAAGAAAATTTGATGAGTATATATATCAGTAGCCCCTGAGACTTGAAACAGTTGGCACAACTGATTTAAGGATCATTTATTGTGCAGGTTCTTACAGAGAAGAATACTCAACTGTCACAGGAGCTGGAGGAATGCAAGGCCCAACTTCGGGCCGCCGTTGCCACATTTAAGGAACCTGAAAAGTCCCCAGCTGGTAACATTTGTTTTAAAGAATGATGGTACTATATAATGTGTGGTATGGCTCCAGATCTAACAATAGATATTGCAGATGAGTCCAGAGAGAATCCGGAGGACCAGCATGTCGTACGACAGCTAAAGGCTGGCGAACGCGTGCTGACTAAGGTCATGCTGGAGAAAAACAAGCTCCAAGACGCCAATACCAAGCTGAGTGTGGAACTGAAGGATGTTCGAGCCCATCTTGCGGACTCCGTGAAGGAGAATAAGTGGCTTCGACGCGGCATTTTCAGTAAGTGCTTGAACGAACCCTTTAAAATAGTACGGCGAAGAAGCCGGCTGACAGAGTTATGTCTGCAGGTATGCTGACGGGTCGTCCCACGGAGGAGATGCCTGGGTCTGCGGGTGATCTTCTACCTGAGCTCTCACAACTGCACGAACAAGTTCGGCAGGTGATGCAAAGTATTGCCCAGGACTTGTGTCCATCCATCTCCCTGCCAACGGGCATTGGAGAGCTTGCGGAGAAACTCAAGGGAGCACGCTGGCGCTTCCGATTATGGAAGATATCGACCTGCCGTCAAGGTGCCAGGGAAGCCTGGGCCATGGTGAAGACGCAGTATACCAAGGCTGACCCAAACCGCATGGCCGAGGTTGGACCTGTGGGGCCCGATGGGAAAGAGATCCCCGTTAGCTTAGTGTATGGGCAAGTAGAATTGGCCGCAAAGTATTCCCAATAGGATTGTAGGCTAGACAGCCTGTTGGATGGTATAGAAGAGGAATTTAGTCAGTCTACATGACTATGTAATTAAATTGACATGTATAATGCCTTCTAGCCGGATTATAAATCATTTGTCATGGCGGACCTTTTCGCTTCAACCTCGGGACCCGATAGTCCGGAGTGTATCCGAATACCCGCTCAGTTATATAAGAACCGGGGTATGCTTGGAAACCAGGCGTAGGGGTCATTAGTGTTTGAACAGACAAGTACCCAACTAGTTATGTTATATTAAATGGATAGTAAGAAACATCTTCCAGGGAGAATAGTTCCGTTAAGGGTTCCTTTCCCTGGGTACGCATGCCCTAAAGTGCATGTCCGGACTGTAGGAGGAGACGCAGGCAAAAACATCTGGGGGCATGTATGGAAAAAAATAAAAAGTCATCTTTTGTTCACCGACCGAATATTCCCTTAAGAACGCTAGCTTTCGGCTTCACCCAGTCTGAGGTACACATCCGGCTGACCCGGCAGTAACAATCGCAAAGGTGCTCCCCTTATGCCCTAGCCGAATTAACAGGAACATAGGGCATAAATACAAGAGCCAGGCAACCTAGCTTGGCCAAAACTTAAGTCATATCGATGCATATAATGGCGAAGAAAAGGTACATGCGGAAGGATAACACATGTGCGGGGCATGAAGCCCAGATAAATAATTAAGCTTCTGTGTAAGAAGCCCCCATGTATAATGAGCGTGGTTAGCACGTCAATAGTGTGCAATCAAGGCACAAGTTGGCCCTTGAAGGCCTAGAGAAAGAATAAAAATAAAGAAAGAGAGAAAAAACAGGTAATGTATGTGCAAAAAATGGATAGAGGAAGGAGACGAACATAGAGTCCGGGGCTAGGCGTAGAATCTTCGGAGCCTGGCTGCGTTCCATAGGTCCGGCTCGAGTCGATTATTCGTTGCATCCCACAGACGGTACGCTCCACCGATCAGAACCTGGTCAATAATGAAGGGACCTTCCCATTTGGGCTCGAGCTTGGTCTTTTTCTTCTCCGGCAGGCGTAGAACTAGCTCCCCAACGTTATAAGTTTTGGCCCGTACTTCTCAGCTTTGGTATCTTTGAGCCTGCTGCTGATAAAATGCGGAACGGGCTTTTGCCACGTCGCGCTCCTCCTCCAGGGTGTCCAGACTATCCTGCCGATCGAGCTCAGCTTCTCTTTCTTTGTATATGCACACTCGAGGTGAGTCATGAATTATGTCGCAGGGCAGAACCGCCTCTGCACCGTACACCATAAAAAAGGGTGTGTATCCGGTAGAACAATTCGCCGTGGTCTACAGCCCCTAGAGTATGGAGTCGAGCTCCTCTACCCAGTGTGTGTTAGATTCTGTTAAGGACCGCACTAATCTGGGTTTGATGCCGCTCATGATCAGACCATTTGCTCGCTCAACTTGGCCGTTAGTTTGTGGGTGATAGACAGAAGCATAACCGAGCTTGATGCCCATGTTGCTACACCAGAGTTTTACCTCATCAGCCGTGAAGTTCGTGCCGTTGTCAGTGATGATGCTGTGGTGGACGCCATAACAGTGTACAACCCCGGATATGAAGTCTATCACCGGTCCGGATTCGGCCGTTTTAACAGGTTTGGCTTCTATCCATTGGTGAATTTATCCACCATGACCAGTAGGTATTTTTTCTTGTGGGTTCCCCCTTTAAGGGGTCCAACCATGTCAAGCCCCCAGACCACGAAGGGCCAGGTAATGGAGATTGTTTGGAGGGCGGTGGGTGGCATGTGGCTTTGATTTGCAAAAAGCTGGCAACCGGCGCAACGTTGGACCAAGTCCTGTGCGTCTACCCGGGCCGTCGGCCAATAAAAACCTGTACGGAAGGCCTTGCTTACAAGGGCCCGGGCGGCGGCGTGGTGACCGCCGAGTCCGGCGTGAATTTCTGCCAAAAGCTTTCGCCCCTCCTCTTCGGAGATGCACCTTTGAAGGACTCCGGTAGTGCTTTTCTTATAAAGCTCTCCCTCATGGACCCTGTAGGCTTTAGATCCCCGCACTATGCAGCGTGCCTCATTTTGGTCCTTGGGAGCTCCTGCCTAGTTAGGTAGGCCAGGAATGGTTCAGTCCACGGGGCGATGATGGCCATTATTACGTGGGCTAAAGGTGTTATTTCGGTAGCAGAGCCTCCGATTATGTCAGAGTGTGCGGTATCGGGCATTTTGGCCGGGTCCGGACTATTGTTACCGGTGTCCCCTTCCCATACCACGGATGGCTTAAACAACCTCCCCAAAAAGATGTTGGGGGGACCGTATCGCGTTTTGCGCACGTGCGGGCGAGGATATCCGCCGCCTGATTATTTTCCCAAGCCACATGGTGAAATTCGAGCCCCTCGAACCAAGCTGACATCTTTTGGACGGTGTTGCGATAGGCCGCCATTTTTGGATCCTTGGCATCGAAGTCTCCATTTATTTGGGATATTGCGAGGTTCGAATCCCCACGCACCTCTAGACGTTGAATGCCCATGGAAACTGCCACCCGAAGACCATGTAACAGGGCTTCGTATTCGGCTGCGTTGTTGGAGTTTGTATACAATATCTGGAGTACGTATTGAACTGTATCTCCAGTAGGGGACGTTAGGACGATGCCAGACCCACCAGCATTTTGGAGCCATCGAAGTGCATGATCCAATTGGAGTATTCGCCGTACTCTTTAGGGAGTTCGGCTTCCATCCATTCGGCGACAAAGTCGGCCAATACTTGTGATTTAATGGCTTGCCGGGGTGTGTATGTTATATCGAACGGGAGGAGCTCAATGGCCCATTTGGCAATCCGGCCCGTGTTGTCGCGGTTGTTTATAATGTCATTGAGTGGCACCTCCGAGGCTACTGTAATTGAACACTCTTGAAAGTAGTGTCGCAACTTCCGGGATTCCATGAATACCGCATAGGCTATCTTTTGATAATGTGGGTACCATGATTTGCATGGAGTGAGGACAATGGATACATAATATACCGGCCTTTGAAGGGGGGATTTATGACTGTCCGTTTCTCGTTCGACGACGAGCACTGCGCTTACCACCTGATGAGTTGCCACAATGTACAACAGCATTGGTTCGCCGATGTTTGGCGCGGCCAGGATTGGGTTGGTTGCCAGTATGGCTTTTATTTCTTCCAATCCGGTTGTGGCAGCGTCCGTCCACTCGAAGTATTCGGTACGCCGAAGGAGGCGATAAAGGGGTAATGCCTTTTCTCCTAAGCGGGAGATAAAGTGGCTTAGAGCCGCCACACATCCGGTTAATTTCTGGATTTGCTTGAGGTCTGTTGGGATAGCCAACTGTGACAGAGCTCGGATTTTGGCCGGATTTGCTTCAATTCCTCTACTGGAGACAATGAAGCCCAGGAGCTTTCCAGCTGGTACACCAAAAACGCATTTTTCCGGATTGAGCTTGACGTCGTATGTTCGGAGGTTGTCGAATGTGAGCCTCAAGTCGTCTATTAGAGAGTCGACGTGTTTGGTTTTGACGACCACATCATCTACGTATGTCTCTACTGTTTTGCCGATCTATTTCTCCAAACATGTCTGAATCATGCGTTGATATGTTGCGCCGACGTTTTTGAGCCCAAAAGGCATTATGTTGAAACAGAAAGGGCCGTATGGTGTGATAAATGCAGTTGCGGCTTGGTCGGACTCCGCCATCTTGATTTGGTGGTAGCCGGAGTATGCGTCGAGGAAACACGATGAATCGTGTCCCGCGGTAGCGTCAATAATTTGATCGATGCGGGGGAGGGGGAAGGGATCCTTTGGGCAAGCCTTGTTGAGGTCCTTGAAATCGACACATAGGCGCCAGGATTTTTCCTTCTTTGGTACCATCACCAGGTTTGCTAGCCAGTCCGGGTGTTTTATTTCTCTAATGAATCCGGCCTCCAATAACTTGGCTAGCTCCTCTCCCATAGCTTGTCTCTTAGGTTCAGAAAAATGCCGAAGAGTTTGCTTGACCGGCTTGAATCCCTTCAGAATATTAAGGATGTTCTTGGCCACCCTACGTGGGATTCCCGGCATATCTGAGGGATGCCAGGCGAATATGTCCCAATTCTCACGCAGGAACTCTCGTAGTGCGGCGTCCACAGCGGGGTTTAACTGTGCCCCGATGGAGGCTGTTTTTGTCTGGTCCGTTGGGTGGACTTGGAATTTGACTATTTCATCCGCTGGTTTAAAAGAGGTGGACTTGAATCTCTTGTCAAGTATCATGTCGTCCCTATCCACTATGGAGTGCAGCGCAGTTAATTCCTCGGCCGCAAAGGCTTCGGATAATGCCTCAAGGGCCAATGCGGCTGTTTTGTTTTCGGCACGGAGTGTTGTTTCCGGATCACTAGCGAGAGTGATGATTCCGTTGGGCCCGGGCATTTTGAGCTTCATGTACCCGTAATGGGGTATGGCTTGGAAGATCGTGAACGCCTCTCGCCCTAAAAGGGCGTGGTATCCGCTACTGAACGGGGCCACTTGGAATGTAATTTCTTCGGACCTATAGTTCTCCGGCGTGCCGAATACCACATCTAGTGTGATTTTCCCAGCACAACGTGCTTCCCGACTGGGGATGATTCCTCTGAAAGTTGTGCTGCTTCGCTCAATGCGCATTGAGCGTATTTCCATTTTTTGAAGAGTTTCCTCATAGATGAGGTTTAATCCACTGCCGCCGTCCATGAGTACTTTTGTGAGTCGAAAGCCGTCCACAATTGGACTAAGGACTAGTGCGGCTGGTGCTCAGGTTGTTTGGAATTTGGGTTCGTCCCTGGCATTGAAGGTAATAGGCGTGTCACTCCATGGATTTACTGTTGCCACGTGGCAGATTTCGGCAAGGCTGTGGAGTGTTCGCTTGCGCCTATTATTTGATGCGAAGGTCTCGAAGACTGTTAATACCGTATTGTTATCCCCAGGATGGTGCTCTGTGGTATCTAGGATAAGAAGATCCTCACCACTTTTGGCCACCTGCCGGAGTACCCAACATGCTCTAAGGCTGTGTGTTGGTATGGTATCCGCTGTACTATGAATTTTGCAGGGTCCGTTGAGCCATCCCTCCAATACGGTTCCACGCCCTGTAGAGGGTTTTTGCTTCTTTGTAATTAACTCGGGTGTCTTATGATAGTGCACCCTTTTACTTCGGACTGGGTGTATATTCAGAGCCGGATTATCCCAAAATTTCGTTTTGGTTTTCCAGGCGCTTTCCATCGCACAGTACTTTCGTACTATGGACGCCAAGTCGGCGAAGCGTGATATGTCACGGCGACTTATGGCGTTAAGGATTCCCTTGTCTGTGCAATTATTGCAGAAAAATGAGACTGCGTCTTCCTCGCGACAGTCCTTAACCTTGTTCATCACAAGGAGGAATCTGGCCCAATAATGATGTACTGTTTCCTGGGGCCCTTGCCTGATGTGGGAAAGATCGTCTATGTTTGGTGGGTGGATTTGAGTCCGAACCCTTACCCGATCTGAGATCCAGGGGCCGACGAGTTTCCAATCTTGGAAATTCGGGTTCCGGGATGTTGCCCGATAAGTTTGGCCCGCTGCCTGACTCTAGGTTCAGGGCTTGGGTGATGTCCTCCCATGGATGGGTATCTGGCTCAGAGAGCTCAGGAATTCGGACATAGTTTGTCCTTAAGATAGAGGAAGAATCGCCGCATTGTTCCTCCACCACCGCAATGTGATGGGTGACCGGTGGAGAGGTAATCTCCCTTTGATCGGGTTTAAGCCCAATCTGATCATAGTCCGTAGCGACTCTCAAGGCGGCGATGCGATCCAAGAGCTAGTTTAGGGAGGAGAGCTCCATTGGATCCATCTGCTCGGCGAATTCCGAGCCGACATGGAGGCTGTTTTCGATGACCCGAGAAGTCATCGTCGGTGCAGCAGCCGAACGGGCGGTCATGATGAAACTGCCTAGCCGGAAAGTTTGGCCGATAGCCAGGGCTCCCCCGGTGGTAATGTTGTTTCTAACAACAAGACGAGGCATCCTTCCTTACGGCGACGGCACAGTGGAACTCTCAATGAAAGCACCAATGTCGGTGTCAAAACTGGCGGATCTCGGGTAGGGGGTCCCGAACTGTGCGTCTAGGCGGATGGTAACAGGAGGCGGGGGACACGATGTTTTACCCAGGTTCGGGCCCTCTTGATGCAGGTAAAACCCTACGTACTTCTTGATTGTTCTTGATAATATGAGTAGTACAAGAGTTGATCTACCACGAGATCAGAGAGGCTAAACCCTAGAAGCTAGCCTATGGTATGATTGTCTGTTGTCCTACGGACTAAACCCTCTGGTTTATATAGACACCAGAGGGGGCTAGGGTTACACAAGGTCGGTTACAAAGGAGGAGATATACATATCCGTACTGGCTAGCTTGTCTTCCACGCCAAGTAGAGTCCCATCCGGACACGGGACGAAGACTTCAATCTTGTATCTTCATAGTCCAACAGTCCGGTCAAAGGATATAGTCCGGCTGTCCGGAGACCCCCTAATCCAAGACTCCCTCAACGACGATGTCGTCCGCGAGCTTCTTCAGGATGGTGAACTTGTTGGTGGTGGCAACGATCATCTGGTCCAACTGAGAGTCGTAGTTGGTGTCGACGGTGGCCATCCACCAGCCGGTCTCCAACACCGTCTGGAGACGATCCTCGGCGCTATGTGGCAGGCCGACGTCGTGGACCATCTGGCACAGCCACTAGCCGCTCGCGCACATCTCCGCCATGGGTATGGAGTGAGCTCTTTTGCAATTAGTGTAGGTGCTTAGGCAAATGCTTCGGTGCATACGATGTGGTAGATGCATTGGAATGGAGGGGCACCTTTATATGAGGGCAAACTGCGTTGCATTCACATCGTGCAGCCTCTTTTCCCGGTCCTCCTCCCATTACTTCCCTCATGCATTAATTGAAGAAGGATGCATTGACCGTTCAACATTTTGGGAACCGCTACTCCCTCCCTCGTCTGCATTAAAGCCATATCGGGAACTGCGCCGCCCGCTGTCAAATTGAATAGTACTACGACGCCCGCTGCACGCCCGGCTGAACACATGTCACATTCCTAGCTGCTGGTAGTGCTCTAGGCTAGCTTCATGTGTGCATCATGTCTATATTTTTGAAACTTGAATTGAGGAATTTTGGAAGCCTCAAAAACTTAAATAAAAGAAGGGCAAAAACCCTAAAATCTCATTCATTGTTCCAAAATGCTCTTCTTAGATGTTTAATATTTTTGGCAATGGTTTTGATCCAAACCAAAAATATTGAACATTTTTAAGGATTTACTTTTGGGACTTTGAATTTAAATCATTAGCTATTTGAATTTGAATTATATTCATATAACTAGAATATAATTTCAAATACCCCTGAAATATTTTATGAGCTTTTGGAAAAGTCCATCTAGCAAAATAAAAATATTCAGAGGAGCTTTTGGCATTGTTTGAATTATTTTAAATTCAAAACAGTGGCAAAAGATTAAATAAAAAAAATAAAACAAACAGAACAGAAACTTACCTGGACTTACCTGGCGCTCACCGAAGCCCACCTGGACGGCCCAACACTTCCGGCCCAGCCCATCTCCACTCCTCCCCTGTTGTCTTCCTCCCCCTCGCCCCGAAGCTGCTCGGTGGCGAGCGCCGACGCCGCCCCGGGCCACCTCCTGCTTGCCGCTTCGCCCTGGCCTCTTCGGGTGACGCCACGCAGCCCCTCGCTCCTCTCTCTCACTCTCTCCCGACTCCTGCTCCCTTCTCTGCTCTCCCCCTCTCGCGCCCGAGCGCGCTCGTCGCCGCCGTCCACTGCCACCACGGCCACCGGGCCTCCCTCGCTTCCCCGACTAGCCCAGAGGCTCCGCCTCGACCCCCTCTTCCTCTCCACCGAGCCACGAGGTCCCGACACACTGCAACGCCGCCACCATCGCCGTTCCCATCGCCGGCCACCGAAGCTCACCGCCGTCGATTCGCGACGTCTGGCGCGTCCCCGAGCCCATTGAGCCACCCTGCTGCCTCCCTGTGAGCTTGCCGTCGTTTCCCCTCACCTCTCTCTCTCACGCGCGCCCTGTAGCCGCCGCCCCACGAGCACCTGAAGCCGCCGTCTGCCATGGCCGGTGAGCTTCGTGCTCCCGAGCTCCTCCACCTGTGCTCGTTGCCTCCAAGTGCTCCTGACGACCCCAGTAACCCGTAGAGGCCCTCAGCTGATCTCGCCGTGCCGTGTAACGCCGAACCCGAGCACGCCCGAGCTCCGGCCGCCGCTTTCACATATGTACCATTTATATATGAAAAATTATCAGAAAAATTCAAGGAATCCATCTGTACCATTTTCATGCATGTTTGAACAATGTTTGTCCTCTGTTTTGGACAAAACAAATAAATGACATTTAAACTTTCACATATGGAGTTTGAATTTGAACCTAGTGTTCAAACCAACTTCATTTAACCTGTTGCTAGATGCATTAGCCCAAAACACATTCATATTGCCATGTCATTATCATGCATCATATTGTTGCATCGCATTGATTGTGTTCTTCCTTGTTTGCCGGTAATTGTCCCCTCTCGATAGACGTGTACCGGCGATGTGATCGATGACACCGATGAAGAGCTATATTATCTTCAGAAGTGCCAGGCAAGCAAAACCCCCTTGTTCATTCCGATAAAATCCCACTCTCTCGCTCCTGCTCTCTTTTACTGCATTAGGACAACAACGATTCATCTGTTACTTGCTGCGGTAGTTGAACCCCTTTAGCCTCTGCATGACCTGTCATTGCCACAGTAAATAGATGAAACCCACTAGCATGAGTAGGAGTTGTTTGAGCCCTGTTGTGCCTACTCTTTCATGCTTGTTTGTCATGCCTGCTACTGCTTAGAGTTGAGTCAGGTCTGATTCATCGGGGATGAATCAGAGGTGTGTGAACATGTCCTACTGTGTGTGAGCTAAGTGTGTGAACACGATTTGGTAAAGGTAGCGGTGAGAGGCCATGTAGGAGTACATGGTGGGTTGTCTCATTGCAGCCGTCCTCAGGAACTGAGTTCTGTGTTTGTGATCGATGACCAGTTACTACCACACATTGGGTTCCGGTAACTCGACCCCTCTCGACTTATTAATCAACATGATCTCTGTCCAGGAGTTGCAACTAGTTTCTGGTGTTTGTAGGTAGTGTTAGTAGTCTACCAAGTGGCACCCGGTACAGGTGGGCTTGGGACAGACTAGGCACAGTGGCACGGTGTACCAAGTGGCACCCGGATGGTGGGCTTGGGAACCCTGCTCACATCGTTTGGGGCCGTGAGCGACACCCCGGCCGGGTCTCCTCGCGGATGGAACCCGAATAGGCGATAAACCTGGACTAGAGACTTGTTCGGTTAGTCAGGTCGTGGCCGACTCCCTCGCCCGGCTTCCGCTTGAAGGTTGCCGAGGTACATGACGTGTACAGGGCGATAAGTGGCGAAAGCATGTGTGAAGAAGTACACCCCTGCAGGGTTATCATTATCTATTCGAATAGCCGGATTCCTCAGATATGGAAACTTGGACCCCTTGTACAGTTCATAGACAAGTGAAAGTGGATACTCTAAAATACGCAAGATAAGCGTGAGTGCTATGGATGGCGTTCTCGTAGGGAGACGGTAGCGGATCCATAGTGGTGTATTGATATGGTGAATATGTGGACTCGTGTGCGCCACCTCAAAAGAGTTGCATTGCAGTCGTAGTTCAGGTTAGCCACCGAGTCAAAGCTGGCTTGCTGCAGTTAAACTCCACCACCCCCTTTGTTGATAATGACGCATATGTAGATAGATCTGATGTAAGTCTTGCTGGGTACATTTGTACTCACGTTTGCCTATTTTATGTTTTTGCAGAGAGACTTCAGTCTCACTAGTAGTTCCGCGTGGACTTCGATGTTTAGCTTGTTACCTCAGCTACGATCTTGTGCCCTCGGCAGGATCTGGTAGATAGTCAGGCTTCTCAGCCTTTTCCATTTATAGATGTCTGTACTCAGACATGATAGCTTCCGTTTGTGCTTGACTTGTATGCTCTGTTTGTTGGGTCATGACACCCATGTTTGTAATATCTCGCTCCTCGGAGCCTATTGAATAAAATACTTGAGTTGTAGAGTCATGTTGTGATGCCATGTTGTATTTGCACATATCGAGCATATTGTGTGTATGTTATTGAAATGCTTGGTATGTGTGGGATCTGACAACCTAGTTGTTTATCCTTGGTAGCCTCTCTTACCGGAAAATGTCTCCTAGTGTTTCCACCGAGCCATGGTAGCTTGCTACTGCTCCGGAACACTTAGGCTGGCCGGCATGTGTCCTTCTTCGTTCCTGTGTTTGTCCCTTCGGGGAAATGTCACGCGATGAATACCGGAGTCCTGTTAGCCCGCTACAGCCCGGTTCACCGGAGTCCTGCTAGCCCAGTGCTACAGCCTGGATTCACTCGTTGATGACCGACACGTTCGATGCTGGGTCATGGATGCCTGTCCGTGTAAGTTAGTGCCACTTTGGGTTCACGACTAGCCATGTCAGCCCGGGCTCCTTATCATATGGATGCTAGCGACACTATCATATACGTGTGCCAAAAGATGCAAACGGTCCCAGGCAAAGGTAACGCGACACCCGTGGGAGTACCGTGCGTGAGGCCGCAAAGTGATATGGGGTGTTACATGCTAGATCGATGTGGCATTGAGTCGGGGTCCTGACAGCGTTGGTATCAGAGCTTGACTGCCTGTAGGATTACCAAGCCAAACTGGTCGAAGTGAGTCTAGAAATTCTTTAGTTATATAAGGGAATTGATTGTGGGATGGAACGTAAGGCTCTTTTTACTCCTTTACCTCATGCCCTTCTGATCTGAGTCATCTTATCTTTCCTACGGGGTTAAGAAACTAGGGTATCTCTTCTTCTATCAGGATCACGTGTTACTAATCAGTAGACTTATAAGATTGTTGGACTTAAGCCTCGTCTCAGTTCCTATTACTTCCGTATGTTAATTGTTGATCTCGAAACTTTGATATTGTGCTTCTGAGTGGTTATGCCACCATTTTTGTGAATGTCTCAAATCTTTTCTGAGCATTTACAGCCGTTATGTTGTCCGAGTCATCCCAGGTTTCTAAATTGTCTGAAGCAATTTGCAAATTCCTTCCTTCCGTTCCTGATGTCCTTTTGGGCCAGATTAAGCACACTAATCGGTGAGTTGAGGTACTCTGCTGCCTTGACATATATGTTGGAGTTATTATTATGACCCTAGGTGTCTTAGGGGATCATCTAGTAATCTAGCTATGATTTGTGTCCCAGTGTGATGACTCTGGCTTTATCCCCGAAAGCATCCCGTGATGCTACTTAGTAGTAGGTATTCTATTCCTGGGTTTTGAACCCGAGATTCACTCTACTTAATTCATGTTGATAGTGTTTGCTAGTTCCCTTAGGATATTAGTAACTTTGCGATAGTCCTCGAAGTCCGTGGTATCTTCTTCTTCCAAATACCATGAACTACTTATGGCAGAAGTTCCTCGTTGAACTGAACGATCACAACCAGGGTGCTCTTGATGAGTTCTCCATTATATATTGTGGCTCTGCCAGTTCTACCTTTCTGCATGGGTTATCCGGAAGAAATATGTTGAACTTCGTTCGACATGTTAAACCATGCATCCACAACTCAGAAAATCGTATGTTCCTTTGAGTTGTCCCTCTTTAGTTGTTTCTGGCCCTTGTATATCAATTGATATTCAGGAGTAGATATGCATCCGTGTTCATCGTTGCCACTACTCCTGTGGTTCGTCAAGCCATTCTATCCCAGAATGACTAGGAGAAATGAACTCCAGTACCTCAGCCATATCTAGGATTGGGTCAAGGTAGTTGTATTCCGCAGATCAAAATGCCAATCCAGCTTTTGTTCTGTTCTACCTTGAAGTGTTACCCTCTTTATGTCAGGATTGTCATGAGAATTGCACCACCTCTTATGAATTCTTGACACAGTAATACTTCTTGCCATCATTGTTCATTCATCGGTTCCCGTGTCATTGTAATCGGAATGCCGACAAGTGTACCGTGATGTGCGAAATCAATACTCCTAGCAACTCCGTTGCTTGGTAGTTAATGGACAATATTCTCATTCTTAGCATGCTGGTTATTGAATTATCATTCTAAGTCTGATGGTGCTACCTAGTCCTCACTCATTTGATCATATCGTCTTGCCCTCAAAAACGAGATTGTTTTTCGAGCTTAGTAACATACCGGTGGTTCGTGATATTCCGAATTTCTTCTCGGAAGTATCACCAGGTTGTCGCCTGACCGCTATGTTGATCTCGTGATCAAGTTGGTTTATTCCTGTAAACCACCATTTCTCCAAGAATCCGTGTTGGATACCACTGAGCTAGTTGGTTAAGCTAAACAACAACTTGAAGAGCTGGAAGATAAAGGCTTCTCCGACTTAGTTCATATTAATGGATATCTTGTATGTATGTTGAAGAAAGATGATGTCTTCATCAATTGGTCCCTGTGATCAGTTGTTGGACCTATTATCTTGTTAAAACTTTGATTTGAGTGTGGGCTATCGTCAAATCAAATCAGTACCAACGATGCTCGTAATGTTGTCTTACTCGTGGTTGATCCCTCGAGCATATACCATTACATCCTTTGGCCTGACCAATACTATCACCGTGTTCACATGATGGTGGAAGTCCAGTGATATGGAAATTCCGATGAGTTGTTGTTGAGCCCATCAGCAGCATTTTGTCTCCCCCATGAGTCATGTTGAACATCAACCTAGTGTTGGAAACTTTTGAAAGCATTTGTTCATGCTAGCTCATGAAGCATATGCTGGATGAAAGAAGTGACTTTCTTTGATTCACGTGCATTTGATGTAAGTTGCCGCCGTGGGTTTGAGAAAGGTTTGTTTTGTTTCCTCTGGAATCGTCCCAAGTCAGTCATGCAGGTGCAAAGTATACTATGGTTTGGTAGATTAATTACCTCCACTCCATGTGTGTTCCGTAGCACCCCAAGCCACTGACTGATTTGTTCTAGGAGAAGGAGTTCTTTTTAAGAGCTAACCCGGGCTTAATCAAGAACTTTGATATCCTCGATGATGGTTCCCAACCAGAACTCAGTAGTGTTTTATTATAAGACTACCATGTGGTCATGATTGTCTGGGACAACATGTTCACATGTTTGTAGCAGAACCAGCTCATGTTTTGGAGCTTGCTATCGCAGTTCGTCCCTCGAGAATCTCGCAACATCATCTCATCGATTTGTGTTGCAAACTTTCATTTTTCTTTCTAGACTTGGTGGGTCTGGAATATCCTGACACCAACCAGATCTGAATCTCAGGCAGATATAATGGTTGGAACATTTCCCAAGAACTATAATACTGGTCCCTCGATAACCGGTAAAGTGGATGTCATGGCCAACACACCCAGCCGGAAGACCTATTATTGTAGTATCTTGATTGAAGAAGTTGGCCACCTTCCCATAAGGACTTCGTAGGATTTACTCCCTAGTTGTGCCTTATGATTTTTGTGTTCCGAAGTCCGACCTTTTACTTGATGTTCTAGATATCAAACCATTTCTATGAATGGGTTACACTAGCACATCAAGGAGAACATTAGAAGCGGAGTGCTAAATGTCTCTCGGTCGATCATCCAGATTTTATTTCCTTGGCCCCGCCAAGGGTGAAATCTAAGAAAGTGTTATCTTCCTTTGCATCTGCATCATCCATCATCATTCATCATGGTAGCAAGTTGTGTTGCCAGGATCCTTGACACGGATGTTGGTAAAACCTTGATGATTGTGGAAAGGCTCAAGTTCTTGAGAGCATGCACAAGCGCTACGTATTATCATCGGCACTAACTGGGATTCCTCTCAGTTTCCTCGGCAATGCTATGACCTTTTCAAACAGGGAATCCACTCTCTATTGTTGGGTTCTTCCCTAGTTACCGGAATCATTCCCAGCATTTGCATTTTGTTCCCAGCTTGCACCGCCAATGTGCCATTCTACCATGGGCCTCTTCCATTTCCAGTGGTAAGCAAATTCATCCATTACGTTGTCTTCAACAAGGTAATCCACATCATCCAAGTCCGAGTATGCCATTCTACCGACCCCCTCCAAATGATCGCTCGAGAATTGCCTTAGGCTGGTTTAAAGAGTTTCAATGATCTCTGAATCAAAGGTAATTCTTTTTGCCACTTAAGGGGATATTTCTACGAGTCACCTTCCCTAAGGTGCATCGTTATGGTATCATGGCAGCTCAACTCCTCGCTACGTTGACAACTGTTCACCACCCTTTTAAGCGTGGAATTGTTGTCTACCTAGTGAACCTTCGACACCTGTTCCACTCCATTCATTTGGACGAATGTTTCGTGTCTCAGCTCGAGAGAGGTTGCTATGTCTCATTCCGTGAGTTAATCCTGAGTTGTTCGATCTTCGAGAAGATAGATCCTTCTAGAGTTTTCCTTTCCTCTTGTCATGATTAGCTAGAGTTCTCAGAGCAAGACATCAAGACAATGATGGTGATCGAATCAACGTTCATTTGAAGTGCAACCTGGATCATGAAGATTGTGTTAGGTTGCGTTCCCCATCGTCTTACCCTACACTTGAATCTCGGGTCGAGATTCTTGTTTAGTGGGGGTGAGTTGTCACATTCCTAGCTGCTGGTAGTGCTCTAGGCTAGCTTCATGTGTGCATCATGTCTATATTTTTGAAACTTGAATTGAGGAATTTTGGAAGCCTCAAAAACTTAAATAAAAGAAGGCAAAAACCCTAAAATCTCATTCATTGTTCCAAAATGCTCTTCTTAGATGTTTAATATTTTTGGCAAGGGTTTTGATCCAAACCAAAAATATTGAACATTTTTAAGGATTTACTTTTGGGACTTTGAATTTAAATCATTAGCTATTTGAATTTGAATTATATTCATATAACTAGAATATAATTTCAAATACCCCTGAAATATTTTATGAGCTTTTGGAAAAGTCCATCTAGCAAAATAAAAATATTCAGAGGAGCTTTTGGCATTGTTTGAATTATTTTAAATTCAAAACAGTGGCAAAGATTAAATAAAAAAATAAAGTAAACAGAAGAGAAACTTACCTGGACTTACCTGGCGCTCACCGAAGCCCACCTGGACGGCCCAACACTTCCGGCCCAGCCCATCTCCACTCCTCCCCTGTCGTCTTCCTCCCCCTCGCCCCGAAGCTGCTCGGTGGCGAGCGCCGACGCCGCCCCGGGCCACCTCCTGCTTGCCGCTTCGCCCTGGCCTCTTCGGGTGACGCCACGAAGCCCCTCGCTCCTCTCTCTCACTCTCTCCCGACTCCTGCTCCCTTCTCTGCTCTCCCCCTCTCGCGCCCGAGCACGCTCGTCGCCGCCGTCCACTGCCACCACGGCCACCGGGCCTCCCTCGCTTCCCCGACTAGCCCAGAGGCTCCGCCTCGACCCCCTCTTCCTCTCCACCGAGCCACGAGGTCCCGGACGCGCTGCAACGCCGCCACCATCGCCGTTCCCGTCGCCGGCCACCGAAGCTCACCGCCGTCGATTCACGACGTCTGGCGCGTCCCCGAGCCCACTGAGCCACCCTGCTGCCTCCCTGTGAGCTTGCCGTCGTTTCCCCTCACCTCTCTCTCTCGCGCGCGCCCTGTAGCCGCCGCCCCACGAGCACCCGAAGCCGCCGTCTGCCATGGCCGGTGAGCTTCGTGCTCCCGAGCTCCTCCACCTGCGCTCGTTGCCTCCAAGTGCTCCTGACGACCCCAGTAACCCGTAGAGGCCCTCAGCTGATCTCGCCGTGCCGTGTAACGCCGAACCCGAGCACGCCCGAGCTCCGGCCGCCGCTGCCGAGCTCGAGGCCATCATCTCCGGCCGCCCTAGCTGCTGTTGCTTGCTGAAACGGGCGCGGGTGAGCTCCAGCTCTCCGTAGCCGCTCTCCTCCGTCCATTTGGACGCCGGAGGAGTGAGCCCGAGCCCTCCGCCGCGCCTGTTGCCACCGGCGACGAACCGCCGGCGGGTTAGGCCCTGTTGACCAGGGGTTTGACCTCCCCTGGGTTGATGATAGGTGGGGCGAGCCCCCTATTAATTAGTTTAGTTTTTTCTAACTTTTTTAACCACTGTTTCACTGACAGGTGGGCCCAGAGCCCTGCTAATTTTAGCTTAGTACTAATTAACTTTTAGCTAACCCACTAAGTCACTGACGTGTGGACCCGCCCCTGTTAGTTATTAGTTAGGATTGGTTAGTGCTAATTAACCTAGATTAGTACTTAACCTAACACTAACTAATTCGGTTAGTTAGTAGTGTCACTGACCAGTGGACCCCATTGGTCAGATTTGACCTGGGGCGCCCAGTTGACCTGCTGACATCAGCATGACCTAGTGCTGACGCAATAAATCATTTTCTGGATTTATTTTAATTCAGGAAATTCCAGAAAATGATTTAAACTTCAAAAATTCATAGAAATTCAACCGTAGCTCAGAATGAAATAATTTATATATGAAAAATTATCAGAAAAATTCAAGGAATCCATCTGTACCATTTTCATGCATGTTTGAACAATGTTTGTCCTCTGTTTTGGACAAAACAAATAAATGGCATTTAAACTTTCACATATGGAGTTTGAATTTGAACCTAGTGTTCAAACCAACTTCATTTAACCTGTTGCTAGATGCATTAGCCCAAAACACATTCATATTGCCATGTCATTATCATGCATCATATTGTTGCATCGCATTGATTGTGTTCTTCCTTGTTTGCCGGTAATTGTCCCCTCTCGATAGACGTGTACCGGCGATGTGATCGATGACACCGATGAAGAGCTATATTATCTTCAGAAGTGCCAGGCAAGCAAAACCCCCTTGTTCATTCCGATAAAATCCCACTCTCTCGCTCCTGCTCTCTTTTACTGCATTAGGACAACAACGATTCATCTGTTACTTGCTGCGGTAGTTGAACCCCTTTAGCCTCTGCATGACCTGTCATTGCCACAGTAAATAGATGAAACCCACTAGCATGAGTAGGAGTTGTTTGAGCCCTGTTGTGCCTACTCTTTCATGCTTGTTTGTCATGCCTGCTACTGCTTAGAGTTGAGTCAGGTCTGATTCATCAGGTATGAATCAGAGGTGTGTGAACATGTCCTACTGTGTGTGAGCTAAGTGTGTGAACACGATTTGGTAAAGGTAGCGGTGAGAGGCCATGTAGGAGTACATGGTGGGTTGTCTCATTGCAGCCGTCCTCAGGAACTGAGTTCTGTGTTTGTGATCCATGACCAGTTACTACCACACATTGGGTTCCGGTAACTCGACCCCTCTCGACTTATTAATCAACATGATCTCTGTCCAGGAGTTGCAACTAGTTTCTGGTGTTTGTAGGTAGTGTTAGTAGTCTACCAAGTGGCACCCGGTACAGGTGGGCTTGGGACAGACTAGGCATAGTGGCACGGTGTACCAAGTGGCACCCGGATGGTGGGCTTGGGAACCCTGCTCACATCGTTTGGGGCCGTGAGCGACACCCCGGCCGGATCTCCTCGCGGATGGAACCCGAATAGGCGATAAACCTGGACTAGAGACTTGTTCGGTTAGTCAGGTCGTGGCCGACTCCCTCGCCCGGCTTCCGCTTGAAGGTTGCCGAGGTACATGACGTGTACAGGGCGATAAGTGGCGAAAGCGTGTGTGAGGAAGTACACCCCTGCAGGGTTATCATTATCTATTCGAATAGCCGGATTCCTCGGATATGGAAACTTGGACCCCTTGTACAGTTCATAGACAAGTGAAAGTGGATACTCTAAAATACGCAAGATAAGCGTGAGTGCTATGGATGGCGTTCTCGTAGGGAGACGGTAGCGGATCCATAGTGGTGTATTGATATGGTGAATATGTGGACTCGTGTGCGCCACCTCAAAAGAGTTGCATTGCAGTCGTAGTTCAGGTTAGCCACCGAGTCAAAGCTGGCTTGCTGCAGTTAAACTCCACCACCCCCTTTGTTGATAATGACGCATATGTAGATAGATCTGATGTAAGTCTTGTTGGGTACATTTGTACTCATGTTTGCCTATTTTATGTTTTTGCAGAGAGACTTCAGTCTCACTAGTAGTTCCGCGTGGACTTCGACGTTTAGCTTGTTACCTCAGCTACGATCTTGTGCCCTCGGCAGGATCTGGTAGATAGTCAGGCTTCTCAGCCTTTTCCATTTATAGATGTCTGTACTCAGACATGATAGCTTCCATTTGTGCTTGACTTGTATGCTCTGTTTGTTGGGTCATGACACCCATGTTTGTAATATCTCGCTCCTCGGAGCCTATTGAATAAAATACTTGAGTTGTAGAGTCATGTTGTGATGCCATGTTGTATTTGCACATATCAAGCATATTGTGTGTATGTTATTGAAATGCTTGGTATGTGTGGGATCTGACAACCTAGTTGTTTATCCTTGGTAGCCTCTCTTACCGGGAAATGTCTCCTAGTGTTTCCACCGAGCCATGGTAGCTTGCTACTACTCCGGAACACTTAGGCTGGCCGGCATGTGTCCTTCTTCGTTCCTGTGTCTGTCCCTTCGGGGAAATGTCACGCGATGAATACCGGAGTCCTGTTAGCCCGCTACAGCCCGGTTCACCGGAGTCCTGCTAGCCCAGTGCTACAGCCTGGATTCACTCGTTGATGACCGACACGTTCGATGCTGGGTCATGGATGCCTGTCCCTGTAAGTTAGTGCCACTTTGGGTTCACGACTAGCCATGTCAGCCCGGGCTCCTTATCATATGGATGCTAGCGACACTATCATATACGTGTGCCAAAAGACGCAAACGGTCCCGGGCAAAGGTAAGGCGACACCCGTGGGAGTACCGTGCGTGAGGCCGCAAAGTGATATGGGGTGTTACATGCAAGATCGATGTGGCATTGAGTCGGGGTCCTGACAACACACCTCCTCGCCTCCATCAAACCCCTCCGTTAAACCCGCATGCAAACCGAGAAACCTACTCCGGCCACACGTCCGTTCATGAGCGGGACAGAATTAAACGCAACAACGGCCGAGCTCCTCCCGTCCGCCCTCAGTTTAAACGAGGCCAGACGCCGGCCAAGCTCCTACCATCCGCCCTCTATTTACACGAGACCAGACAGACAACGGGCAAGAATCGCACCCCTCCGCCGCTCCCCCATCTCCTCCTTCACCATTTTCTCCACTCTTCCGATGGCTTCTGAGGAGCCATTCTCCAGCATATTACCCGGCTGGGTGGCCTGCCGAGCCCTCCGGATACGGGCGAGGCCACTCAGTGCTTCACCAACCTTGCTTGGCCCGACAGAGCCAGTTGCCTCCCTAAGAAGGCGCGTGGTTCAGCAACTTGCCGCTCTAGTTTAGCTCGATGAGGAGTGGCGAGTTGCTCCACGCCGGCACGGCCGCGAGAACACCGGTACAGGCATCGTCGCTGCCGCGTCGTACCACACCACCAGTGTCTGCGGTGCCGCACCTCCCGTGTCTATGGGCACGCCTCCTGTGCCTGTGGTAGCGCCATGCAGGCAGAGACAGAAGCCGGGTGCGTGGAGGGCGATGAGTCGGTAGCCAGATTCTCCGTGTCCGCCGCCATCATCAAGGAGAAGTAGAACACGGGAGGCCGCCGCCACTTGGGTCGCATGAAGGCCACCACCAAGGTGACGACTGCACATTCAGGTGGTTTCTTTGCTTCTTCGTCTCTTCCGAGGACCTTCGTCGACCCCACAAAGTGTCTGCCGGACATGAGGAAGACAAAGGGATCCGCGGGCAGCCATTTAGGGAGGGAGTATTAATTATAGCAAGAGAGCCGGATTGGCACCGCTTAGTTCATGTAAATGTAATGAAATCCATCATGTTTATATGAAGATCCGGCTTTTTATACTAAATCCTTCATGCTTATATGAAATCAGTCCGTGTTTGCATGAATTTCATCTGGTTGGTTAGAGTTGTGAAAATGTATGCCACTGGCGTTTGATGTCGTCCTCCACAGAAGGAAGCGGGAGGAAATTTGCCGGCTGCCGTTGGAGATGCTCTTATGCTGGAAATAATAGAGTGACATCCAATCCATTTGATTTAATTGTGTGTATGATTGTCCCTCTATAAAAAGTTAATTGCATGTACAGTGTACACGTGACTTGCAGGGTGGCTACAGCTTTGTACAGAAAATTAAAAAGAAACAAGTCCATCCTTAATCTTGTATTCTAAGTACTCTGTGGGTTCCACTGTCAGTACAGTAGCGAAAGAAGTATATATTAAATAAGTAATATATAATATAAAAATCTAAAGTTAAAGACAGAATTCCAACTCATGTCATCGCGTTGCGAGCATCTAGCGCTAACCAGTCCAGCACATTTTTGTTGTAGACCATGTTGGAGATATATCTCCATGTCTACTCTTATACTCCATCCGTTCCTAAATATTTGTCTTTTTCAGATTGCAAATGTACTACCACATACGAATGTGTATGTAGACATATTTTAGAATGTAGATTCACTCATTTTGCTCCATATGTAGTCACTTGTTGAAATCTCTAAAAAAGACAAATATTTAGGAACGGAGGGAGTAGATAACAGAGTTGGTGATGATGGTGTGCGTGCCATCCTGCAATATAGGTCGTCAGATTTATATCTAATGGATAGGAAGAACACTATGGCAATTTTGCAAAAACATACCCACACCCCTCTCCACATTCGCAAATACGGCCTTCCCTCATTCATCCTTTTCTCTCGCAAGATAAACTACTCATAAAAATGCATCTTGATGTTCCGTGCAACGCACGGGCATCTAGCTAGTTTCTTTTAAAATAGTTACTGCGATAATTGGGTTGAAGTGATATATTTTATGTCTGCCCCGAATGATTTCAGATTCACTAGTAGTAACAAAGAAAAGGTTTCCTTGTTAATTAATAGAAAACAGGGTGAAAACTATCACATGAGGCCGGTAAAACCTAGGCACACTGGGTCCAGCGTCATCGTCACTACAGCTGTGCGTGCGAGAAGTCTACATATCGAGGGGGCTACTGAGCGAGGCATAGAGACACAATGTTCGAGAGAGAAACCAATTGACAGATTATGATTATATTGAGTTGTCACCCTTCTG